>NC_089688.1:14156000-14469000 GCF_031753505.1 Anomalospiza imberbis
GAAATAGGAAAAATAATTTAAAGCACTTGAAGTTTTTACCTTTCCAGTACACTGCAAATGCTGTCCCGGCACCGACAGTGAGGTAACAAACATTGTAATGCAGCGTAATAGAAACACTGTCCCCATGAGGCTGCACAGCCGGCGCAGCAGTATAGATCTGGGAAGAGCACACAGCAACTGAGACCAGGGAAGCTATGATAAAAACATTCCATCTCACCCCAACTTAATCCCATTAAGTTCTGTCATCATCACTGCAAGTTTCACAACAATTTTTTTTTCAATTAGGTAGTACTGTAAAAATAAGGTTCCACATGATGGGGTGAGACATTATAGCAAGCTTGCTGTCACCAAAAAGTAAGCTCCACCTCTGCAGCTACTCTTGTGCTAGTTTTGGCACTCATACCTTCTGTTGGCAAACTGATAAAAATCAATGAACCAGTGAAAATTTAACTTAAAATATGCATGCAGACAAATGCATTTTCTATCCCTCTGTGAACTGCCAGGCTGGCTCAGACATCCTGTGGCAATTCATTCTTGTAGCACTTTCTTATATACAAAACAGTTATAGCATGAGTGTATATACTGACAACTCTATGAAATACCTATGTTCTGAAGGGAATTATTTATAAATATGCTAGACAAGTAAATTCAGATTACTCCCTTGAAAGATTCACAAGCTGTCATTTTTGATTAAATCCTCCCTAATCCATTTTAACAGAGACATACTAGTAGTTGACAAGATTCTTACAAAATGGAGCTTCTTAAACAATCATAATCAATTCTTGTTATGGTCTTTACTCTGCATCAAAGTACCAGTTAATCTGGATTTTATAAAATCTACCTGTGTTTGTGAAGCAGAAGAACCAAGAGCCAAATGTAGCAAAGAATTACACCACATACTTCAGTCATAGCAAAAGCCCATGGTATCCTAGGGACACTGAAAAAAAAAGACAAAGCAAGAAAGTTAATACAAAAGCTTTATTTTTTTCTTAGTCTTGGTACTGAAAATAAAGGCATGTGAGGTTCTAACCTCAAAACTAATTTGCATTCATCTGACAACAGTATAAACTACAGCCAAAAATACTTTTGTTAGGCTGAATGAAATAGAACTTGAAATATATATTCAGTTATGTTATCTCCTTCCTAATAATGTGCTTCCAGTTCACATACAATTCACTAAGGGAAAATCTCTAGTATGCTCTCTTAATTGACATGCGACTTACTAACAGGATGTGTTCCTCTACTATTGTTTCACAGCAACCTTTTTCATTCTGACAAAAACTTGCATCATGTCAATTATGCTGCTTATGCATGCAAGAATGCCATGTCAATGCAATGAATTAAATGCTGCAAGGCCAAAAACATTAAACACTTGTAATGAAGCAGAACTGCACAGAAAAATATCAGGGAAAATAAAAATTGTTTTCAAAACTTCAGTGATAATCACTACATGAAAATATTTCAGCCTTCCCTGTCAAAAGATCTAAGACCTTCCTGCACGCGTAAGGCACCAGTAACAATTTCCACTCTTCAGTCACCAAAATACAGATCAACAGATTTCAAGAGAGGCTGCTCCTCGCAGTTTTTTGCTCCCCCTGATACAAAGGGGTAGCAAAGCACCACTCAAATATGAGCTCTGTAGTAATCTCCTGTCATTGTTCCGTAAGCTGTTGCTTTCTGGCCTCCCCCATCCTCCTGTGCACTGAATACCATGGGAGCACCCTGGGAACAAAATCCAGTAATGCCACAGCTCCTGTTCTCTCTCCCCTCTTCCACTCTGCTGGACATGGTCTGTCCTTCAGGAGTTATCTATAAATTTATGGAGGATTCTGCACACTTACTCAAACGATTAGAGTCTTACTGACTTCTTGGAAACCATTAATGAAAATGGAAATTACTGGCAGGAACAGGAAGATCACAAAGGCTGAACTTTTTAACAGTTTAGCTCATCCTTTAAAACTCTCTAGGCAGTTAAGTTCTCCATGGTGCAAGTGATCTTTCTCAAAGGGAACATTTATCCTCTATTAATCTGGTTGTCAATGACTAGAACTTGACCTTTGCCATTGTGTCTCTTCTTTGCCTGAAGTGAAATATTTTCTTTAAAAAAATGAACAGGTACTGCATAAGTCACAGCAGTGGTTTAATAACCTGTTAAAAGAGATGCTGGTCTTTTCATTCAATTTCAGAGTTTCCCTAGACCATCTTCAACAAGCTGACAGTGGGAAGACAGTAAAAATACAGTACCAATGCTGTTCCCTTTCAATTTCCTTGCTCACTCACAGACCAAAATATTCGTTCATTCAAAGTTTTTTTTTTATATCAAGATACGTTAAGCTTCATGGCAGAAACTGGATTTCAGAAAATGCATAGGGCTGCATATCTGTGCCAGCTGACCATCACACTTTTTACCAGAATGCAAGGATGGACGAAGTAATTACTGTGTTGTAATGAGTTTAAGATGTAAAACTAAATATAAACTAGGTAGAACAACAGCTCAATTTATTTTCCCCTAAAACCAAATCTCTGCATGTAATTGATCCGCATTTCCATCCTAGCAGAAGGACTTACTAGACCTTTATTACTATTCTGCAGAGGCATCTTCTAGAGCACACGAAACTTTCTTCTAGAGCATATGATACTTTGAAAACAGAGAAAAGGCAGCCTATATTTTAACCATCACATTACTATTTTGTTTAGAAAGAAAATTTCTTACCTATCTAGAAATATGTCTGGCAGAGGTGGATATGTTTGCATGTCAGGCACTCGCTCGTGTACTATCACCATGACAAATGATGTAAAGCCAAACACTATGAAGACATACACACAACTTAAAACTGTCTTCCAGTACTCTGGGTCCAGTCTTCGTGTGGCATGTTTGTTTTTTCCATTTGCATATTGATACTGATCACCATTCAAGTCAGTAATTGGTCCATCATAGTCCCGAGGTACTTCACCATTACAAAACCAATCTGCCCCCTGTAGTGAACCAGCTGGGCACACTGTGCCAGCATGACCATCACTGGTGTAACCCAGCTCTTCCAGGACGTCGACATGCTGCTTCTGCAGTTTGCGTATGGACAACATCAGCCTCTTGATATCCCCCAAGATTTTGATTTCCAGAGGAGGGGATCGCAAGTCATACTCAGTAAGTGTCAGCAGGGTAATTCCATCTAGCCTGTGTCTGTTGCACAGAAGATCCACGTATTCACAGAAGCCTTCTTCCTTCAGCCACTTGGCCACGTTCTTGGTAGTCCACCGTCGAATGCAAAGCTGGTTACTGCCCGCCATCCTGCCCCTTTATCCGCCAATCACACTGACCTGCTGCATAGAGAGAGACAACACCAGAGAGTTTAGCACAGATCACTGACATGCCAGTGTCTGTTGCACAATTTTAGATGCTAAATTAGCCCAGGACATTTTATATAAGAGACAGCTAAAAAACAGATCTAATTTCTAAGGTAAGTAATATAAAAATGGTTTTTTTAATTCAAGAAAAACTAAATTAAGATTATCTCATTTGCTCCTAAATAGAAATCTAAAGTTTCCAAGAATCAGAATATTTCCTAGATGTATTCAGTATACTGTTCTATTTTTGTTGTAAATAAATAAACAAATAAATCCTGATTTGTTAATTACATTAGGCAATGAAAATCAAATACTACTCTTTAAATACCAGCTTAATCATTAGACTTTTCCACTGTTTGCAGTTCATCAACTACACAAGGAAGTATAGCCAGCAAACACACAAAATGGAATTAAAGCTGAAATAATACATTGCAATGGTCTAATATATCCCACTGTTTTAAAATACATACTGAAGCTTTGATGACATGACATTCCCCCACTCGTTCCAAGTAAACCTAAGCCTAGATACCTGCAATAGTATTGAGCTGAAGTATCTTACTTGTATGATGATGGTACAACCATCCTATTTCTTTGTTGGATCTCAATAATAAAGATAGATACTTACTGAATTGTGAATCCTTTAAAATTCTCAGCTTTCAAAAATAACATTATCAGAAATAAAGCACTGGTTTAAGCTTCAAAGCATTTTTTAAATTGCTATGGTAGTAGATAGCATAGTAACACACCAAAACCAAAAGAGATGTATTCTCTTAATACAGATTTCTCAATAATTGTGTTCCTGACTCTAGAATATTGCCTGAAGGAAGGAGACAGCTCAGCAACATTTTAGTCACATGGTGGTGACAAGTCACCAGAACAACCACCAGGAAAAAAGTTAACCATAGGACATTATGTGGAACACGACAGAACTCTGAAAGGCTACCAGTGAAGTCAAAGTACTTAAAAGTTTATGCAATATTGAAGACCCACAGCAGCAGAGAATGAATTTGTGCATAATTTATATTTGGTGGCTCATGTACAGCTACCATCTAAGAAACAGCTACAATTTTACAGCTCTTTTGTACTCAAAAAAACAGTCTAATTAACTAAAATGCTTCAGTCATGCCAACCAAATCTCAGAAAATACAAGGCACTACAATACACTACTGCCACATACATCATTCAAGGCTTTCAGAATGAAAGCAAAGAAACAGTGTATTTAATCTATTATTTAGCTTCTGTCTATAGTAAACTGGTACTCAAACCCATCATGAATATTCAGCACAGTTCTCCATCTTTTTCAGGGGTACGGCTCTTCCAAAAACAGAACATCTTTCCTTCTCACTTCTTTTTTTAAGGACGTACAGTACCTATTGTACTCTTAATATAATTACTGGATGCAACTTTTTCTTCTGGCTTTCATCTAACAGAACTACAAACTATTTTATACTGTATCAAAGAAAATTCAATTTGCCAAATGAGATTTCCCAGCAGTGCAAAAGTAATATTTTAGAAGAAAAATGAGCACACAAATCGCACTTACCCTTCTAAAATAATTAAGGGCATGATACTTCTGAAGACATTCTCTCAGGATTTGATTGTATATTAACAACATGTACTTAATTCATTGCTAAAAATTCTCAATACATCATACACAGTCAGTAAGTATATAAACTTTAATACCTTGCTTTAAATAGTTGCCAAAATATCCCCCAAAAAACTACTAGAATATTTGCATATGCTATATGCTTCCTTCTCCATATAAAAGGGTATTTTCTCATTTTTATGTTATCTTACTATTTTTGAGAGTGTAGCTCAAAAATAACTGTAATAATTTCTTTGGTCACATGGCTAATGAAAAAAATTATGACATTTAATTCAATTAAATATCTCGGCCCACTCCCCCTGCAGGGGGATGGAGGGGAGAACTGTAAAAAGGTAAACTCAAGGGGTTGAGATAGGAACAGTTTAATAATGGTAATAAAGTAAAATACAGTAATAATAACAGTGGAAATAATAAAAAGAGAGAAGAACACCACCCAAGAAAGACAAGTGATACACATTAGAACTGCTCAGCACCTGCTGACCTTTGTCCAGCCAGTTGCCCAGCAGTGGTCAGCCCCTCCGGGCCAACCTGCCCCCTCCATTTATATACCAAGCAGGGCATTCCATGGTTTGGAATGCTCCTTTGGCCAGGTTCAGGTCAGCTGTCCTGGCTGTGTTTCTACCAGCTTCTTCTGCCCCTCCTCACCAGCAGAGCAGGGGAAACCAAAAACTTTTTGACTTATGCTCAGCACCACTGAGCAACATCTAAAACATGAGTGTATTACCAACATTGTTCTTATACTAATCCAAAACATCCAGTAAAAATAAATAAACTTGAGTTGCCCATCTGAACTTCCAGCTTTCTTTACTCAGAAATACAGATTAAATACTGAAAAAGTTGTTAATCACAGTGAGTTTTATAACATAGTAATCATCGTGGGTTTTCTAAAGGCAGTGAATGTAAACTCACCACAAATACATTCAACTTACTGATACTGTCTTCTAATCAAAGCAACTTCTGAGGACAAAGGCAGGAAACTGTCCCTAACCTAAGAGAATTCTATTCATGTGTTACAAGTCAAGCAGTCTAACAGCAGCCTAGTCTTCCTTCATCTGGCATTGCTGGAATAAAAATCAACCCTTACCAAAGGTGTAATAAAAGTAACCTCACAACACTGAATGAGCACACCCATCAAAGATCACTGTGGGCTGGACCTGGGAGTAAGTCTACATTAACCTCAAGATGCAACTGATAGGACCTGCTCTGTTTTCAAATGCTGCCAACAAGAAGACACTTAACCAACTGGAAAAGACAAGGAAATGACCACAAAACACAAATTTAAAGCATTGCACAGAGCAGGTAGCTAATTTCATCTCAACAGCAACAGTTAAACTCATTTTTCAATGACAAAGCAACTTCTTAAAACCTGAAACTGCCTTCCCTTTCAGACTGCTCAACTGGTGACACTTCTGTGGTTTAAAGAGTAAAAGGCACTTTCCCTAATAATCGTAACACCTGTAATACAGTATAGATCCCTGTGTGCAACTGCTCCTGTTCCTTTTTGAAGCTGAAGAATGCTGCATAACTTTTACACCACTAGACTGCTATGTAAGAATAATGCTGCAGAGGCCAAGTCCCCTAGATAACTGAGCCTATCTTCTGAAAGGAAACAGCTCTGGTAACTACTTTGCCTTCCATATTACTAGTTT
This sequence comes from Anomalospiza imberbis, assembly GCF_031753505.1. Classification (NCBI taxonomy): domain Eukaryota; kingdom Metazoa; phylum Chordata; class Aves; order Passeriformes; family Viduidae; genus Anomalospiza; species Anomalospiza imberbis. The sequence continues at coordinate 14,162,601 of NC_089688.1, forward strand.
TATCACTAAACCAAATAATGGGTAACATTATTTAATGATGAATAACACACATAAGTAACACAAAGCAAGCACAGACTTGAGCATCAGAGGGTAAGATATAATTTTCACCTGACATCAGCAATGTCTGTAGCTAGTTAGTTGATTATTTTCCTGGTACTGTGACTTAACACTTAGCAAGCTTGTCAACAGTATGTATTGTGTGTCCCATTTTCTTGCACCAGGCTTTCAATTAACAGCATGAACACAAATGCATATGAACTGCATATGTGTAAGTATTTAGTTTTTTAAAAGAAAAGCATGACTTTGTGAGCCATAAACATTCCTACAATTTGGCTGTGGCATCTTAAGAAATAAGATGCCTCTGAGAGGCTGACCATACCCTAGCTGACAGCAAAATTTCCTAGATGAATATATAGAGAAAATTAACCTCCCTCAACATGATTGTCCATGATTCTATCATGTTCCCATCTACTGACTCACTGCCAGTCAACCATTAATTCCCTAACTTTCCTAGCCTTCAGTCTTTCAGACTGTATAGAGGCAAAAACGTGGCAAGTTGAATCTGCTTATCACTACTCTAGCCAAGGAAAAGTAGCATTAATATCACAGTAACATTAGGCTACAAACTTGATTAGAGCAGAGTCATAGCTGAAGGGTTAAACACCCTAGTTAGGTCTGCAGCAGTTAGCAGAGTGCTGACTGGTTTTGTTTATTCTAGACACACATGCAAAATCTCTACTAGCACCATTATTGCTTTACCACCTGCCCTCAGGTACCTGGGAGAGCCTCATCCCTTGATTTTTTTTTCCCCCCTAGATTCAATTCCAACCATCCTGGAGAGAAATTTTAGGAAGGATGCTTAAGAACTACCAGATCTCAAGTGATTTAACCTACATTTCTGTGTGAAGGTTTCAAGCTGCAGTTTGAATACAGGCCATACCAACTCAGCCCCCGCTTTGCTGGGTCTGTTGGCTTAGAAGCACATCCCACACCTCAGGGGAGAGGTTGTTCCCTGTAAAGGCTGCTACTTTGTCCATGTGGACAAGGCCCATGTTGATGGCCTTGGTTCCCCAGCACAAAAAAGCTACACAAAAACATGTGCTGAGCCAGACTGCAATAATAAGGCTACTGTCACACACCAACTTAGCAATGCTGTGCTGGAAAAAGAACACACAGCACTTCCTTGTTATGCAGCACAAGGCTCAGCTACTCTGCTGACTCTGACTTACATGAGAAGCTTGTCACCTGTTCTTCCTGGAAACTCTAAATTCTTCAGTGCTTATTTAAAGCAAATAGCACCCAAGATTTCACTGCCATATAGCATACAGTGGCTTAGTCCTTACTTTCTAAATGCCACCAGATACACATAATACGGTAGGTATCTTGTAAGCAGAAGGACAAAAAGAACACATGCAAAAACAACACACGATTTTTCAAGAGTTTTAAATACAATGGCTACCATACTACATATAAAATTGATCAAACACAGCACAATGCCCACCATGAGACAAAAAATGGTATTTTCCTGAAGCAAGAATACAATAATTTCAAATGCATAAATATTGCTGTAAAACTTGCATTGAGTTTTAATTAGTGACTTTGGTATCATAAGTGAGATGATCAGCAGTACCTTAACTGTACTCAAAGGTCTTAGTGCTATGCATGAAGGTAAGGTAAGAAATCTCAAAGTAACACTAGTTTAGTCTTAGGTTTTAAGCCATCAAGATGAGCTTTTTGAGAATTATTTATTGAAGTGCAGCTTGTGGATCAAATATTAGCTCTATATTCTTAGCAGAGTCTTTCTTTTGAGACACCTCCATGCAAGAGTGACAGCAGCTACTACAGAAAGTCCTGAAAGTTAAACATGTTTGTCTTAAGAACCACCAAGTACAGTTACATACTGCATCAAAACGAACAGAATACATACTGCTCCCTGACTCTTACACCTCATTAAGCCAAACAAGTTGTATTATACTCAAGTGAACACTAAGAGCAGCTCAACTCATAATCTACTAACCAGCTAACAAAACAAATTTTTATACTACTGCCATAATTCAAGGCACACATAAGTGATTTTTAAACAACTGATCGAGTACTCCACCACTTACCTTAGGATGTCATTCACAGTATTTCACTACTATTTGACTAAGTTCTTGAACATTTTACAAGCTAAATATCAGGTACTGAGTATTTTTCTTCTGGTTTCAAATGGTGTATCCCTTCTGTAACAGAATGTTGGCTGCTCTTTATTCCTATACAACTTAGGAGTAGCAACTAAAGTTTCTTTCTACCCTTTTCTTCCCACACCCTCATCTTACAATGGAAATAGGAGGAGACATGAACAAACTCCTCATCCAAATGCATACCAGAACAATATCTGAAGTGAAACTGTGTTTCATCTTACTCTCCACAAACATTTACAAACTGATCTTTCTGGTCTAGTGAAAATCTAATAGCCTTCCTCATTGTAGATGTATTAAAGTAAGTAAGAAATAAAAAAACTTCTAAAAGGTATGTGATTATCAAACATACACAATGTAATATGGTTAGTGGACCTCAACCAGCTAAGTAGGCTACAAAACCAAGCTCTGTACAAAGAAAAGCAATACTACAGAACTCAAAAGATTATTTCAATAGTATTCTAATAAAATAAATACTCAACCAGCCAGCAAAAAGAACATCACGTAGAAGAGCAAACAAGATAATTTAAAATTTTTGTGCTTTACAAATCTACAGAACATTTCCTTCACATCGAAGTAGTACCTACACAACAAAACCTCACAAAACTTCCCAAAATTCCTTTCACTTGGTATAAAAATCACTTCACACTAATCCTACAGGTTAGTTCCACCTTTCTTCTACATCACAGAAAGCAAAAGGAAGAAGAAGACACAGCCATTTCCTTACCTCTGATATCCAGCAAGAAGCACCCCCTAACAGACAGGAGGGGCACTTAAATGCCAGGAAATGTGTTCTGAGCTCTTGGCACTCCAGAGCACAGCATGATCAGCTGCTCCGTGGAGGTGGCACAGACACCGTGTCCAGCTGCACAAGGGAGCTCTGTGGAGACAGAGCAGACATTAGCCAAGTTAAATCTTGCCATCAAGTCATCTTACAACACAAGAATGAGCGTTGCACATGTAAAATTTTTATAAAATTAATTTTGCAAATTGAAGTCTCAAATACAAAACCATGAGACCACTTCAACTTATTACAAATGTTAACATTAACACTACCTCCCATTTGCCTCTTCCATTAACTTAGGGAGCTGGAAAAACCTATCTTTTTGAAGTGTTGGGGGTTTTTAATAGCAATCAGCAATAACTAAGTGAATAAGGCCACATAATTCATCAGTAATATAGATTTAAGAGACTGAGTGGGTAACAGTTCCAGTAGCTTCAACTTCCTCATGCTCAGGCACTACACTTGCACAAACATTCTCCCCACAGGCAGACCCCACCATCTAACCCTGAAACTGAAGGAGCACACCTGCAAACCAATAACTGCACTGTTCCATTCTGCCTTGTTAATAATCAAATCCTACACACTCAACAGCATTTTTATTCAAAACTGAACATTTTGTCCTCAGAAAACATACCAATTTTATTGAAAAATAATAAGAATATCTATTTCGACCCGGTACAACCGTTTTGTTATCCCACTGTAAGACTGACACAAAGCATCTTTCCAGGAACGATGTGTTTGCTGCGGAGGCTGACGCGGAAATCAGAAACCACACGGGTCCGCTCTGCCCCCGGCCCCCACAACAAACCGCACAGGGCCCGCAGGCCCCGACCCCCGGTGCCAGCCCCGTCCCCGCTCGGTACCCGTCCCACACCTTCACACGCCTCTCCTAAGGAGGCTGGCAAAGTCGAGCCCGAAAGCGGCACAGCCGGGCACAAGCGCTGACCCCTCCAGCCCGAACACGGCCGGCGACATCGCCCCAGCGCGCAGCTGGCGCTCCCGGGCCGGGCGCTCACGCTCGGCAGAGATGCGCCGGGCCGCCGGGCGCGGTAATTACGGAGGAGCGGATTTCAGCGCGGCACGCAGCACGGGAGGCTCGTCTTCCCCCCGGTAGGCGAAGCTGTTCTCCTCCCGCACAGCCTCTGCGGCGGGGCAGCCCTTTCGCCCCGAGACCCGCGGGGCCCGCCCGCACCTTGGGGGCTCACGCCGCAGCGGGGACAGCGACGGGGAGCCGGCGGGCTCCCACCTGCGGGGCGGCCCCGCGGGAAGGAAGGGTCCCCGGTACGGGCCTCCCGGGAAGGGCTCCGCCGCTCGCCCCGCCTCACCTGCCGCCGAGTGGCGGTGCCGCCGCGCCGGCCCTGCGCGTTGCGGCAGCGGCTCCTCCGCGCCCTGCCTGTGCCTCTGCCCGTGCCTCTCCTCGGCGGCGGCGGCGGCCACCGCCACCCCCCATCCCCCGTCCGGAAGCGGCGGCGGCAGCGCCGGCAGCGCCGGCAGGCGGCGGCGGAAGGGGCGGGACGGGGCGGAAGGACGGGGCCCCTGCCAGGAGGGGCTTCGAGCTGTGCCAGAGGCTTGGAATCGGCGGATTAGCGGGTATTCTCATCCTTCAGTTCAAAGCATATACCTGGACAGAATAACAGAGGAAACTTACAGGACCCTCGTACTGTCAGGCCTCATATCAGGCAGTCATTACAAAACATTTCAGTTGCACCGTTGTTCTTTGCTGATGTCCGTATAAAAAGAATAAAACTGGCTGTCAGCACTTGGCCGACGGCACTCAGTCATTTATGCACGGGGATCCAAAGCACAGATGTGAACAGCGCAGTGACCTACGAAAGCTTCGGCAAGGCGCCGTAACTTCGGGAGCTCCATAGCCTACAAACAGTACAAATGGAGGGGATAGAAGGAGACAGACAAATTAGAAACAAATTCCTCCAGAAATAAATTTATTTTGGATACCAACTGTCTGGGGTAGCTGCCAGCCCTTTGCAACTCTTTGAGTTGAGAATTTGGTTTTGATGATGGAATTACTAGGAAGTCTGAAACAAGTCTAAGTTGTAGCTTCAGTTGAAATATAAAGGAGGTGCCAGTGTATTGTATTGTGTTTTTATATCTTTGTAACAGTCCCCCGCGGCACCAGTGTATCCATGAAGTCAATGACACTGCCTTTTCAGAGAAAGTGGCCTTGAGATCAGAAAATTTGCATTTCAGGATTCTTCGAAGCTAAGTCAAGTTGTCGACTCATCAAGCATGCAGATATGCACTCTTGTACTATCTCAATTGTAATGGACTATCTACCAGATTTTCAGAAGAGAAACTGTGAAGAGCACCTCTCAGAAGGCGTGAGAACATCTGCTCCTTTCCACAAGCCTTGATACTGGTTCAAAGATGCTTATCTGTATGCAGTCTGTTCCGTCCCGCTTTTGTTTTTTACACTAAAAGATCTGTAGTTTCCCAAAATGAGCTGCCGAAGTTGGAGGGTGTGTTCCACCGTTTTTGCCAGTTTAGCAGCATCTGCAAATAATGTAGGAATCAAGTGCAATTTCAGTCCTCACAGTGTTTTCCTTCTTTGCCTTTAAGGCGTTAGATGAAAAACTGACGAATCTGAATTCGTCAGTGACAAACCATAGAACACATGCATATAAATCTGAAAAAAATCAAATGGACCTTGTCTTCCTGTTTGTAATGGATCAGTTAATAAAGCTGGTTGAAAATTGAAGTAATTTTTACCTATTCCAGGTCCACATATTTATATTTAAAAACCCCTAGCATTTATCTGACAAGGAAAACAAAATTACAGGAGAGCAAGGCAACTAAGTTAAACAAGACTTTGTGCTCCTCTATTATGTGCATTCTATACTGTTTTTGACATGAATTCTTCTTCAGCAGCTGCCACTCGATCATAACTTTTTGCATACTTCCATATGCCAAGTCAGTACAATTTACAATACATGGCTGCATTTGCTTCTATCTGAACAACTGATTTAAACCAAAAATGTAAAAATAAGCACAAACTAAAATTAAAAATTGCTGCAAAAACAACCGTTGCAGGCTACAGAGCTGTCTCATCATGGAATAGGTCACTGTGACAGCCTTAAGCAGGTGTCCTGAAGCTAACTCACCATTTGGGATCTCATTCTTTTCATGGGAGGTACCAGGAAACTGCTGCTTTGTTCAGAGTGATATGGTTTTGTTGTTTTATTTTACATATAAACATGCACTAGGGTCTATCAGCTCACCAGGTTCCAGGAAGGAAACAAAACGGAAGCAGAAGTTTCCTAACCCTGTTTCCCTATGCTGTAGCAAAACCAGTAATCCACCTAAAAAATTACATTCTAAATTCAGTCTCCAGACTTTAGCAGTCTGGGTTGGAAAATGAGTTGTATTTAGACATGCATGTTAATCCAGGACTACCTGAAGTTTACAGGTCCTAAGGTGTGTTATTCCAGCAACAGATTTCCATGCAGGGAGCCCCTGGCCAAGAGCTGCATCCAGAGCAAAGGTGAAGAAGACACACAGACACATATACAGTGGAGAGCAGCCTGGGCCTGGCTGTGGAGGCGGCTGGGCTGGTTTGCAGAAGCAATTTGCCCAGTGACAGGACAAGGAGTACTGGCCATAAGCAAAGACACAAGAAGTTCCACCTCAATGTGAGGAAGAGCTTCTTTATGTGGAGGTTGGAAGAGCACTGGAACAGGCTGCCCAGGGAGAGCATGGAGTGTCCTCTGGAGACATTCCAAATGCACCTGAATGGCTCCTGTGTCACCTGCTCTAGGTGACCCTGCCTTCGCAGGGAGGTTGGACTGGATGATCTGCAGGGATCCCTTCCAACCCTAATGAATCTCTGATTCTGTGAACATCAGCACTGGAAAAAAGCTTGATGGTCAGTTTCTATCTCAAGTTATCACTGCTAATGGCATTTTTCTGCTCTGTCTAGTTTCATCATCTAGCAAATATTTTGAAAATTACTAAATAAGCTTGCACAGAAAAGTAAGAGTGTAATTTAAAACTTGTAATACTTAGATGTGTAATAGCTGCTTAGTTGTTGCACTTCAAAACTGAAAACTACTTCTCCTTGCTAACATTTAATATTCTTTAAAAGGGTGAATTATCGCAATAGTTGGTGCTTTATTTAACAGTAATTTCCAATAAACCTCATTCCGTCACTTTGAGTTATGTCACTTCATGCCATGTGACATGAAGGCATTGATGTAAGTTTGACAGGCAGTGCCAGTGCTGACAAGTCAGTTTAAGAATTTATGACAAATTATATGCTACAGATATTTTTAAAACAACTATGGATTGCCAAGGAAAAAAGTATTTAAAATGTGTAATAACACTGATGTATCTTTAGATTGAAAACAATTTATTCAATTCACATAGTTATATTGATTTAATGTTCAGGCTGACACTTAGTGCAATAAAAGAAAATAAATTTATATCGAAAATTCCCAAGTAGCTCAAGTTACAATATATTACAGAGCAAAGGAAAATGAGATGTGTTAATGTAATGGGCTTTTTTTAAATTTTAAACATTGGCATTAGCATTTAATAATTTGAAATCATCTATCTCAATTGTTAAGGCCCTACACAGAAAATAAAGGAAGTCAGCTGAACAGAGAATTAATTTCTTATGAAAATTCTTATTCAGCAAAGAATACAACATGGCAAGGGGGCATATCTTTCACTAGAAGTGCTAATTGATTTAAATAATATTTTTTTGTTTTTCTGGGTTTGGGGTGGGTTTTTTGGTAATCTCATTTTTCTACAGATCAAGTCCTGCCTTATAATTTCTTCACAATCTCTGTACTTCAGTTGAAGCATACTTAGGTCAGTCATGTGTGAACTTTCGCACATTTATTTTATCTTCAAATGTCTTAATTCTGTAATGGAAGAATAAGACATCAAATGCCTAAGGACTAATCAAATTAGTAAACCATAATATTTTTTTTTAAGACAGAAAACAAGCTTATTAAGAAGAGGATAATAAATGGAAAAAAGAAAAAGCATAAACTCCATGTACTCAGCAGACAAAATTGTTCTATTTGTTAAAAGTATATTGTTGTGGAGCACGAGAAAATATTGTCTCACTTACTTAGTGTTGCCCCAGAGTTCCAATACTTCTATTCTTCTTCAGTAGTTAACCAGCCCAAAATCCAAATCCTGAAAACAGGCTAATGAGTGAAATGAGAAGAACCTTTTTGCAGCTGGAGATACTGTATCTATAAAATCCTATCTAACTGAACGGTCATGCTGTAACATTTTCACTGTAAAAGCTGTCTTCTTTCAGGATATGTGAAAGGAGTCTGATTTTTGCTCTTTTTTCAGTAGAGAGATGGCATCATACTGATATGAGTATTTTCAAGGGAAGAAACAGAAGAGCCACCATGAATTTCCTGTTTTCAACTGCTCTACATTTTCCTGGCAATGCTACATGCTACTAGAACACTCCATGGCAATTTACACTATTGCCACTAATACATTATTAGCCAGGGACTGTTTGATTTAGATTATTGCACCAAGTAATACCTTCCAAGCAATCACAAAGGCATAGTCTGGTTAGAATGCCTTCTGTTGCATGTTCCAAGATTAGGCATGCATTAATTTCAGCTAAAACAGCAGCTGTTTAATGTTCATATATGACTGCACACAAATGTTTAGTTTAGAGTTGCCCAGCATTCAAACAGCCAGGAGAACCTCCAAATGATTGGAATCTCAAAAAGTGCCTCCTGCACAGAGTGCTAAACTTGCCTCCATTCAGTGTGACCATATATCAGTCTGTTGCTTTCTACATCCTTTCTTAGCAGATGTTGAAAGGGCCAGAAAAGAGGCACAGATGTAGAGAGGCAAATCCATCTGAAAGCCCAATCTCTGCCTCCTGTCTGTTTCAAAGGCAACTTCTGGCTAAAAAAGCTCAGTGACACAGCTTTACCAAAGCCACATTTGCAGACTGTTAAATATTTAGAAGATGTTAGGTGTAGAATGGCAGAGTTTTGAAGTAGATGTTATGCATACAAATATGTTCGAGGCACAGAGCACTTGGGGATCACTTTTCCGGAGTTTGTGTTTTTCTGTTTGTCACCTTTCATACCACAGATGAACTTTGAATTCTTAGTCATTGCAATTGGTGGAGAGGCCAATAAAAGTTTTACAGCTGAAAATGGTAGACTTAACCATGAGTTTCACCTTTTTCACAGAACTTGATTAGTAACAAATGGGCTGGGGTTACATTTATAAAAAACTGATAGTAAAGCCTCACCTTGAGTCTCCACCCAGAAACCTAAGAAAAGTAAACTAAATTGAACAGCTTAACCTGCTCAGTCAGTTAATTTTGCTGATTCATGGGCACACATTAATCAGCTTAAAGAGCACTAGTTTACCAAAACAAGAACAAAACAGAAAAACAACGTAATGTATGAAGGCCATGTACGTAGTGCTTGAAATACAACTTTAGCCATTTTTCCAGTCCTCTCCTCTGCTGGGTCTGGCCAGCTGGTTGCCTCACCCACAGCAGAGCCTGGCTGCCTGTCCCACTACGCCCTCTAAATAAGCACTGCAGCAGTTACTTGTAGTTTCCCTCATTCATCATTTTAAGTCAGAATGTATATGGCTGTGGGAAGTAACAGGTCTCTTTGTATACCAGACGCTTTTAAACAGTTTCTTCCCTAAATACCACCGAACATAAGTAATTTCTGCTTCACAAAATATTCTATACAAAGTCACTTTTCCCTTGTTGCATATGATTTTGTCCTCTTATGCTGGAAACTATTGCATTGTATTATGATGACCTCTCATTGAGTACTCCGAAGTCCAGTTAATTAGTACAGACTTTAATACCCAGCTTGGAATGCCCATGATATGTCTCTTGTTAAAATAAAGCAAATCCATCATAGTATATCAATGCATATGGAATAAAGGTGGTTCAGACCTGACCAAGAGTTCCTTCTATTTGTGATATTTCTTTCTACAGGGGAAACTCTTAGCAGTAAGCTTCTCTCCTGGATTGCCAGGCTTACAGAGGAAAAGCATCACCATTTCTTTTACTCTGCCTTGTAGCTCCACCACTGACAATTTTGCAGCCCCCTGCTAGGAGTCATTCTGCAGAAGCACAGGCACTGCTACACTTCAAAAGACCCACTAACACTACAATTTGATATAGTGGGTCTCTGATTTATGGCTCACCGGACCTTCCTATATAAATTAACTCAGTGGCTTACAAGTTTCACCTGAGAACCATTATACTCCTGGCTTTTGGTCTCTTTTCAACAGAGGGATGTATCACACAATATGTGGCAGGTGTCCTGTATTAACCCAGTGAAGGACTGCAATAGAAAATATTAAAAATATAAAGTACAGTTATGTGAGATAATTTCACTTTGTGAAAAACAGTAGCTTCAAGAAAGAAATCTCCCTAGATTACCAGTGACAGGCAAGGCATCATCATCATCCACTTGGTGTTTAACCTCCCGGTGACCGTGTTGGCAGGACCTGCTGGTGCATTTCTGACCCTCGCACCTCAGACTAAATGATGAATAATTGTTCCTGGGACAGGTTGCTATTTTTCCTTTATCGGGCTTTAATTGCTAGTGATGAATGCCCAGATCTCGATGACTGCCACGGCTGTGTCGAAGACACAGCTGGGGACAGTCACAGCCAGTGTTAGTGCGTGTCCTGCGGGCAGGGGGCTGTGCCACATGTGGTTGACGACCCCGGCACCAAGGCTGCTGTGTGGCAGAGCAGTGCAGCTCTGGAGACGAGCCCAGAAGAGAGAAGCAGACTGGACCAGTAAGGGTCCAGCAATGCCCAGTTTGGGACCTGCGTCTGTTTCGAGCGGCTGTGCCGGTCGGGGCAGTGCAGAGGCGAGCGGGCGGCCCTGGCGCGGGCATGCCTGGCTGCCAGCCTGGCTGCCAGCCTGGCTGCCCGGCACCTGCCCCAGCCCCGCTCGCAGCCTCCCGCGGCGCTGAGCGGGGCTGGCCGCGCCCCTGTGCCGCTCCTCCGGCCGGCGGCAGCGGCCTCTCGCCCGCATCTCAGCATGTCTGGGGCAGCGGCGCCGGACACGCCGGACCCTGAAGGCGCTGGGACATGCCCGCAGGATGTCCCCTCCCTCAAGGAAATCGAGCAGCTCCTGAACACTGGGCGGCCCTCTTGCAATCACGTTGATGAAGTATGGCCCAATCTCTTCTTAGGGGACCTGTAAGTACAGCTTTATGGACACACCTCTGCCATACGTTCTGTTAGTATGCCTCATGAGTGCGGCTTTAGACAGCTCATAGTTTTGCTAATTGCTGTCGTTTACGCTGCAGACAGCACGATTTCCGAGATAAAATTATGACAAAGCTGGTATTCCCTTCTCGATTAGCCCTTAGACTCATGCATGGGCTGATGCTCCAGCAGTGATTTGGGGGATGCAGTTTCAGTGCTTCTGCTCTGTGAATATCACTGCACCCATCTTGATTTGTCTTTGTCTTTTCCTTAGAGTAACAGCACACAATAGATTTGTTTTGTGGAAGATGGGTGTGACCCATGTTTTAAATGCTGCCCATGGCACATCATACAGCCACGGAGGCCAGGACTTCTATGGAGCAACCATTGATTATTATGGTGTACCAGCCCATGACCTGCCAAGCTTTGATATCAGCCAGTTCTTTTTCTCTGCTGCACAATTTATCCACAATGCCTTGAACACGCCAGGAGGTACGAAATTATTGTTGGTTACATTTTGATGCGAGTCAGCAGCCTCACATAACAGGTCAGCTCCACAAAGCTAAGTGGTGGACAAGTCACTGCATGGTGTCCTGCCAGGTGCTGGTCACTTGCACGGTGGGTGGCAGGAGAAAGGAGTGCTGTGTGTGTGGGTGTAGCTCTGAATAGGTCCCAAAGAGCTGATGTGACAAAACAGATGAACTGTGCAGGAGAGAGCCTGGGGAGGAAAGAGAAATTTATTTGGAGGGTAAGGCTCATTCAAAAAGAGAGATGCAAAAACACGTATTGGAAATGGGCACCCTCTTTTAAGACCATTTTATTGCAAGGATAAAACCAATAAAAAACGAATGTCCTGATTTCTGCAATCACCAACTGTATGAAGAGGTTCATATATTGCAGATGAGTTTCTTGTGTGAACAGAGCCTGCAAGGCTGTGCTTCCAAGAAGCAGATTTACTTTTACACAAGGAGATTTACAAGTGAGTTCCACAAGAAACTGAGCTTCTTGGCAGTGGTGCAATAAAATCCTAATTAACCTGTTTTACGTAAAAGACCATTTCTTAGCATGAGTATACTGGCATTAATGGAGCTATCTCTGTATCACAAGTTCTGACTTCAAAATAGAACTACAATTGCATCAAATTGCCTTATTATGCAATAGTACTAGGCCAGTCATTTTTCTTGGTGGCTGATGTGTCTGTGCTATCCATTCAGGCCAGATTTTAGCATTCTTCCTTGCATAAGCCAGCCTGCTGAAGCTAATGTGTCTTCCTTTCCTCATGGTCAAAACAGAACAGCTTTAAAAACCTCTAAGGGGGTTTTCTTTGATTTACCAATGTTTCTGAGATCAGTTTGGGGTCTCATGGCATTTCTCATACAAGTGACTGTAACAATGGCAAATTAGACTTAACTGTTAGCAGTTCACATGATCTATCAGAAGACTAAGAAAAACATTTAAATTAAACTTCATCCACTGTACTGCTTCTCTTGATGATTGTATTATTTTTTTTTTATCCAGCCAAAATATTGGTACATTGTGCAGTTGGAGTAAGCAGATCAGCTTCTCTAGTCCTAGCATATCTCATGATAAATCACCACCTCTCATTAGTTGAAGCCATCAAGACAGTGAAGGAGCATCGATGGATTTCACCCAATCGTGGTTTTCTGAAGCACCTGCGAAACCTGGATGTTCAGCTCCGGCAAAGGAAGGACTGCTGAACGGGCAGCCCTATCTACCTTCACTTTACTGAGTTCCACCCTGCAGAGCCGTGGTGCATATACAACTTCCCATGATCTGTGCACATTACAAAAATGAAGGCAGTTATGCATTGACATAAAAGGCCAACAGAACAGTAAATGCATTAATTCTGATAGCTCAGTCCCTCCAAAACCAGCACAGCCAACAGCAGCACTATAACCACTGCACAGGGTGCCTTGAGTTGTGCTACTGGATGAATGCACTGAAGTGGTTAAGGCAGACCAAGTTTCTCCCTGGTTTCTGCTCATGCCAGAAGCAAGTTCAATATTTGCATCTAGCTGTAAAGAATGTTTGAGTCCCCTTTACTTGGGAGTGTAACATAATCATCTTTCTCAGTTTGGTTACAGTTCTCACATGCCTGTTCCCCTATGAAAAATGTTGTGCTTCAGGGCTGATGATCTGACAAGGGCAGTTTCTTGAGAGCCCAGACACTCCTACAGAAACATTCCTCTTTTGCTGGCCTGCTAAATATTATGGTGTTATAGAAAGCTGTGTCAGCCACAAGACCCACACCATCAGAATAAATGTTTGTGATACTTCTGCAGCCTGGGTCAGCAAACCTCACGAGTCCTTTCTTGTTAAATATGTTTTCAAAAAGATAGTGTATATCATGTAGTATATTGAGGACATTAAAAATAATATGTTAGGTCTTCAAAGCATTTTGTAAGTTGGACTCATCAGTTCGCTTGCACTCCAAATTATCCCAAATCAGTTCTATGTCAGTGGCTTTAGATCACCCATGGTTTAATATCAGGTAGACATTTAGCTTACATCAGTGGCTTGGCCTAATTGATACAAATTAGTTTTAAGATGTTTTGAGGACGTCACTTTCCCTGTCACCAGTTAATAAGTACTTAAACCAATGTGACTTTTAATACAGCAACAGTGTTTGAAAATCATGCTACCACTCTGCCTGAAAATTTGCTTGTTACCTTGTGGTGAACCATGAAATGATAATCAAATTTGGTTTTGCCCTTTGCTGCTGGTTGGATTTATTGATTAGTTGACCTTAAAAGATTCCCTGACAGATTAAGTAAATACATTTCTGCTTGCTTGTTTGTATTTGAAGCATCAGTTCTGATCATTTTATTCTCTGCTGGAAGAGACTTGCAAGGTTATTAGAAGACTAATATAATGGTGACTTGTGAGTTGAACCTCTTCTTTTCCAGACCACATTTCCTTCTTCATTCTTGCAGAGGTAATTACATGAATGCTGATTCTGCCTAGCATTTATGGGAACGTAGAAATCCCTTCCTATTTCACTGTACACAATTGCTTTGAAAAATAAGCATATTTAAGATCCTTTCAGACATCAGTTTGACTGTTGAGATTTTCCTAAATGTTGCAAAAGAGCTCCACTGATGAGAGAAAGGTAAGACATTGTTATGTGAAAAGATCAAATAGGAAATCACATTTAAAACCCAACAGTGCTAGGACTATCTTTATACCTCACAAAGCAGCAGAGCAATGGAGAAGGAGCTTTGTTTGCTTTGAAGTTCTCCATAAAAATTAATAGAGATTTATATAAGTTAATATTACATTATAATTTATAGTTCATTCACATTACAGTGGGTTTTAGTCTGGAAACCTTTTGAAGACACAGCATTGAAAAATCTGAAATTCATGTGAGTGAAATAATGCATCTTAATGGCTTTAGGCTGAACAAAATTAGACACATGTGAGCAAGATTAATGGAATCCTCCCATCAGGATAATGTTTTGCATGCCTCTGAGCATCTGTCCTACAAAGCCACAGCTGTGAAAGCTGCTCCTGTTGTAAATTAGTACCTGCTCTTCAAGATACTGCTCATCCTGGGAGAGTATTGTTTCACCAGGGGCAGGGAAGGGAAGAGCACAGACTGAAGCTGAGTCAGTAGGGCATCCATGCCACCCATGGCATGGTAGTGATCTTGTAAGCACGACTTTCTTATCTCAGTGGAAGGAATAAATTAGGTAGAAACTTTTTTCAAGAGCACTGTCAAATCACAGAAGTGCTTTTAATCTGTGGAGTCAGTGTTGCCTATATTTCCTGCTTGTCTGTATTGCTTCTTTATATACAGATTTACTTTGAGTGCACATTTGTGCAGGGAAAAAGATTCCAGTCAACATAAGCAAAACAAGAATAGTCCTGTAATTTCTTAAAACAGAAAGCATTTTCTGCTGCAGCGTGCTAAGAGGAAAAGGGACCTCCTCACCTCTCACGCTATCCATAATTCAAGTCATGATGTGACATGACAATAGCACTTCACTGCTTTCCACTATCAGTATAAAAACTTGTATTTTGAATGTTAGTTTGGCAAGTTAGATTAAGGAACCAAAATGAAGGAAAAATACTGCCTCCCCAATGGCACTTCATTCAGAAAATACACATTTGTCAAGAGGGTCTACACAACCTGGGAGAAGGTACAAGTGAAAGGAACTGTCCCTGCTACAGCTCTGGCAGACTTAAATCTGCTTAAAGCAATCACAAAACCAGTGTCACCTGAAGGGACCTATGTAGAGTTCCAGTGAAAATGTCTCTTCATTTAATTTTCCAGTACAAGAACTGAGGGTATCAGATGAAGTCAGTAGAAATCAGGTGTGAAACAAGAGGAGGGGTTTACATGAGCTGTGTAACACTTGCCACAGAATGCTGCAGAGAGTAAAAGCCTATAGACATTCAAGTGGAAAAGTCTGAGGGACAGAAATCCATTCACGGTTACCAAATACTTAGAAACTCCATCCAGATCAGCAAGCTCATAAACTGCAGCTGGAAGCTGGGAGAGTGTTACTATTATTATATACGCAAGTATAATTCACGCTTGTGTGCTCTTACATTCTATAGGCATTCACTTTCAGCGACAGTTAAGCGCAGGACAGTGGGCTTGGTGAACCTTGGGTAAGGCCCAGGACCAGTGTTCTCATGCTGTTTATTTTGAACTCACCCTCAAGCTGTGCTGTCCCCTCTTTCCTGGTAGCTTATTATTAGAACTGGGTCACATGAGGCATTTGGGACTGCGTCTCGGTTGCAGTGGCTGACATTTCTTTCACAGGGAAAGCTCTGTGCTGGCAGGAACAGCACCATAGCTTATGTGAGGATGGGAGTAGCATTTTTTTTGCATAAGATTCACTTAAAGCAGAAGGTTCATTTTCCTGGCTTTTCCCATTGCATCAGGGACGTAGTGCTGAGCTAATCCAGGGAGGCGTCAAGGCGCGAGCTGTATTTAGAGTCAGCCACCTGCTTGGGAACATCAGGCGGCAGAAAGAGCCTGCTTCAGCAAAAACCTCCGCTGTGCGTTCCACAGCAGCGCTTCCAGCAGGCCTTCCCTCCTCTGCCTGACTCTGCATGAGGCCTCCAAAGGGGTCAGCACCTGAAGACAGACCCTGTCAGCCCAGGAACGCTCTGAGCCTGGCACTCCCTCTGCCCAGGAACTGCCAGATATTTTGGACAGCTGCAAGGTGGAATTAAATCACGTGGGTGAAGAGTGGCCTAATCTCTACATAGGCAATATGTAAGTGTTATTTGAGGCTGAGCTGTTCCGCAGGGCTGGGGAATACAGTACTCATTAAAATATGCTGTCCAACTTTAGTTCATTGCCTTAACTTCATTGCCTTAAAATAGACTTAAGATTAGCACAGAAGAAAGCAAAAGGACTATCTGTTAAAGAAAGAACCTACTGCACAGAAAAACAATTAAAAAGAGAATGAGACTCTCTTTATTAATTTATAATTGTGCTACAGCATTTACCATACAAAGCACAAGACAGGCTCATGATCATGAGCAGCCTTAAAATTGAACAATAATTGGTTTTTACTTTTTTTTGGTGTAATTTTAACTAGAATGGAAATTTTCACATTAAAAAGTATTCTGATTTTGGCTGCTTATATGACAACTTGATTTGCAGTTGAAATTTTGACAAATCTATGGATTCTGAATGACAGCGGACTTCACTATTTCTGAAAACTGTGCAGATGGGTATTTCACTCTGAAGCATAAAGCATGCAATCATCTGCACTCAACATGCCTAGTGCCCAGTGTTATGCCAAAACAAGGGCGTTTTCACCATCATCAGGTTGCAAACTTGTTGAAAGATCTAGAAATTACAATAATTCCTACAGGAGAGAAGCAGGGGAAACTAAAAACCCTGCTGATTGCCCACTGATTACAGCTAAAGTGGCCATTCTTTTAGCTATGAAACAGCAAAGCCAAAAACTGAGCTAGGTGGCGTTGGGGAAATAATCTGCATTTACAAAACTTGGTTTTACAGATTGCCGCCCGCTTCCTGCTGTCGCTGCCCCTGCAGGCAGGAGCGTGGCAGCCGGCAGGTGGCCCCGTGCCCTGCGGGTGGGGACACGCGGCAGCGCGGGGCCCTGCTCAGAGCCTGGCTCTGCTAAGGCAGAAGCCACAGCGATGTGCAGTGCTTCGCTGAACTTCTGCCTTGGCCAGGAGAGTGGGAAACCGACCCTTGCCTTTCCGGTTAAACCTGTAACTACACTTGGAAATTAACTCTTGTACTTATTAGAACCATGTGCAGAAATAAGGGTTTGTAGAATTGAGCCTGACAGGTGGTACAGGCAAAGATTTAAGACAAAAATCACTGAAATTGTGTTCTCTTAACAGCAGCATTTGATTTTAGACAGCCTTTTAAGTGCAGGTTCAAGACCTCCTTTTAATGCCTGCGAATATACGTGTTCCAAACTATTCTTGAATGTTTCTTTCAATCCTATTTGGTCTTGTAGAGGGAAAGAAATGGTAGAGAATAAAATGAAAAAATATATAGATAACAACTGTGTATGTGTAGTAAGGAAAAAATGAACTTTGAGAACATTTAGCTAACAGAAATAGAAATGTAAACAGCTTTCTTTGTTAGTGGAACAGCTGGTAATTAGTATCAGCTTAAATATGAGTTACAGACTGCAAAGAGTGAAACTGGAAGTTGATCAAGAACTACAGATGGAATTTTCTTTATTGTGCCAACTTCAATAAGACAAATAGGAACAACACCTGAGAATAAGGTGTCATGAGCTCTTCGTGAGATAGAAATGGGGAGTGGAAAGAGTATGTGCATTTAGGGCCCAACCCAGTACTCAGTGAAATTAATAAACAATGGATGTTCCTGTTACTAAGCAAACCTATGCCAGCATCAGAAACTTGTGCCAGAGCTAAAACAACCCAGAGCAGTACCATATATTGTCACTTCTTGTTTCTGTGGAACCATTTATGTGCAGTTTCTGAGCAGCTACTTGGAAAGCAAAGATCAATATAGAATTAATGCTGTATTTTGTAAGAAATATTTCTCTGTATACCTTTATCAGAAATCTGATGTTCAGTGTCTTTAAACAAGTTAAATATATCATAAAATAAAATAGGGATGGCTGACTTAACATGATGACTTTCATCCTGGAGGACTTTGAAGTTGTCAACAAACTGATTATTAAATATTTGTCTGGCTATCAGCCATTGCTGATATACAAGGCCAAGGCCAAGACCTTTTGGGTTTAAAGGTACAATGTTTTCTGAAGTGCTATATAATAAGCAGCTGAGGGCACAATATGTAAAATATCCTGCACAAGTCAAACTTCATGCTGATCTTAAGCAGGCAGGTTTATTAACAGGAGTTTAACTGGATCAGCAAGGCTAATATCACGTCAGCAAAGAAACATTGTACAGTTACAAGCTATGCTAAAACCTCAATGTGTTCAACATTTATATTTCAAGTCCAGTTATAGAAGGATCTGAGCTACCTCCTGAGGTGAATTTTTGTAGGGTGTTTGGGCCAGCAGTCTTCAATGTGATTGTAGCCAACAGAAGTCAGTAAAACTTGTTAAACTTACTTATTTTCAGAAGAAATATCTTGGAATTCTGCATTTCCAGATATGAGTACATTCAGAAATCACAACCTTTGACCATTCTTCTACTACCTTACTTTTTCTCAAAGGGGAAAAAGTGTCTCAGAGTGTGGTGGGCACTGGGCTCTACAAATAGGAATACATTACAAGGCAACAAGATAACTTGAGCTACTTGTAATCATAAGTTTTCATAGAAAACACAATCGACTTTGACCTTGTTGCACATTTCTATACATTCTATGTGCATTAACAAGGGCAAATGGTGAGTCCCTGTCCCAATGGTAAACTGCTGCTCTTACACAGTACTGTCATTAAGCAATCACAAATTACTTTAGCAGCATTAACTAAATGTCACTCAACCACTCAGGTAAGCCTAATTATCCACTTACAGACATTGTCTTCATTGGCACGTGGGAAAACAGAAGAATCCTGAGTGATTAGGAGTGACCAACAAAACCATATCCACATTAGTGGCAAGGATCACACACTAGTACTAGTGTACTAGTAATCATCAGAATGTATCTTCTGTCACAGGAGAGAAAAAAGAAAAGCAGTTCAACAGAAGACAGTTTTGAGGTCTCGGTCAGAAATCACTATTTTTTTTTTTTTTTTTTTAGTTTTTCTCTATTAATTTGTCAACATACACAACAAAAATAACTAAAAATAGTTACTTTCTCCTTTGAGATATAGCCAAAAGCTGCAAACTGTTGCAGCTATTGAGCTATTGCAGAGACATGCCAGTTGGCAATTTACAAAGCCTCATGCCATGTGTTTTCCTCTGTTTCTGGACTCAGATCTCTAGTAACAAAAAGCAGTTCTTGATTTATGAAAGGGCTGTATGTAATACCCTGGAGGCTACTTAATCTGAGCTGCTGTAAATTGGATCTCTCAGAGATGAGATGAGATGTGAGTGAGGCAGAAGTACAAACTTATGCAATCTGTGACCATAGCACTATTCCGTGCAGCCTGGAACAGCACTATGTGTACTCCTTTCTGTTTTGAAAGGAGAAATCTTTATTTGCTGTATTCTTAGAAAAAGCAGATCTGCTTCCTTTATGCTAGCTTACCTTATGATATTCTGCCGCTTACCTCTAGGCAATGCTATCCAAAGAGTTACCCAGTCGCGAGGAATTTCATCAAGCTGCAGGATTTACATACTGAACTAAGATACAGTATACACCTATGTAAACTCTAAACTCTTATGAAATTAAAAGAACACAAAGCAACAAGGAGAAATGTCAGACAAACAATCTGAATATGAGATAAAGATGAAAGGAACATGACCTAAAGCTTTGGCATAAAATCTATTTTTCCTCCCTGTTTAGGGTATAGAATGTTTCTGAATTTTGCATGCTCTTGTCTTTCCTCAATCAGTTGGTTAAATGAAGGCAGCAAATATGCTAGGTACTCGTCTGGGATACATTCCTAATTTGCTGTCCATTCTGCTCATTAAAACTCTTAAAACTCAACTCCAAGAGAAAATAGGCCCCTGTTTAAAATTAAATGTCTTAAGTATATCCCTGGACATAAAAATATGCTAACCTGTTTTGCTGATTGGGATCAGCAAATGAAAAGGGGAAAATATTGCCCAACCCATACAAATCACCCAGATGGAAGACAGTTTTCTCTAACTGGTGACAATAGATGCTCAATGGCTGAGGACTTTCCAGAGGTAACTTCTTCCTGCCATGCCCTCTGCCCAGCTCTGTCTCAGCTTTATGGATCTGAGAATTACTGCAAATGCAATAAATTTTCAGCCATAAATTAGACATTTCTCTCATGCTCAAAATTTCCCGTTCCCACCAAAATTCTTTTTACTTGAACATTGCTGTGCCTCTAGCACTAGTGAACATGGAAAGAGACAAGTTATTTAATTTTTATGGAGTATTTCATAAAGGAACTGCTCTTTAAAGCCTATTCTGCTGGCTCAGAAGGCAAGTTTCTCCCAGCACCCTGTCTTATGTCAATGTCTCACCAAGGCGAGGGGACTGTAAAGAAAAAAAAGTGAAACTTCTTTTTGAACTGTTGAAATTACTACCTAAATTGGCAAGCGAAGCTAGACCACCCCAGGGTAGTTTTCATCTTAGAGCATTTGTTTGGAAAATAAACTGTAGTTTTAGACTGAAGTCCTAACCATGCAGAGGTAAAATACCTGGGGAAAGTTGCTGGTGGCAATTCAGCATCTCAGCAGAATTCCATAGCATTTGCCCAGAGTTCACTTGCCACATGCATGCATTTCTGGAGAAGGTAATGCAGTGCTGCATCAGAACACCAAAGCTGGGGCCACACTAGTCCTTGTGGAAACTCCCACCCCAAACCAGCAGTGTAACCCAGGGTTGAGTTTGCCCTCCTATTTCCAAAAAGACACGCCTGTCAAGGACGGTATGGCCTAAGAGGCACACATTGCTGGCAGGCTCTCAAGTGTCAAAATAGAACCAGCGCTGCCAGCCGCACAGATCCTGTGCTTCGCAGGCAACACACAGACAAGGAAAACAATCAAGTTGTTGGGTGGAAAAGGCGGCTTCCCAGGATTGCTCTGACCATGGTGTGATTGTGATCAATCCACATTGGCAAGTATCGTCTTTCCACGTGTGTTTCGCCTCCCGCAGGCTGCCTGCGGAGAGCAGCTCGGGCAGGCTGATGCATGCTTGTTATTGCCGGCGTAAATATCTCTGCCTTGTGCTATTGTGGCACAAAGCAGCTGGACCATTTGAAAATCATTTAAAAAGCACTATAAAATTAGGGCTCCAGTGCTCTTATTTTATGGCTTTCATGAGCAGCCATTGCCTAGAGAGAAATTATCCTCTTTATTTTCAAGGCTAAAGGTTCTTTTAACATTCATCAAAATCAAAGTGCACCCTTGGTAACACGTTGAGCTGTTACTTATTTAGTACAGACTCTTTACTTTCTGCATAATATCCCATTTGAGATCTCAGTTCTTCATATACAACTCATTTCTTTGTGTCTGCTGTTGTTTTCACCAAGTGAATTTGCATAGTTTCAAGAGAGGCTGGATGATGCCCTGAAACATATTCTTTCCATAATTCCTTTTTTTACTTTTTTTAATGGTTAGAACAACAGCCTGGAGTGTTTTTGTTTCTGATCCTTCTATAAAAATGGCCAATTACCTCTTAAGCAATGGATTTCCACAGACCAATTAAGCACTGTAAGTGAAAGATTTTCAAGGGCAGAAATAATACTTAGGTGCATAGCCTGATAGACTCACTTTGAAACATCTCTTCCCCGTGTATATAAAAAACTGTCTTTGATAATTTTCTTTTTGTCCATTCTTGTTTTCACAGACAGTTTCTTTACCAAACTGGAAAACGGTGAGTGAACCAAAGCAGCATGAAAAAATGCAAACAGTACAAAGGGAAAGCCATTCTTAAAAAAAAAAAAAAAAAAAAAAAAAAAAAAAAAAAAAAAAAAAAGCACAGCTGTATCAACCATACTTACAGTTCAGATCTGAAGGGCTTAGGAAGAGACACTGCATGAAAGCATCCATCAGCCACAAAGGTGGCAAGTGGGGAATGGTAAGGCCCTGCACATGCTCTGTGCTGCAGCTCAAGAAAACCACTCTGTGCCCCTCTGTTGTTTAACCTAGCTGACATTTCTGTAAGAGACTGGTCACCTTATTATCCAGACATCAAATACAGACTGAAGATAAACATTTACTAAGTCATAACCTTAGCTCTGTTCTCATGGTTCCCTCTTTGGCTAGGATTTTGTCTTTATGTTCTCTGGGGACAGCAGGCTCATTCCTGAGCCAAAAGGCAGCACTCTTTCAGATCCCGGCAAGGGGGTGGTTGGTGCTGATAGATCCTGCTGTGAAAGCATGTGTAGCCACATAGAGCAGCTGTAAAGTCAAGATGCACCATCCTGCCTGGAGGAGATGTAACCAGGCAGAAGGCAAGGCTGCCTGTGTGCAAGGGGAGCTCTGTCACCATACCAGCACCTCTGAGAGCAGAGGGAGTTTGAGTTTTTAATGACAGAAATTTCGCCTGTCGTCACCCAGTCTGTGATCCATCAAGGGAATGGTTAAGCTAATAGAGGGATGAGATGAAGTTACTTGGTAATCACTATTGTTTATGACCCTAGAAAGGTAGAAAATGGGACAGGCGTGACAGACATCTTTATGGAAGAAGGAGGTGGAACAGACATTAAGTCAGGATAAGAAAAGCACCTCAGCTCTGTGACACATTTTTCTGTTCCAACAGTCAGCAACCCCTTTCCTGTGCCTGACAGTCTCAGAAATAGGGAGAAAGGCCCAATTAAGCTCACATAGCTATGGGCCCCTGGATTTCAGATCAGATTGGGTCTCTTGGGTTAAGACTGCTCTATCCAATCTCAGCCCTTACTTGTGGCAGTAGTGTAAAGAGGCAGGAGAAGAGCAGAGGTCAGTGTAGCCCTCTCAACACCTGATCCAGCACCATGAGTGAGATTATGCCACCTGTGCAGGGGGTTCCTCCCTTTGGAGCTGATGTGCACGTGTTTGTTCCCTCTCAGGCATATACACCTTGATCAACAGAACAAAAATTAAAAACTCAGAGTTTTTACCCAGTAGAATAGAAATAGAAAATCCCTTCTTCCCAGTGGTTTCAAATTCCTAGACAGCCCTTGCTTTGTAGATAAACTACCTGTAGTGAATGGTTTCTCAGTATTGTTTTCTCTGTAAAAGATAGCAAATTGACACTTGCAGTCAATGCTTTGGTGCTGAAAGGGGAAGATTTTCCTTTCAAGCACCGAAGGGGAGCAGGTGTCTAGACAGTGTTGTTTTCTCCATACACACATATCTACTAACACCTCAATCTGTAAAGGATTGCTCATCTCACCTCTAGAGCAGGAGTAAGCATAGCCTGGAGCTGTTTTGACCTAGATGATCAGTTGCTGAAAGCCTGGCAAAAGGACCCAAGTTGTAGGATGTCCTGCATGAGCTAAATTCAAAGTAATTTTGTGTTCAGTTTAAACTATTAATTTCAAGGAAGGCTTAATCTACCTTTAAATAGCCGATGGCACCATAACTCAGAGGTGGGCAGCCAAAGGGCAAAGGAAGGCTCCTGGATGCTGGCAGTGTTCTTGTGGTGTTGCCAGCAGCTGCAGACCTTCCATCACTTTTTTTCCTCACAAAATGAAGCTGCTAATTGCAGAAGCAAGCTGGGACAAAAGTAATTTTATGAAAAGAAGGAATACAAGGAAGAATATCTTAAAAATCCAAGTAGGATCAGAATCTGGAAAGGTGTGAAGGCATTAGGATCTGTTTTAGCATCATGTCATGGGACAAGGGTGTTCCTGCCCAGGTGATGGGCACCCATATCATCAGTTCTTTTCCCTCACCATCACAAGAGTTGAAAGCTGCTTTAAGCATTTTGCTTTTGCTCCTTCACTCTTGATGCCTTGTCATTCTCCTCCATGTTGTCACTGTGAAATGAATCTTGCCAGCCTGGGAGGAGATTCTGGATGTTTGGTGCCCATGTTATAGAATTCAGTATTTAGTAATGAGTAGTGTGGACACAGCATTCATAAGACAGGTGGGAAAAGAGACAATGCAGGTTGGACCTGAAGGCTGGCTAGTTATTCATTCTCCATCAGGCCAGAGCAGAGTCTAGCGGAAGCCAGCACAAGAAACAGGACAGCTCTGTATCCTCCAGGTTTTGGCTTTAAAGAGATTGGCTACTTCTTAAACCTCTTGATACTTTTAATTATTACAGACTGAACAGAAGAACTGGTCCTAGCACAAAAGTCCATAATTGCCCTCACTCCCCCAACAAGCACCTTGCCACCATCAGTTCCAAGGAGGGGTGAAGGCTGTGGGGGGGGAAAAAAGAGAAGGAGGAGGGAAGGCTGGGTGAGAAAGAAAGGTGAATGGATAGCTGAGGAGTAGGCTAGATGGGTGAGAAGGAAAGCTGGATGGGTGAGAAGGAAAGCTGGATGGGTGAGGAGGAAGGCTGGATGGGTGAGGAGGAAGGCTGGAGGGGTGAGGAGCAGGCTGGATGGTGAAGAGCAGGCTGGATGGGTGAGGAGGAAGGCTGGAGGGGTGAGGAGCAGGCTGCATGGGTGAGGAGCAGGCTGGATGGTGAAGAGCAGGCTGGATGGTGAGGAGGAAGGCTGGGGGGGTGAGGAACAGGCTGCATGGGTGAGGAGCAGGCTGGTGCTGGAGGAGGCTCTGGGGAGGCCATTGCCTTGAGGCAGCACAGCTGCCATGACCATGAGCTTTGTCCCCTCACCAGACAAACTGCAAAGGCACTGATGAACGTCCTCCATGTCTCAGTGAGGGAAGGCCAGGCCGGGTCAGGCCAGGCTAGGCCAGGCCATGCTGGTGAGCAGTGGTGTGGCAGGGCCAGGACCAGGGCCTGGACCCACAGGGTCTGCGCAGTGCTGCCATTCACAATTGACTTCTACCAGTTAATGAGCTCCTGGTGCACAATAATCTTTGTGAGTTTTCCACAGCTTTCTTTTATCTGTCAGAGGAATGCAGGGGGACCACCATACTGGCTGCTGAGGAGGAATGCCTTTGGGTAACTCAAAACCCCCAGCCAGTCTGGTTGTACTTTCCAAACCAATTTCTGTTCCTGTAAAGGGTTGATTTCCTTTAAGAAAAGTATTTGAAGTGAAAGCAGCTGGGAAGAGAGCATGAACAGCACAGACTCCTCCATTCCAGCCCTCTTCCAAAGCCCCAGCAGCTCCTGTGACACCCATTGCATGGAAGGGTCAGTTTTCCCAGGAGAACAGGCAGGAGGGACACTGATTTGACCCCGCCACCCAGCCCAGCAACCCAGTGCAACAGCCGGTTAGCACCCAGGCGTGCCCTCCTGCCCAGCTGCTGTCCCTCGTGCCTCCCACTGTTCCCAAAGGCCAGAGCAGTG
This sequence comes from Anomalospiza imberbis, assembly GCF_031753505.1. Taxonomy (NCBI): domain Eukaryota; kingdom Metazoa; phylum Chordata; class Aves; order Passeriformes; family Viduidae; genus Anomalospiza; species Anomalospiza imberbis. The sequence continues at coordinate 14,188,213 of NC_089688.1, forward strand.
CCTTTAGCTTGGCTCTTTTTCTACTATGGCTGGAGGAACAGGGAATGGGAAGAGAACCGTATTTGGAAGAAGACAGTATAAAAGACTAAAATAATCACCCTGGTTTTTACTTTAGGTGAGTGCATTGTGTCTTGGACTGGTTTGTCCGACAGACTGTCGCCAGCAGAACAAAACCAGGCCAAACTGCGTGGTGTACAGGAAAAAATGAGCACTGTCACAGGCTTTTCTTACACGTGAAACCGGCATAGGAAAGGATATGGTGTAGACCTTTTGATGTATACACCCAGGTCAATACCAAACTAATTAATTCCGTACATTTCACATTTTTCTTCTATCCAACGTGCACAGTTTCTTGTAAGTTCTCCTTTTTAATGCCGGTCAGGAGTGTATTCCGCTCTGCGATGCCCATCGCTGTGTATTTTTAAATACCCCAACATTGTTTTTTCCTGCCATCTTGTGGCAGCAGGAAAAATCACAGCGTTTCACTAGCCGCAGCGCTGCCCGCTGACCTAAGACAGAGGTTGTCAGTAAAACAGTCTAATCTAGAATTAGATTAGTTGGCATCACTGCAAAAAAAAAAAAAAAAAAAAAAAAAAAAAAAAAAAAAAAACCAAAAAAAAAAAAAACAGCCCCTCTTGCATATTTTAAATAAATTTTAAATTATTGACTAATTTTTCCAGCTCCACTAGTTGATCTTGTAGCAACGGTTCTTTGGTTATCCCAGAGCAATTTGTCTATAAGGAGCAAAGGAGAGTTGCATAACAGGTGAGACTTAATCAAGTTATGACAAGACTTCATCAAGTATCAAGTGAACCCTAAATATTTTGAAAAGGCTCCTTTTTGCCAGTGTTGCTCTCAGGTCTTCATAGCTCCTGAACAAAGCCATCTTTTTTTCCTATCAAAGCATAGAAATATCTTGTCTGATAGGCAGGTAAAGCTTTTCCTTTTATTGCAACCACTATTGCTGTCTGATCTCTCAACATAAACACCACAAAACCTGCCCAAACATCCTGCATTATTTGCTTAATTCTAAACCAAAACATTTTCATTATTTTGTTAAAAATGCATGTAAGATTTATATAAGACTGAGTCTAGGTTCCTGGGTTTTTCCTCCTTTTCCTGCAATTGCATAGAGGATTTTTGAAAATGAATACTTGTGATTTCAACTCTCCTGCCACAATAGCGCTTCCCACATAGTTGAGGTAAAAATATGAAAATTATATATGATAATTTTAAAATATTCAAAAAGAAAAAAATGCCCTTAAAATAAATGCAAAATTCAGAGTCAGTAAGAAAAACTAGTCACTACTTACTAAGAAAATTTCCAGACTGCAAAGAGAGTGTAAATAAAAGCTCTTCAAAGCTTTGTTCATTTTTCACTAGCACCTGCAAAAATGACTGCTTGGGATTCCAGGCAATGGAGAGAAAGGATGTTGGTGCTATTTATAGCTCACAGGTGACTCCCGTTGCCATTGTACCTGAGAATGTCGCAGTCCTTAATGCATTCCTGCTTGCAGCAACTTTCTCAGGCAGAGCACAGCCTTGACAAGGCTGTTCTGGAGGCACGGAGGTTTGCTTTGGGAAAATGGACTGTTAAGTTTGCGGTGTGTTCCCAAATTGTTTGTTGTAAACCACCTGCAGCAGGCACAACCTCCAGCAAGAACATGCTCCTTCCTTCTACCTCTGCTCAACTCTCCTCTTGGGAGCCCTGAGGCTGCTGCTTTGCTAGAGGCTCTTCTCCCCTCCATCACCCTACCTACCAGTCTTGCCATCCACCTACAGTCCACATCAAGGGCACAAAACAGAATCAGAAAAACAACAGCATAAAACCTGGCAAGATATAGTGAAACCTGGCAATAAAGTTAAAACACTGCAAAAACTTGCTGGGAGAAAACACCCCTTGCTCTGCCCTGCCTGACCAACTGCAAGGCTTGCATAGCCTCAGTCTCAGAAGCGGGGCAGCACCGTGCTGCCTGCTTCTCACAGAGATATTGCAGCAGGGCCAGGCAGGGAAACTCCTTCCCAGTGACCCTGGGACAGGCTGTTCCACGGAGCTGCAGCATGTCCCCTCTGTCCTTGACCCCTCATCCCTCACAGCCTGGAGAGGCAGCTGCACACCCTGCTTTGCCCACAGCCTCTGATGAGGCAGTTCCTTCTTCCCTCTGATTTACCTGGCACCCTGATACCAGGGAGGTACAACAGAAAAATCACTCACTTGTATTTCTTCAAATTTAAGGTAAGAAACTAGGAGCAAATACCCATTAGACACATAATTAAAAGTTGCAAGTGACAGGAAATCCCAGTTATATGTCTTAATATCTCCTTTTAGTTATTCTCATATGCTCATCAGTTGTCAACTCCTTTGTGACATACAATCACTCTTCTTAAAAGATGACTTAATCAAAATCAAATAATGATTTTAAAGTCAGCAGTTGAAAAAAAAAATCAAAAGAATAAAACATTCCACTCTGCCCCAAAAGAGCTGAGAATATCGCTGGAAAGCTCTATGATATGCCTGAAAAACTCAAGTGCCAAAATAGATCTTCCACTGCAGAATTTTGAAGTTTGCTCTTGATTCCATAGCAAAGAATTTGTACAGCTTTGTCAACCTTAGAAAAAGGTGCCTTTTTTGTATGTACCCTTTCAAGAAAGGCAAAGCAAGGAGAGCACTTCACTGCTTATGTTAAAAGTGCAGGGAGAGACAGCTCAAAGCTACCCCTGCCAAACGACTGAGGAATATCAAAACGTCTTTCTCATGCCTTCAAATATTCTGAAATCTTGCAAACTTGACAGTATTGTCAATTTTGTATTGATAACAGCAGTCAGCTAAAAAACATTTGAGGAGTAAATCAAGGAGAAGGAAAAAAAAAAAAACCAACCTTTAATCCACAGTCACACAAATCCATACTGCCTGCAGAAGTGAAAGTGCTTTGGAGCCCCTTTTAATAGCAATATATTAACATCCTTGTTTGTCTTTCCTGAAGCTTGCAAGACATTATTTCCACACGTCCCTCTCTCAGTCTGGCCTCTTTGACACCATTTTTATCAGAACTGACCATAACTTACACCTATCGACAGCCGGTGACACCAATGAAGTCTTGGCACAGCGCTGGTTGTGACAGCACTCACTGAACTGTTATCAGTATCAAGGTCATTTTGCTTTTCTTGCTCTCACTGCAGCTGCAGCTTCTCTGCCCTCAGGGCATGAGCTGCCCAAGAAAGCTTTCTAAGCTCCTCAGAAGCCACAGCCTCTCTGCTCCATTACTGGTGTTATGTAAGATTAGAGTGAAGTTTCTACTATTAGAAGCAGTTAGCTGCATGGTGATTGTGTGCTTCCCTGATTAGAGCATCCAGCACAGTTATGGCTGCTGGCAGCAGGACTTAAGACTAGACAATTTTAATTCAAGGAGAAGCGTTAGCACAGTTGAGATGCATCCAAAAAATCAGTAGTTTTGGGGGGCTTGAATTCCTAGCTGTACCCTGGACAGGAATGCCCCAGAGGAGAAATAAAGGGGAAAGCATCACCCTAGGCTCGAAGATATCCACAGACAGTCGGAAATTTTGCTAGGAGCCTGTGGAGGGCAGCGCTGTCTTGCTGGGGATGGTTTATTCCATAGCTTAGAGATGCCAGCTGCTAAGGTAATACTTCTTTTTTTATCTCTTTTGAATCTGAAAGCTGCAGATGCAAAAGCTGGCGTCATGCCACAGCCATGACCTGTCACTGCCAGCAGGAGTCCCCATTTTTCCAAGCAGTGCCTCCATTTTTAAACCATCCTTTTCTGTAGCTTTAGCTGCATGCGTGGGCAAGTGCTTCTTCCTAGGCTGCGTGACTCAAATAGGAGGGTTGGGGGAGGCGGGTGGGGGGCAACACAAAGGTTCTCCCCCCTCAGAATTACAAGTTTTGGGAAAATATGTGCAGGTCTCTTACATTGCAAAGAAGAGGAAATGCTCTCCAAGAGCGCTTCTGTAAGGTAGCACCCTCTTCCCAAAAACTAGCAAGGCACAGGTGAAGCTCACCCCACTGAGCTCAGCAAGATCTGCCCCTCCTGGGGGCTTGCCTTGTCCAAGGACAACAGTGGCTGTGTGACCTGGGATGGGGCTGCTGGGAGGCCTCATTGGGGCTCCCCACCTCACTCAGGGGCCCCTCTGAGCTGAGATGCTTGGGGTCCACGTCCACCTGCATGCCTGTGTCTGGCTATGCACCCCCTTATCTTCCCACTTTACATGGGACCTGCCTCACCATCAGGAGCTCTTCTGGCTATCCAAACCCTGTCTGAGGTTGATTCCTAGCACCTGCCCTGCCCTGTGATCGCTCCCTCTACTGAAATGGCCTTATGCATTCCTGCCGTGCCCATGTGGAGCCAGCTCCTGTGGGGCAGCGGCAGCAGCCCTCCAGCACCATGGGCAGCCCTCCAGAGGAAAAGGAGGGCTCACAGCGGAAGGAGCCTTTAGCTTTCCAGCCCAGCTCAGGCTCCTTGCAAGCAGATGTTGGTACCTCCAGCTCAGTTTGGAGAAGTGAGAGGGCCCCATCATAAATGTACAAGGATGTGAATGGTGATGTCAGGAGGGGAGACCAAGCAGTGAAGAGGTGCGAAGACTCCGATTTTTTCCCACCCTGTAAAACATGGTTGCCAGTGTAGGGTGAGGGGCATCTGCAATCTGAGCTGGGCTGGGCTGAGGGGGAAGCCGCTGAGGAGGCTTGGAGGGCTTCTCCTGCTCTTTCCTGACACTGCGGTTAAAGGGCGGGCTGTGCTTTCCAGATCCCTCGATCTGGCAGCTTTCCCAGGTAGTAAATTCTCTTAAAACCTGAACCAAACAGAGCTTTAATTGTACATTCTGCTTTTCTCTTCACAAAATAACAGCAATAGCATTTATACAGTGCTGCATTGAACATGAACCGGCACTGAGGCTGAGGGACCGATTCCGCTTTCCATTATTCAGGGGCACTGCCTCTGATGCGACAGAACAGAGTTTGAACAGTGAGCTGGAGCAATGAACTTCTACTATTCCCTGCTGTTTGACTGTGGGCAAAATAAAAGGCCATAATATATGATGCAGTCAGCCAAGAAAGCAATATTGCTCTGCCATGTGCACAGTCTACACCAAGACAAGTCCAGGATCTCATTTCTAAATTCCCATAGGTACCTCATTTAAACCATCAGCCATAACCTGCTTCTCATTTTCAATACCACTTGGTATTAGAGCTGCAGTGAACTGCTGGTGAGAGATTCTAATTCCTGCAAACAAGCCCCTGTAGGCTTGCAAGGAAAACAGAGAGTTCCCCTCTTGGTTGCCTGCTAGGTTCCCATCTGGCTGTTTTAACTTTGCTGTTGCTTTTAAATGTTCCTGTTTCTGCACACAAAGCTTTCAGCTCTACCTCAAGAGACTCCTGGGTTCTCTTAGCATCAGATTCTGACCAAAGCATAGAGACACAGACTGGGCCCTCTTAACAAAAAGGAAGATCATATTTCACATTACAGTATCTAAAAGATTAATTCCACTAACATGATCATTTCCTTGTGAAACACACTTCTTTCCATCTGGAATTTTCCATGAGGAGGACAAAGAGCCATAGTGTTACACACTACATAAGAGAAAAGAGCAAGGAGTGTAAGAGAGGAGTGCAGAGATGCTTGCTGAGAGAAAAGAGAAGAAAAAACATAGTAGACAGCATTTTCAAATGCATCAAGAGGCTGTTTTTAAATTTTTCCCCTTCCACATGAGTTATATTCTGACCCCATGCTTTAGAATTTTGAACCATCTAGTTTGTCAGGTTTTTGATACAGGGAATTTAGGATATTTGGCTGCAGGATCTTTCTGTATCACATTATTGTTAGGTAGTATTTGTGCCATTGTAGTATCCACAGGCCCTACTGTGCCTGAGGCTCTCAATAATCTCATGTAAGGACTTGTTACTGAAAGACACCTGTCCCCATCTGGGCTATCAGCATAACCACAGGCAGAGCTGTGCCAGCCAGGAAGGTGCTAGCAAAAGGGAAGGAGAAAAGATGATTTGGGTCCAACTAATATCCTGTCAGACTCCTCTTGGGACTCCAGACATTCATTTAATCTCTCTACAGCTCAGTTCCATCTTGAGAAGACAAGAGAACAACCATGGCAAAATGGCAGGAGGCCCTGTTACAGAAGTGAAAACTTGGGCTAGGCAAATAGGTGGCTATTCAGTCTGTGTTCACTGTTAGTGAAATAAAACATATTTTTCTCAATCAGGAGCAAGCTATTTCATCTTGTTTTAGTGTTTTAAAATATTTTATGCAATGCAGGAGAACAAATTCCAAAACAAAGAGTAACTGAATAGAAAAATGGAAATGGTAATTTTTTTTTTGAAATAACAAAATTAACTATTTCATATCTACAATATTAGAGTGTTTGTGTTTTTACCCCAAAAACTTTGCTGAGTTTTTTTTTCCACTAGAATCTGCAAAGGCAATACAAATCTATTGCATGCTTTAGCCAATTCAAGTCACTGGGGGGTTTGTGTGGGCTTTTTATTTTCTTTTTTTTTTTTTTTTGGCCAGAGATATATAATAGAAAATGGCAATCATTTCCACCATAGAGAAAGGAAGGAAAAAATGAACCAAACCAACAAACCAAAAAGCTTTGCAGACTGTAGTATTCAAGTGGCTGGACAATACTGGGGAGATACAAAGCTCCACTAGGTTGTTGTAGGCAAGGTTCTGGCATGACTGAGTCCCTCAGGAGCTGCACCCAGCTGCATGCAAACAGCATGGAGTCACCCACAGCCCTTTCTGGGGGCTCCATGCAGCCAGGCAATGTCATCCACGGCTACCTCCAGCCTGGACCTCCTGGGCAGCTCCTGAACCACTGGGGAAAGCCCGACTCCACAGGCCAGACAGGGATCCAAGCTGGCCCTGGCCATTTGGGCTGTACCCCAGTGCTCCAGGTGGTTGGGAAATGATGCAAAATGACAAGGCAGTTTTAAAGCTTGTGTGCTACCTTGTATTTTGTGGATTGCCACTAAAATCTCTGTCCAGCCTCAAAAGTCTCCCATAGGTTGAATTTTTTTGTTTCTGTTGTTTGACTTTTAAGCAGAACAAAATAGGAAATAAAGATAGAAAGAAAGATAGAAAGATAGAAAGATAGAAAGAAAGGAAGGGAAGTGAAGAAGGGAGGGAGGGAGGGAGGGAGGGAGGAAGCAAGGAAGCAAGGAAAAGAAAAAGAAAAGAAAGAAAAGAAAGAAAGAAAGAAAAGAAAAGAAAGAAAGAAAAGAAAGAAAGAAAGAAAAGAAAGAAAAGAAAGAAAAGAAAGAAAAGAAAGAAAAGAAAGAAAAGAAAGAAAAGAAAGAAAAGAAAGAAAAGAAAGAAAAGAAAGAAAAGAAAGAAAAGAAAGAAAAGAAAAGAAAGAAAAGAAAGAAAAGAAAGAAAAGAAAAGAAAGAAAAGAAAGAAAAGAAAGAAAAGAAAGAAAAGAAAGAAAAGAAAGAAAAGAAAGAAAAGAAAGAAAAGAAAGAAAAGAAAAGAAAAGAAAAGAAAGAAGCTAATGAGATGGCTACAGTTTAAAAGAAAATAATCCTATCCAACTTGCATGGTTTAGATCTCTGCAGAAAATGTTAGTGACCTTGTAAGACAGAAATTTTTCCCTCAGGTACAGGGATTCCTGCCCTCCTGCTGTCTCTGACTGTTTCCAACTAGAGCAGCTTCTGGGAGCCACCCAGAGGGAGAAGCTTAGAGAAATGTAATCAGTGGCAGCACTTTTGCTACCTCTGCAGTATCTTAAAGTAGAAGGTGGGGGGGAACTTTCACCAAAGTCCCTGGCCTTCAATTAAAAAATTCATATTGCTTTCCTCATTAGTCAATCATGTGCTATAGCTATTTCCAGGCTTACCCTGAAGGCCCTGCAGAACAATCCAATTTCAAGGCAGTGCAGCACAGGCGGGAGCTGTGTTCTTGGGAGGAGCCATGCTTGTGTTGACACAAGAAATTCACTTGTCTGACATTAGGCATGTGAATAAAACAATGTTGGCACACCTTTTGGAAAGAGGATTGCTCTATGAAAGGGAGCTCTGTTGCGAAGCATTTCCCTGGCTGCAAAGGTCAGAGTCACCTGTGAAGTGTCACTGGCACCAAAATCACTCAATTTTGGGAGAACCTCTTCAAAGTCAGGTCTTGAACAAGTGGCCACAAAATCTAATTCTCTTTGGTCATCATCTCCATTACTCTAACTAACGAGGCTACAATAGAAGTTTAAAGCAGCAGGGTCTAGGAGAAGTGAAAGTTTGGTATCCATCTGCTCCACAACTTCAGCACTTAAGCATTTGAAGCAACTCAGAGTCAGACACACTCCTCGAAAACTAGCCTGTGGTCCTATGAATATCCTGATGTAGAAGCTGTATTATCTTATTCTTGATTTTCTTTAACTGCTTCAGCTTAATGTTCTGTGTCGGTGAAAGTACAAACAGGTCATCATGAAGATGCTGTCAGTAGCTCTTGAGCACAGTGCATGACTTTCACAAGGCAGTAAAACTTGTTGGGCAATGCACAGTATCTTTTTCTGTGCTATTCTTCATGCTAATCTGGGCTAGGATGGCACGACATACTCCTTTACCAAAGCTCTTGATCTTATATTATCTGCCCTGAAAAAATTGTAGGCTTTTATCTCTATATTTCTCTCTACTTCCCTGCAGTTCCTTTCCTTCATCATTAAAAGTAAAACCAGTCTTCTTTTTCCTATGTCTCCCATCATTTTTATTGTGCTTTTCATATCTTGCTTATTAAGTAGTTACCCTAGGGAGATCTCTTTCTTATTGGAACATACAAAAAGCTATAACTGCACTTAACACTTGTGGGGAGGAGGAGGTAGGAAAGGGCAAAGGAAGCGCATTTAGACTGAGGTCTCAGAAATATATGTGTATGTTCAGTAATATGCCTCACATCAACTCCACTTCCTTTTCCGCAAGCAAAAATATATTCTCCCTTGTTTTCTGCTTATTCCTCAAATCAGCTTACACTGTTAGAAATAGTGTATGCGGACAAAGTTGTTGTTTTAGGAGCAACATCCATATGACTGCTGCTGCTGTGAGGCAGGGGACAGACCAGATGACTTCTAAAGGTTCCATCTGCATTTGTTTTCTAAAATTGTTGAGAAAATAAAACCAAACTTTAGATTTAGGCATTCAGGCATTCGAGTGGAAGCTGATGCCATATCAGAATAAACACCATTTACCCTACTTTGGGAAGAGTTCTAGTGTGCCTTCCACATTGATTATGACTCTAGTAAGAACAAGCAAGCAAACAAAACTCATTAATATTTTCAGGGGGCAAGAACAACAATTCAGGATAATGCAATCCAGGCAGGAGAAATGTTCCTAAAGTCTCAGAGAAGGGAATGCTCGGATATCTTGTTCTTAACTGAGCTTTGCTTCCAGCTGAACCATCTAACCTGGTCTTGCTAAGTCTAAACCAGCAAACAGCTTTGCAAAAGTGTTGCCCATATTCCATGGCATGATTTGTGACGGTTCACAGGTCTGTGATCTCGGACACCTGTGAGGGAGCCCTAGATGGGATTCTCAACAGGACAACAATGCCAGAACTTTCAGCTTTATAATTTCAAAAATACTCTTTTTTTCCTTACATCCTGGGTAAGTACCCTGCCCCTCAGACAAGAAAAATGGCCCTTCTCTGGAGCAAAGTAGCTATCACATTATTTAAACAAAGTAGAACAGCTCCCAGAGGAAAGATTGAGACAGGCGCAAGAATACCAGTATAGCTAAGTGTCCAGGGATATTCAACTCAGAGAGAAAAAACTAGTTCAAATCCTCTCCATTTCTCTTTCTATACATACAGACATATAAAATATATATATGTTTATAGATGCATGTGAAAATCCTTTCCTATGTATACATGTATGTATGTGTGTAGGTATGTTTAAATACATCACTATAAACAAAATAAAATTGTAAGTACACGCCGTTTATATGTGTGTACACATACACCATACAGATGGCGCTCACATACACATCCTAAGATTTTCACCTTGGCCCTAGAAACTTTGAAAGTATAATTCAATTTAATGATGCATTCTGGTTTTAATTAATCAGAATCAAGTGTACACAAATACTCTGGTAGCACTTCAACAAAAAGAGAAATGTTACCTGTGCCTACAAGGTTCATCTAGTCTGCATTCAGGTGATGCAGATGTTCTTTACCAATAGTGTTATTTGACATGAAATTAAATCACATTAACTTATGCTGCTTTCTCAGGGGACAAATTACATGTCTGTAGAGTCCTACCCCTGAGTCAGTCCTGCTCTCTGGATGCTTTTAGCAACACCTGCAGGCCCTGCTGCACACACTAGTTCTAATAATGTAATCCTATTTGGAGGGTACTGAACAGGTCTACTTTCCAGGGAATAGTACTTCTGTATGAAAATTTCCTTTCAATTCATTTCAGAAAAGCTGTCTCTGATACAGCCTGAGTGCATGCAAAGGAGCAACGAGATGCCTCACACCAGAGACTCTTCATCTCTGACTAGCAGCACTTCCTACGAAACTCCGGCACTATCAGATCTCCAGCAGCTCCTGTGGCTCAGAGGAGGCTCTGATAATCATGTGGACCAAGTCTGGCCAAATATCTACCTGGGAGATGCGTAAGAACATACAGTCCTATTGTTAAGCTGTTATCAGTCCCTGGGAGGAGGAGGAGGAGGAAAGGGTGTGATACTACTGGGGAGCAGCTTTTGGGTCTTCAGGAATGTTTTTGTGATACAGGCTTCCAAAAGTGATGATGTAAAGAGCTTGGATGTCAAGAAACATATGACATGCAAAATGGTGACTTACTCATAGCATGTCTGACTTGGTTTTTTATATTCTTTGAGCCACCATGGATTTAGCAGGGTAAAAATTATTTGTATTCTGGATTAAAGCCCTCAAAGAACCTATGTCAAATTGATGTCTATTCTGAGATGCATTATGTGGCCTGGAAACTGTGCTCTAAGGCAGCAGAAAAGAGGCCAGTAGCCCTAACACTCAAATAGGGGTAGCAAGATTAAAATCCAGAAGGAGGAAGATTCAAGTGAATTGTACAATAGTGATCTTGACATTCTAAATCCAAGCTTTCTTTCAAAGATGATAAAACTGAAAATACCAAACGTTGAATTTTCATGTGAATACCTTATTCTTGTGACCAGTAATATTTATTGCTCTTTCCTTCCAATTGGATTACTGCAGACTACCTAGATCATTAGCTAATTTTTCCCAGCTCCTCCTCCTCATGAATATATCAGTTAAGGTTCAGAATTTTGTAGAATGCCTGTAGTCCTAGTTTATGGTGGGAAGTGGGGTTCACCTAGCTGGTGAACACAATGCATCCACTTCATGCCCAAACCAGGAACAAGGTGTCGCTGCATCTGTGCGAGTTCTCACTCTTGATAAGAGGTACACTACCAGTGAGAGATTAGCTCTAAAATTTCCTAAACAACTATTTAAGGAAAATCTTGACCACTTCATACAGTAAGCCATGTTCCCAGGGATTGTCCGTTGGGAGGCATTTGCTTAACTGACAGTATCCCACTGGCAAGTCTGTGCTCCCACTGCTCTCCACACCTCCATATCACATTTTTCATGTGCAAAGCACTATGTGCTTCTTGAAATTTGCTCCTCTGTAAGATGCAGTTCCTGCATCCTTCCATAGTGGGAGCAGGCACTAACTTTAAACCATGCTATTTTTGCAGAATGTTAGGAGCGTTGCCAATGTGCCCTTCATGTCTTTCAACAGGTGGGCTGCTAGGAGCAAAACTACACTTCAAAGCCTCAACATTACTCATATCCTTAATGCAGCAGATGGACCATATAGCATCAACACGGGAGCCAAATATTATGCAGATCTGCAAATAGAATACTATGGAGTAGAAGCATTTGATGATCCTTCCTTTGATTTAAGTATCTTCTTCTATGATGCTGCCAATTTCATAGGCAAGGCCTTAAACTCTTCAGGAGGTAAGAGAGAAGCAAAGATAAGCTTTGAGAGGAAACTTAAACACAAGCCAAATGACTTTTCATTCCAGTAACAGGCACCAACAGAGCTTAGAATCAGCATATGGTTCAAGGCAGCACATGCAGAACCACTGAGCAGAGGGTGGAGAAGGGTGCCTATGCCATGTGCTGCAGGGAAGGTGGCTGTGCCAGGTCCCCAGCAGTTGTGGAAGACTGGCTACCCCCAGCCCAGCATGGGGGAAAGAAGGGCAAGCTCTGGGACTGGAGTGTAGAGGGAAGGGCAGAGGCTATGGCACTGCAGATGCTGCCCCATGGGCCCATCCTGTAGGGATCAGTGGGATCTGTGTGCTTCCACATGTCCCTCCCACCCCTTGCACGCTGACAGGGGCTCCAGCTGGGGATCCTGCCCTGCCTGCTGCTCCTGCTCCCTGTGGGAGTAGCGGCACTTCGGTGCTGGCTCAAACGCTTCACACGCTCAAGTACTTTACAGAATTGCAGCTTTATTCAGCCTGTCTATTAAGCTAGAGAAGCAGCAGAAGTTAATGAACTAAGTCAAAAACTATGAGCCTGACCTGCAGCCTGCTGAATTTTTGTCAGCAGAGTTTGGATTATGGCCTAGTTATCATAATTTCCATTTGTTCCAGAGTTTGCTCTGACTCTGACTGGCTGCAGGATCTGCTGCTTTCACTGGAGTGCTTTATTAAATCCTCAGTTATAGCTCACACTGGGCTGCTGAGATACAGTAAATTACAACTCCATTTTTACAGGCAGACTATCCCACAGAGTTTGTGGGACTTGCCAGTGATCACAGGCAGGGCTGGGCCAAATTCTTCTGCCAAAACTTTTTTTTTTCCCACAGAAAACTATACTAACAAATTTAGTCACAGAAAATTTCATCTATTTCAATCGTAGGCCTAAATTAGATACAGGAGGTTAGTATGAAATGCCACCTTGCCTGAGAGATGATCTTCCTGAAAGCATGAAGATCCACTAATTGTCACCATTGCTCTTAACTTGTTTCTACTTTTTTTTTCTCCTCCCTTTGTCTTTTCCACTTTAGAAATGGTAAAGCACACTCACCTTGCTGTGCCTTTTTGTTCGTGCAGGTAAGGTGTTTGTTCATTGTGCCATGGGAGTGAGCCGCTCAGCAACTTTAGTGCTTGCCTTTTTAATGATCCATGAAAACATGACACTTGTGGATGCTCTGAAGACAGTGAGTGCTCACAGAAACATCTGCCCGAATTCGGGGTTCCTCAGCCAGCTCCGAGACTTGGACATGAAACTGAATGAAGAGAGGAAAGGAGCCGGAGCATCTGCCATCAAAGGCCTGTAAGAGAGTATTGCTGAAAGAAAGGGGACAAAATCTTGTTTGAGTTGCCTGTATCTCTTCTAGATGGACTGCATTTATAAATTCAGGACACAAGTTTATGGGACACCAGGATGCATGTTATTAATAAAAGTAGATTTTGCTTGATCTTTCCATTTTGCAAAGCCTTCCTAGATTTATATTTATGATTGGCTGTATACTCTATCCTTCACTCTCCACCTTAAAGCATTGCCGTCTGCTAGCTTAAAAAAAAAAAAAAAAAGAAAAAAAAGAAAAAGAAAGAAAAAAGAGAAAGAGATCAGGTTCCACTTCAGAAATAGCTGTGTTTCAGCAACTAGTGAAGCTCATATCACTTTATGAAGTGTTAGGCTATTTGAGGTGAAAGATGCCATATTATTTATGCTACAGTAATGCTTAGAAGTTTTCTTATGAACCTGCCCCCCACCCCTTCACTCCCTGTATCTCAGAGGGTTTGTATTTTGAGACTTGAATCTGGCACTGGTTAGTTCTTGCTTTTACAATTGGTGGAGCTCCTGAGTTGGGGTAAGAGGCTGTTTAAAGGCAGAGCAGCTGGGAAACAACATAAGCCACTCTAAGAAATTATTCCAGGTATCTCTACAAGCTTTTCGTTTTGGCTGTTCATCAGAGCTTTTTTCCTCCATGTAAATACATTTCCTTGAGAGGGCATTCAAATATTGTTAATATTCCATACTAAAAATCATCCAGGAAATGCTGCAGAAAATGCTTCTAAAGAAGAAGGTGGGTTCCCAGCTAAGGCTGGTGCAGGAAAATATTTGACAAAGCTCAATGTATCCCAAATTTGTCTGGCAGTTCAAAATTACAAAACTTGGGATTTTCTTTCTCAAAAATAAAGGGTTATTAACATTGCAACATCACATTCTGTGGCATTTGCTTTTGTGAGGTGGACTGAAGTGAAAACTGAAGACACACAGGAATGGCAAGGGAGGTGCTGACAGGCATCAGGCTTTCATCTTTGTGTCTCTGGGCCACCATAAGAACACTCAATAGCTACTGTCATCTGATGGATCAGTGCTGCCTGGAAACTATGTGAAGCACATCTGGCTTTTGGTTCCCAGCAGACAAACATTTGCAGCACAAAGCCAGCTCCAAAGCCAGCTGGGGATAGCAGTTTGTATTCCTAGTATCAAACTCAGGAATGCAGAGGCATGAATACTCCCCACTATGTGAGCTGGCTACTCAAAACAGCACAGCAGCACAGGAAAACATTCCTTACCATTTCCAGTATTGTCTACAAGGTTAATTTCTGCCTTCAGGACAGACAACTCAGCACCTTTTATAATGCTCTTAGGTGATACCTACATCTGCTCTGTGGGCCACAGTATAGAAGTCAGAGCACAAAGCAGAGTATTTGGCACTGAGGATCTGACTATCATACCAAGGATGTCTCAGGGGGTTTTACTTTGCACTAACCCTGTACATTGGACATCCCTGAGCAGCAGTAGAGCAGTACTGGAACACTTCTTTGCTTTAGTTCCCTGCATAAGGAAACTTCCTCATGAGCTTTAGGGCTGCTGTGCAAAGGCAACAAAACCTCAGTAAGCAGAAATAGCCAAATTAAAACTATGCTTCACACACAAATCAAAATTTAGTATGCATGTTTCCATTACAAATTAAATATAACAAAGTGATTCAAACTTACCAAACAAGCCAGGGAAAACCCCCCGGTGGATCTGCCTTATAGAGGTGCCCCCAGCCTCAAGCAGAACCACATTTTCTTATCCTTTCCCCTCTCAGAAGCAGGAACGAGGCCAACCAGCCATTTTTGGGCTGGAGCAAAGGGCAGAGCTGAGGAGTCAGTGGGGGTACTAGAACAGGGGCAAATTAAACACATTTCACAGGACACAAAGTTACCACACTTTTAAAACACTGATTGGTACAACTGGAAATCTGGAGCTTACTCTGATGGTAAAAATACTGCAAACACAGCAAAGTAACACACAGAATGAAACTTCTCAGGTTGCGATGCCTCGCACGCGGTTTTTCTCCCAAAGGCGCGCTCCGCATGCCACCCCACATCTCACCCCACATCCCATCCCGCATCCCACTCCATATCCCATCCCACCCCACATCCCATCCCGCATCCCACTCCACATCCCATCTCACTCCACATCCCATCCCGCATCCCACCCCACATCCCATCCCGCATCCCACTCCACATCCCATCCCAACAGCGTCCCACCGCGCCCGCGGCTCCGGCTGCCGCCGCCAGGTGGCGCGGTCGGCCCGGCGCGCCCCGGGCCGGTCGGGAGGGTCCCGGGAGGGTCCCGGGAGGGTTCCGGGAGGGTCCCGGCGGGGCCGCGCCGAGCGGCGGGCGCTGCCACCCAGCCCCGAGCCCCGGCCCCGCCTTGGCCGCTCTGTACTGAATTCGGGTCAAACCCCGGGGGAACCGGGGCAGACGATGTGCTCGGGAAGGCGCTCGCCGTGTCTTGGCGCGGGCTGCCCTGGCAGGCTAGGGCACAGCAGGACGGACCCGGCTGTCCCCAGCGAGGGCTAAGGCTCAGAGCTCTCACGGCTCAGAGCTGGGCTGAGCAGCAGCTGCCCCGCAAGGAGCAGCCGTGGCACCCCCCGCTGGCGGGGCAGCCCTCAGGCTCCGTGTCCCGGCACCGGCCGCGCCCCCGGCCGGTCACAGCCGCTGGCAGCGCCTGAGCCCCGGCCTCCTCCACAGCTCTGCCCCCGCAGCTGCCTCACCCGGCTGCCGCTGCAGGTCCAAACAGGGTAGGGGAGTACGGGTTACAATTAACAGCATTAAAAATAGGCTTTGAATAAACTGAACACCCGGAGAGGCTAGAAATTTGTTGTGCAGGTGGCACGTTAGGAGGAAGGTGAGTGGTATTATTGAGACAAAGGTAATCCAAGACACCGCAGCGCGGGAGCTTCGACTACCAGGCAAGTACCTTTAAGCTTGTTTACAAACCAACCC
The DNA here is from genome assembly GCF_031753505.1 of Anomalospiza imberbis. Taxonomy (NCBI): domain Eukaryota; kingdom Metazoa; phylum Chordata; class Aves; order Passeriformes; family Viduidae; genus Anomalospiza; species Anomalospiza imberbis. Next base: position 14,204,469 of record NC_089688.1, read on the forward strand.
CGGCGCTGTCAGCGCCTGCACCGAGCAGTGTGAGCCCCCACAGGCAGCTCCGCCAGCAGCGAGCCCCCGGCAGGGCCAGGCCAGGGCAGCGGCTGGGCCCTTGTGCTCAGGAACTCCAGTATTTGTGAAATTCGAGTTTGCTTTCCAGATGCACTTACAGGCTGAGGATCTCTCTCGCTGAAAAGGTGCTTAAAAAACCGAGCCCATTTTGTTTAAATACCAATCTAGGTTGTATTTAAATTTCTTACCGATCTATCTGTAATAGCCATGAAACACTAGATGTGGGTTTCCTTCCTCTCAGCTGATGTTCGCAAGTCGATCCTGGGAAAGGAGAGACTGTCCAGCCAGTTAAACTGGAGAAAATGTGAAACAGACTATGAATAAAATGCTGTGCAGTTCAAAACCAAAACCTGGGAGAAACAAAATGAAAGATTAAGAAGTTAGGTTTTTTGTTTTGTTTTGTTTGGTTTTTTTTTAATACTAACTCTTTATAGTTTGGGATATTTATGGGTATTTATTTATAACTAGGATCGAATTTTCAGACAGAAGTGGGAGTTTTAATATCAACAGTCTTCCTCAGAAAATTTTTATTGAGGAAACATGCTTGTATGGCTGTGGAAGCCATTGTGATGATTGGAGTAAAAGAGTACAGAAGGAGAAGACTGGGTTAAATGAATTCCTGCTAAATACCTACCAGCAGACTTGCTGTCTGTATGGGGAGCTGGAGACAGAATTGTACCAGGGTGAAAAGGATAGTGTGGCTATTTATAGTGCTGCCTTCTACACCATAGGAATTCAAAGGAAAACACCAACTCAGCACACAGTCTTCTCATCATCATCTTCTGTCGAGATTAAATGGGATCTGAAATAATTTTCCCTACAAATCCTTTCTCGGAAAGATCTGTTCCTTTGTGCAACAAGGAACTACCATGGTACAAATCACTCCAGAGGCGAAGTCCTCCCCCAGCCAAATGTCACCACTTTCCTTTTGGTAGTCAGAGGAAGAGGAGAACGAGACCCTTACAAGCCTCAGCACTTAAGCAGGAAAGACCAAAATGTTTCGCCTGCCATGCGTCCTTTGTCCTTGTACTGTCCCCTGCCCTTCTTACACCAGGTGCTCTGGGGGACAAATGGGGCAAAATGTAGCTCCAGCACAATCCCAGTGCCAGGCAGCAAAGAGAGGAATAGGAACATGGTACTGGCACACAGTCATGGTCATTCATGGTGTCACTTGAGATGAGGCCCTTATCCTGTGTGCCCCTCTTGCCACTGCAGAATCATCCATCTCTGGGAAGGAATGGGCTCCAGTAGGTGTGTGGGGCACCTGTTTATCAGTAGAAATTCACTCTAATGTTGAGAGTATAAATGAAAGCAGCTTTGGAAAGGGTATTAGCAAAAACCTGACTGCCACTCTAAAAAAAAGACACACTCTTGGAGTTCCTTAGCTCCACTCTTCTTTTAGCATCATGGTGCCTCAGATCTTTCCTTCTTATCTTCCACCTTCCAGTTTCTTTTTAATAAGAGCTGCTTTTTTATTCTTCACAAAGCACTACGTACTCTGTCTCAATGCTCCTCTTTTGTAATTCTGTTACCAAGCTGTCTGCTAGGTGGGGAGCAGAAGGTGCAGGACTTGGTACTGCCTTTGAGGTACAGGTAATTATTATGTGCATCTGTTATTGTGGTTGCTGCCTCAACAGGTGGAAAACATGCTGTTCTCTGATAGATTTGCAGCACTCCATGCTCCTGCCTTGTCTTTTCTCTAAAGCCAGTCATGTGGTGTTCCTAAAATAATAAACACAGCCTCACTGCTGCCACAAAAACCCCTGGTAAATATATTTTTATGGGAATGAAGTATTAAAGGATTTGAACACTTACTCACTGAAAGCAAAATATGAGCAGTAAGGTTGGGTAAAGATTCAAAGGCTGGTTTGCTTCCTTTCCCTTGGGCACATCAAGGCTGTACTGTTTGCACTTCAGAGATGGATAGTGGGGAATTACTTAACCCAAAATGATGGAAACAATTCAGACTATAATAATATAGCATAAGAGTTCCTCATATTACATCTATTCCCCATACTGCTGGCTATACTCTGCCTTCAGATTCACGTGCACAACTCTCATTGGAATCTGGAGGAACTGTATTTGAAGCCAAAATGCATTTCATTGTCTTTCTGAAGTCTCTCTGCAGCTTAGTGGCTAAATTCTGAGCTCAAGAACTGGGAACAAAGCTTGTCTAAACATTTCCCAGTGTCTGTCTCTGTGAGATTCCCATCTGTTGTGTTTTATTTTGAATTTCATCTTCCTACTTTCCTAAAAACACAAAGCAGAAACACACATTTCCTCTGCCCTGGAGTGCAGGAGTCACCTAATTTCCCAGCAGGTTCTCTCAACAACATACAGTGGATCCAAGTTTGTCTAAAAATGCTACAAGCCCTTTGTGGAGAAGAAAGGGAGGAGACCAGAAATGTGGGCCAAGTTTCTGAGTGTTGTGAAAAGCCCCTGCTTCCCAAAGGGACTACATTTCCTGTTCCCTCTCTCCCAAAAATGTCACCTGGGTTTGGATTTTGTTAAGAGAAATATACATTGCTCATGTCCTTTAAGTCTTTGGTTTGTGCTTTCTGCTGACACTGCAGAGATTACAAGAGCCATGAAAACTGAGTCTGACTTTGGGGATTCACATTTGCAATAGCAGAACAAATTAAATGGAGAGCACGTTAAGTGAGTTCGGAGATTGTTGTTGACCAACAAATCTTCATTAAGTTCCCACACCAAGTTGTGCTGCACCTCTAATGAAACTGATCATTGTTTCTCCTTCTATGTTCCAACTATTTCGCCACCAGGTTTGAGAGAAATTCAGACTTGCTTCAGGTTTAATTAGAAATAAAACACAATATTAATCCATCATAATCAATGCTCCATACATGCACCCAGTTTGGAGCTGTTGGTGCATCATTCAAATAGGCCAAGTTTCATTCTGTTCCCCACCTGTTACTTACTGCCTTGGTTTTTGCTAGTTCTTTTATTTACTGCTAGTGACTCATGGAGACTTTTTTCACTGGTTGATGGTGACTTTCTGGATCACTGGTTTGCATCACCATTAGTGGTTTGCATCACCAGATGTTTCAGCTCAGGAGTTGCCACAATGAACCCCAAGAGTTCATATGACTTGCACCTCCCCAAAGCTAAGCTTGTGGCCAGAATAACAAGCTTTCACAGGATTAGAGCAAAGTCCTGTTCTGATGGTGTTTGTGACTGAAAGGAGGCTACCACAACTGGGCCTTTGAGAGCCTTCTCTGCAGACCAATAGAAATATATGGCTCCATAGGTATAACTCAGATGCCAAGTAACTCTGCTGTATGGGCTTTAAAAACACTCTGTCCAGTTTAGGACAGAGGGGTTTAAGGGAGAAGTACAAAGTAAACATAAGGAAGTACTCGGCAGTACTGCGAATGACACAGCCTAAGCAGAGCAGGATCCTCTTCTCCAGACTGTCTTTGCCATGAAACAAGTACTGTCTCTTTTAAGTATAACATAAGAAACAAAATGTACATGCAAATATAGCATAAATGGGGAAGTCAGCCTTCAGTATTATTCTTTGACAGATAGCATTTATAGTGGCCAAACTACTTATTCACTGTGGAGGTTGGCCATACCCCATACCATGTTGTCCTCTGAGTCAGATAACACTCAAAAAATTTAGATGGCCCTCAACCTTTTCCATACAGAAAAGAAAGCATTGATTATTTGGATCTATGCAGTAGCACCCCAGCACATAAACTTATGGGTTCCTAGCACTTGGGCACTGCAGCATCCCTTTCACAAAGGTTCCTGTTGTGTCCCAGGTTGCACTGCAGAGTGCAACCACAACATCGGCCTTCTAATAGGTTTTTTGGGGGGGTTTTTTTGGTTTGTGTTTTTTTTTTGTTGTTTTTTTTTTTTTTTTTTTTTTGTTATTAGAAGTTACCTGTTTTCTATGCTATAGAAGAAAATATGTTCTGTTTTTGTAGTAGGTGATCAATGACATTTGGGGGACATATTTTTAACTGCCGGGTTGTTTTACAAAAATGGTAAGAGTTAACCTGGAGGACAAATAATCAGAAATACCTATAATCCCAAGAGCTAACACAATTGCTGGGAAATTCTAGACCTCAAATCAGCTCTGCTACAGAATATGATGAATTTCTACATTTTTCCCCTCCACAGACTTAGTAGCAAGATTTTACAATAAGAAGAAAGCAATTTGCTTAGCTGACTTGGGATTTCATCTCCTTCCCTTGCATCTCTTAGGCTATACACACATAAGCAAGCAAGTTTCAGCTGTATTCAATCTCACTCTGACCTCTGTACTAACTTGATTTACTGGTTTTAGTTCTCAAATAGTGTATTACATTATAACTCAAAGGATCTGATTAGAACTAGCCAGTATTTTAATGATTTATGAGGGACATCTGTGACTGCATGGGTAGCGTACACATTGTGTCACTGCTGTAGGAGGAATTTGCATTGATCGTACCAGCATGCTCCAAGACAAGAGTGTGTCAAATTCCTATCAGCCTGAGTTCACAAACTTGATCTGACAGGTGGCCAAGCTTGCACTGGGACTGACCATAGTTCTCATGGTGGGAATAAAACAAACCAGCTGGATTGCTTCTAGCCATTGCATTATGAGCAGATTTCCATTCCTTTCTGTTGTTCTGTCTTGCAGTGCTTAAGAAGGTGTTTATCCTTCCCAGTTTTGTAGCCAGAAACCTGGGCCACAGGAATTTGCAATCAGCTCTATCTGTGGTTTATCCTTCTGCCAGAAGACACACACTGGTGTGAAATAGAGGCTACTGGAACTAACCTTCCAGACCTCTCCATGTCTTGCCATGGCTATCAAATTGCTAGCAAGAATCAGATCAGAGAGGCTGGGGTGTGAAAAAGATAAACAATTAGACAGCACAGTTGCTTTAAAGCCATAATGTTCCTGCATTTAATAAGAGATCATACAATTATTTTTTTAAATAACTGTAAAAAAAAGACTTTGCAAGCACAGAAAGAAGGGTATCAGGAGCACAGTGATAAAAGGGTTTCTCGTCCTTGGTTTGATTTCATGTGTTCTGAATTTTCTTTTGAGTATTGAAGTCAATATCTGCCAAAGCATTCCTAAAATCCTTGTCCCCCAGAACATGGAAATCCAACCTTGATGGTTACTCACCTCCTATTGTAAGCTGCCTTTTGCTCGCTAGTGGTGAGAGAAGGCTTTTGACCCTCATTAAACCAGAGGGCAACTCTTCACTCAGGTCCAGTTATCGCTACCAGTGTTTGGCAGCACTCTGCCCTTCAGCTGCCTCCAGCTCACGCCTGGGGAGAAATACAGAAAAATCATCAAGCTTAATGTCACCATCTCCACCTGTGCAGTGGGAACAGCACTGTTCCTCACAGGATCACTGTAATAACATGTATGAAAGGCATTCCAGTGCCCAAGAAACACCAGGGAATCTTGGCTGCCTACCTCCTGCTGTTTCCCATCTTACTTCCTAGCAGGTTACTCAACCTTCCTGCTATGCCAGTGTAGGGGATAAGTGTTTGCTCTCTCCTATGAGTTGGGTAGCATAGAGTCTTTGTGGTGCTGGTAGAGACCACAGGACAAGAACAAAGAGCAGTGAAACTTATAATGCCCTCTAACAGCAGAGACACAAGAAAAAAAAAAAAGCAGCAATATATTGTTTTTAAGATAGAAGAACATACCACAGCTAGTCACAAGGGAGAAAGGCTTAGCATTGTGCCATCCTTTTGGTTAGATCCTTGGGGCAGAAACCATTCATTTGTAATGGGATTCTTTGAATTCTGAAGCCTGATGTTTTCAGTTCTGGGCTGGAGGACACTGCTGTATTAGTTATTGTTAACAGCAGCCTCATTCACCTTCAGATGTGGGCTGCTAAACTCTCTTGGGCCACAGGATGCTGACCTAAGGGACTGCATTCCAACTGGGGTTTTGTGCAAGGCACAGGACAGGAAATCCTTGGCCTCTAAACCTCGCCAAAGCAGGAAATTAACATGACTTCAGGTCATTTTAGAAGGTGACCTGGGAAAATTATATGAGGCTAGATTAAGAATATGCAACATGGAGTAAATCTGAGGAATGAAACCATAGCTGAGAGACTGGAAACAACACCCAAGTGACACTTTGTTCTTCTCTGAGCAGGCTCTATGCTCGATGCAGCCCACCTGGCTTTCTCATGTTGTGTTCAGTTGGACGTGTGATGTCCAAATCTACACTCCTTCCATAGCAAACAGTATCTGAAAGAGTGTAGGACTTGGGTTCTGTGGTAGTTGCAGTTTCAGCCCAATCAGCCATGGAGATGGAGCAGAGAATGTGCTTGAGCTACAGCAGGAGCAGGCTCTGTCTCCCACACATTGACAATGTGAGGTTGAAGAGCATCACAAAGGTGAGCCTTCAGGCTACCAGGTCTGCATCAGATAACAGACTCAGCACATTTCAGGCCATCTGTGAATAAATCCAAGCTTGTACCTCTCCCCAGGGTCATACTGTACTAACATCATCCAGTAACGAGAGCAACAAACACTTCCTGCAAGTTCAGGCAGCAAATATTGGTAAAGCATTGCTACAAGCCATGATAAAGCAGCTAGGATTTATATTGTTCAGGGAGGGTGAGGGCTTTGGAGTAGTTGTACCAAAAAACCAGTGTCAGCCAGACAACCCAGCTGGTTCCGACTGGCAGCTCCAAGAGAAAATCAAAGTGGCACATGTTGCTCCTGATTTAAAGCAACCTGCATCAGCTTGCCAGCCTGTCTTTCAGAAATGTTTCATCCTTCAACTTTTCAGTAAGTTTCTGAGGGTGCTTTTATGAGGAAAACAGAGCTTACCAATTCAGAGAATACCAGTTTTCATCCGCAACATGTTATTGCTGGAGGAAAGAGAGATACAGTGATGTAACAATTCTTCAGCCCAGAAGAAGAGCCAGCCTTAACACAGAACAATTAAATTTTAGGTAAGCTTGTCTTGAAGTGCAAGCATAGTGATATCAAGAGTGTTTTATATCATGTCTAAGAACTGTTTAGTGCTATAATGTTATAGATTGGGATTTTTGTTTTCTCAAGAAGTAGTGAAAAGTCAGTATTGAATGGAGGAAGGAGTTAGAGGCTGTCAGTACTGACAGTGAAGTCTGACGGCTGAAGTCCATTGCAGGAGAGGACACCAGCAATAATATTTGAGTAGGAGCAGTAGCCTGGCTAGGAGCTAGAAAGACTCTCAAATGTGGGCATGGTGCTGCAGTCATAAATAGCCTGGAGATGTGGGAGATGCATTTTGGACCAGCTACTGTCTTTGGGTCATATGAATTGTGTCTGCTGGTCTACCAGATCAGGTTGGGTTAATGGGTGTAAGGATGCAGTTGGCAGCTGAGAGTAGAGGTACCGGTGGGCTCCAGAGGGCCTGGTTTTGCAGCTGAACTGTGCTCACAGCCAAAAGTCACATCTTTGCTGGGCCTAGGGCTGGAAGGGAATCAACTTTGCTTTACTTGCTCTTGCTTGCCAATAGCCAAGTTCAGGTCCTTAGAGCTCTACAGTGCTCTTGCTCCAGCTGATGACTTCATGAACACCTAATGCTGGGGGGAACACCGCTCCCTGTACAGCCTTAAACTCTCTGTTTCCCTGCATATGCAATGACATCATTGCCACCTGAGGGCCCAAACTCTGGTCTTGGCAGGTAGAAGCCTTTTGGGTCACCTTACATTGGGGTTCTTGCTCTCAATGCATATTTATGTAATGATTGCTGGATGGCTGTAATTAAATGACTGTAAAGCACTAACAAAATGCACCAGTAATAACTTCTTAATAGCTGATGCTATAACAAGCAGTTACACAACAGAATATATTGTAACATGCAGATTGTTAACAGTGTCTGGGCCTGTTTAATGCTCAGCTTTAAATAGTTACAATGCACACTATTAAAGGGCATGTAAAATTTGTAACTAGTAAATAAAAAGTCCAATTCAGAAACAAAATATACCCAAGCTTCAGTGGTGAAGAAGCCACAGAACAGCTTGGGGTGGATAAACGACCTCTTATCTCTGCAATCCTTGTGGCGGTGCTACCTATCAGCCATGGTTTCTGTAAAGCATACTACATGTACATTCCTCTGCCTGGCACAGATTCTGTCCACGCCTCTGTCCTGACTCATAAACATGGTTAGGATTCCACTTACATTACAAATATATGACCAGGTACAGCAACCCATGGTTTTGCATTTTGTGAGGAAAAGATGGGTCAGGGAAAATTAATTTTGCTGCTCATATTTTTCACTTCTCTTATCCACTCAAAGCTGCTGTGTGGACAATAACTCTACAGAGTTGGTTTCCCATGGCTAAAGAATAAAATAAACATACATTCAAGAGTCAGAAGGGTTAGCAAAATCAGCAGGTGGCCAGGTTTTGCACACTTGGTACAACATTGCTGCAGATGAGAGGATGGCTGAGTCTGTCTAGCCACTGTCAGGAACTGCACACATGGTTGGTAAATTCAAATGTACTAACCAGCTGATGACAAGTGAATATTTTATACTACAGTCACAAAAAAAGCCCACAAAAAACTCCAAGGCCACCCTGCCTTGGGGCCTGCATGCTAATGTACATCCTGAAACAGTCAAGACCATTAGGTTTGAGAACTACAGCTGGGTCCACAGACATGCTATGAAAAAAATCAGACATTTTGAGGCTTTTGAGGCCTGGCAATCCATAACATCAGTGGAAACGGTGGTAAATTCAGAATATTTGAGTACCAGGATGGGTTGATTAAATTCTTCCTTACATTTGAGTAGTGCTTTGTATCAAAAATATAGCTGCTGATTTCCCTGGATAGCACACAGAGAATATTTTACTTTATCGGTTGGGAAGCATCATAATTCCTCTAAAGTTAGGACAGAAAATGTTTACCAATGCAATATCGAGAGGAAAAAAAGTCAAATGTTTTTGCCTTGTTCTGCTCAAAGCTGTCCAGTACAGAAATTTAGTCTGCTCCTGACCATAGGCCTTGTGTGAGCTGTAGAGAGGAAGTCCACCTAATGGATTTTGCCAAGCCCCACCAAGTGGGTGCATTGCCCTAAATGCACAGCTAGGTTACACTTATGGGCCTGGAAGCCTCCACTAAATTTGGAAGTGCTGTTCAGATTATAGCCTCCAGCTGCTGAAGAGATTTTCTTACAAACAGTTGGCTACTCAAATACCTTGTGCCTCCCTAGACACTGCCTCTGTCTCAGCTTTCAAGTCCAGCCAGCCCTACCTCAGTCATTGCTGTTTGATTCATACCATCCATATCTCGTAGTGCTCCTAGCAATTGATAAATTATGACTCCAGTGAGACTATTGGGTTAAATGCTAAGGAAGAAAGAATGATGACAGTAATACTTGTCACTTGTGTGGCGATGTAGCAACACAAAACTCTCTCTCAAACATACGTTAGCTCGGAGGAACCTTTCCAGGGGATAGGCTTTCTGAGAAATGTTTATGGCTTTTGAATACATGATAGGCATGAACTTGACATGACCTACTTGGCCAAGTCCTGAGCTTCAGCCTAGTCTTTTACCACCACAAATCAGCTTATTCGAAGTATAGCCAGACTGATATCTTCACTGGGATGGCAAGGTTATAGCACATAGCAGCTTGAGAAAACACAGGATGGAAGCTGTTTTGTTCTCGGGATTTAAAGACTCGGAAATATTTGTACTAATGTCATAAGAAAATGGCTAAGTTCTACCCATACAGAAAAGCCAGCATAGGCCCTGGGATGATTAAAATATTTGACACTTGATTGAAATGAACACATCAACATCCTTATAGTATACACAGGTCCCTCCTTTATCTTGGCATTGGAAAACGCAAGTTAAAGCAGAGGTAGTAAAGGCTTTCTACTAAATATCCTAGACACAAGAGTTGCTTTTTCCTCCTGACTTACCACAGCATCATGCTGCAGGATTTTCTGCTGTTTCATCTCAGTCTTCATAACATCCTCTCAACTTGATCTTGTATCAAGGTAATGACAAATAGTCAAATTACATTGACTTTTCATTTTGTTTTTTAATTAAATATCATGGAATTGGAGAAATTGGATAAAAGGTGGCATATGTTTCCAAGGACTGAGACACCTGTAAAGGAACCTAAAGGCTCTAAAGGCCCTTTCCCCAGCATGGCACTGAATAGCACCAATTATGTTACAGATAAAGCTGTAGTCCCTGAATTAACTGAAACCCAACCAAATCATCCACAGTATGCAGTCCATAGGGGTATTCCCTACTGGGCAGAGGGAATTCTAGTCATGAAGGAGATGTTATCTGGGACCTCTCACAGGACCACTTTCTTCCTGGGATAGTTGATATATTAGGAACCATTGATCTGGTTGCTCTCACCAGCCTGTGTCACACTGTAGGTCACTCTGCATCATCAGAATGACCTGCTTGCAACAGGCCTCTGATTGCAATCCTCCTGCTAGTCGTAATTAAGGAAATTCTATTGCATAGTACAGATACAATTACAGTTGCAGTACCTGCCTATTCAAAATTAAATATAATGGCAAAATTTCTTCTGTATGGTTGAATAATTACCATAATACAAATCCAGTAGAGCAAAGATCAGGAATGTTTCATGTCATCATGATCCAGAAACCAGCATTTTAGAATTGTATTGCTCATTCATACAACACACGTCTTCGAAACAGATCCACTACAAAAAGTTAGTATAGAGGAAGTGAGCTGAGAATCATTAAAAACATATTTTTTAAATGAACAGCCATCATATTATTACAAATAACTTTCCTTTCACACTATTTTTTTAATCCATCCATGTTCCTTATCAAACATTACAGAACATTTTAATCATAGCATTGTTTTCTTTAAACATGTGCATTTCAGTAATGACACTTGCATGTATAAATTTAGTGAGTTAAGATGTTAGACTAATGCCAGAACTGAGTAGTCATTTATTCAGAAAAAAAAAAAAAATCTTGTTTTTCTGTCTGTAAATTTTCTTTGGAAAGCTATTCTTTTTTCAATGCATTCAATATTCAATATATTAGTTGAATAGTCCTACTGAGGCTTCTCTGTTTTTGAGTCATTTGCAGCCTGTTAGTTACAGTTATTTCACATTTGAAATTTGAACTCTAGTCCTTCCTTTTTATTGGATGTAGAGTTTACAGAAACTGATGCTATTCTCCAATTAAAAAAACATGTGACCAGAATGAAAATGAAGTTTTGTACACACCATCAGCAGTTCACATCTGTGTTTCAACAGGAGTAAATTCCTTATCTATAATACAATGTCCATGTGAGCACAAGCTGAAAGTCATCTTAGCATAATTCTGAAGAAGCAGTCCCATCTTATAAAGACTATTATTCCACAGCTTTAAATATCCACGTAGCACACAGTACTACCTCCTTTTGCCCAGCCTATGCAGTTATGTTCCCTTTTAGAAACAATTCAAACAAAACAAAACAAGTCTTTGAAGGAGCCCTTTTCCTTAGGTGCACTGTATGTCACAGTTATCTGCCCAGCTCCTGTGAGGGTTAGGAAAGCAAGGCTGACAGCAGCCTTCAGTCCTCTGAGGTAATAGGAAAATCAAAGTATTTATACAGTGGAGAGAGCAAGAGAAAAGGATAACAGGCAGTACTAAATAAGAAAAAACCAAACAGTTTAAAGCAACTGTACAGGGAGTGAGAAGTGTCCTAGAGTGGTCATTAGCCACCCTGCAAAGAATTAAGTACTTCAAAAAAGGGGAACATTTACTGCAGGTATTATGAGGTGGGAAGGATTGGAGGAGGTTGTTATTCTTGAAAATACTTCATGAACTGGCAGATGGCCCTGTGGTCAGGGCACAGGAAATCCAAGTCCCATTTCTGCTGCAGATCTCCTTTATGGGATCAGAGAAGTGTCCAAGATCACCAGCAGGAGCCAGGCAGAGCTGGCACAGGGGACACTGGGGTGGCCAGTGTCAAAGCTGCAATCAAAATAAATGAGAAATGCCTGTTCCAGTAGGGAATTCCTCCATGCCTCCTCTTGCATAAAGCCATCCAAAATGGGCAAGAACATCTGCTTTTGTTTCCACAGTAAAAGCTGACACTGGAGCAGATATGCACATTTGGAAGGGGAGCACATTCCACAGTGGAGTTCTTTGTAACAATACAAGACCATTTTGGGAACTTCACTTGGTGAAAATGTACTGTATCCAAGATGCCAGAGCTGCCATGGAGGTGGCAGCAGAAAGTGTACTGAAATGACAGAGGGCTCCTCTTGGCAACTGGGTGGCAAGGCAGATCACCCCACATGCATGGCAGAAGGGTGACTTGTAGGGACCATTCTGTGGCCTAACACTTCCCTCCTTCTTTTCTGTGGATATTTCAGGGAATTAGTTGCTCCATTTGCCCTTCAGCAAGGCACTGTATTAATATGAAGGTACAATGAGGTCCCACAGCAGGCTAGCTTTCAGATCCTCTTGCTTGGTCTTTGTGCATGCAAAATAAAATTACACCAAAATGTGAACTTAAGGCTAGAGAAAATACCTGGGTGGGAAACTAGGAGAACATTTCACCACAGTTGGTGTTTGAAAAGAAATGGTCATTGAAGGTGCTTGAACTTAAATACAACCTATTTGTTAACAATAGATATGTTCAGCAGAAAGATGCAAATTTCAGGTTTGCTGTCATGGACTGTTTTACCCCAAACCACTTCTCAAATAATTTATGTAGAAGACATGCTTCAGGCAGTGCCAGAGCAAGACTGACTACAACATCACCTATGTCCTAGACAGGTGCTTCTGTTTTAAGGCTCATGAGATAACAGACTTCCTACTCTCTCTGTAATGCAGGTGTTTGGGTCCTTTTTAGAATATACAAGAAAAGAAGTACAATATTTTCTTAGAACAGAACTCTGGGAAAAATGTAATTTCTATTACCCTCTTAAAAAATCCTCCCAACAGTTCAAATCTACAGTTAACACTGTAGAGGTGTGGTGCATAGAGGAACCACCATTTCAAAAGAAATGTACCATATGGAAACAGTAATTCCAAAGATAAAGTGATGCCTAAAAAAAGCGTTTCTCCTTGTAACTGAAGTACTTGCTTCAAGATTAGAAATGGGATAGTTCTTAAAAGGAGCAGAGAGGAGGAGAATGCAAATTAAAACAACTTACTACAAAAAATTAGTCAATGCTCATATAAATGCTCTAGCTGGAATCACTGTAACTCATCCAGATTTTTCTAACATGAACATTTCTCATGAAGACAACCAGTATGGCCAGTAAATACCACTGGAAAGAACCAAACTACTCCTTACAGAGTTTTCCTCATTGAAGTTGACCATTAATAGCTGACCAGCGAATAAGATTTTGCAGTAATGATTCTACTCAGTCCAGATCAGTTTGTTGAGCAAATTAGCAGACAAATCAGATGAAGAACATATAAGGAAAACCAAGTTACCTGGTTAAAGGAAAACCTGAGCATACCATGTTAATTCTTTGTTTCTACACCCTTTGATATATTTACACAAGACATTTTCCATAACATTACCTCTTTCCATGTGAAAGCAGAAGCCTCCTGCTGGCATATCAAGGGCTGGGCTTTTTCATGTGCTAATAATAGCATTTAGAATTCCAGACAGTAGTAGCAACTTCCCCATTTCCTAAGAAGAAAATAATCTTTAAAAATATAATGAAGTTTTAATCAACTTTTTGATAAAGTGAGAGGAAGAAAGGGGCCTGTCAGAAATATCTCTGGCTGGTGGTGAATGTCTTCTCTCCCCTTTCAGGATGGCCTGGGACTCCTTGTGCAGCCAGGACTTACGGCGGCCTAGGATAAGAAGTGCCTCAAGCTGGATGCCTGACAGTGGGAGCAGCACTGGGACACCATCCCTGGAGGAGCTGCGGCGCCTGCTCTGCACACGCACACACCCCACAGGGCACGTGGATGAAGTCTGGCCAAACCTTTATGTGGGAGACCTGTAAGAGACAGGAAGGGCTGAAGGTTATTGCAACTCTTCCCCCAGATCTTCCACTATTTAAAAATAAATAAAGTATTTATTTATACAGAGAGCCAGGCAATAATCTGGGGACCTCTGACAATAGGTCTAAGCATTGAACAAGATTGAACTGTGCATAGGATGCTGTAGCAAAGAGAAAATGCATCTTGACTAAAAAGAATATCCCCTGCTTCCTGGTTTCTCCTCCTGCATTAGTGCAGGAGTGACACACTGCAACAGCCCACTGGAGCTATGGCATTGGTACTTCAGGCAGTCATGCCAAAACTGGGTAAAACAGGATCAAGCTCATTTTCTCCTCACTTTGCGAGATGGCATCAGTTCTCTGAACTGATAAATACTCAGCAGAGGTGACTTGGAAATCAGAAAACCCTTAGCTTGTGCAGAAATATCTCCACCACCACCTTTCATCAGTTGAGAACCATCTAAACATGTGTTTGGGAAAAAACTGAGGGTAATCTAAGAGTTAGTTTCTTAACAAGTCACTTCTGTCTCAAAGCATTCTGATGAACACTTTGAGCCTGATCAACCTGTCAAAAAAATAACCACCATAACTTCCTGCGGTTGTAAAAAACTCAGCATCGGCAACATGTTCTTCCCTGCATTGCAATGCAGCAGGCAAATATAATTGCCCATCTTTCTTCCAGGTACATCGCTCGTGACAAGGCACAGCTGAGCCGCATGGGCATCTCCCACGTTGTGAATGCCGCTGCCGGGAGATTTCGCATCAACACTGGGCCCAAGTTCTACAATGACTTGCCTGTGGATTACTATGGAGTAGAAGCAGAGGACAACCCAAATTTTGATCTCAGCATTCACTTCTACCCAGTTGCTCAGTACATCAGAGAAGCACTGAATTCCCCAAGAGGTAACTAGACCATCTGTGCATGTTGCATATTTTCTGCAGAATAGACAAGCAGGGCAAGTTACCGAATATTATTTGACATAGACCAACCCACCTGCATGTGGGTAAGTGAAGCTTTCCCCCCTGTCAGCCCCCATGAACTGCTAAGCTAGCCCAGCCTTGGGGGACCTGCAGGGATACGAAACTTCAGAAACCAGGCGAGATATTCGCAGAGGCTCAGTTTCCAAGTGTTTATTCTCTGGGGAGAAGGAGGAAAAAGAGAACAGACAATGGCGGTGGGGTTTTTTATCTAGGGTCTGGGAGGTCTGGGTTATCTGGCTCTGGGCCAATGGGGTACAAAGAGGAAGTAAGGATCATTCTAACAGTCACAGCTATAGGGGTCTTCCAGGAGGGTGATACCATTCCACAGGGAAATGCAGCAGGTAAGAATGGAAATACCCAAACAAAGTAGCATGCTATCTGCCTCCTGAACTCCTAGTGGTAGTTCTCCTGTTTCCCTGCAACAGAGAAGGATGCACTGAACAGGCTTTTAAAGGGGTTCTCCCTATGCCTAGTATTATTCATCAGCAAAAGACAAAATAGCAAGTGTCCTTCATTACCTACAGGGATACACTGACCTGGGAGGAGGCACATTATTTGATCTTTTCAAGTTAGTGATGGGATTTAAAAAAAAAGACAAGGGCAAGCGTCATATTTGAGTCAGAAGATTCAACTATAATGCTACAATCTGTGCAAGTACTACAAACATAGAATAGGGAAGAACTTGCTAGAAAGCAATTCTATAGAAGGGAGATCAAGCAACATCACCAGCTTGGAATAATGTCATGCTGTTGCTAGAAAAAGGATAACTTCTAAACAGTAAGACAACCCACAAAATCCTCAGATTCACTAAATACATGCCAGGTACAACACCAGAGGCTTGGGGCCAATGGGAGATCATTACTACTAAGGGCAAGCCTTCACAAAAGCAAGTCATCACTGTGCCACAAAACTGTACAGATACTACTCAAAAGTAAGTGATTTAATAAGACAACAGTTGTACACTCAGCAAACCATTTTGCTTACATCATGGTGAGCTTTAATTGCAATCAGGGTCCTAAAGTACTAACTACCCAGCTTAATTGTATGCATTGGTAGATCTGGTCCGCACCCAACTAGCCAGGAAGGGAAGGCACAGTAACTGCAAACAGTGTACCTTAATGCTAGATACCTTTGCATTTCCTGCTCCTTGGAGGGCTTGTTCTGTTCTGTTAGAAAATATTTGCCCTTGTGCAACTTTGGGCTGCATTTGGGGAATTTGTATTTTCACCCATTTTCATTACAGCATACGCTATTTGCAATTGAAGTCATTATTGGCAGTGCTCCAGAGAAAGGTAAGATCCAAAATTTGTTCATGCGTGTGTAAAAGCTAAGTTCCAAATCAATTGACAAAAGACAGAAAACAGCAGATGAATTGTAGAAGCCACAATAGCAAACAAAACTAGTGCTTTGCAAAATGCACACTGAAATACTAAGTTATGAATGCAGAACAAGTTGCAGCTCAAGGCATATTTATCCCTACTCCCATGCTTTTAATACTGCTTTACTGAACTCCATATGGAAGTAGAGTTCTGGGAATGTAGACAAGGTGAAATTTAATCATACGCTGTCCAGCTGTTGCTGACATTCATCATTTTGAGGAAAGCGCAACAGTTTGGAAAATATATAAACAAGATATTCTGGAAGCATAATTTCCTGAGGTACAGAAATTTAGCAGCTAAATACCCATGACCTGTGCAGGGATGAGACAGGGAGGGGATTGTTACTCACATAATTTAGAAGAAGAAAAAAGTAGTGTTTATTATAAGCAGTGAAATTGAACAACAAAACAAAATATACCAGGTGACAAGAGGCCAGTCCACATTAAATACAGGATGAAACAAGGTACTACTGTTTGGTTGAGAAGTCATTTAAGACTGCTGCTTGAGTATTACAAGCAAATTCAACATCAATTTTTTTCTTTAACAGAAATATATTATCCTTTTTACTGTATGAGGCACAAATGTATTTAAAACTAAGAATCAAGTACTCATTAGAATTAGATAAGAGCTGTTATTTCCATCATGCTTGGAAAAACAATCTGATGCTTTACGCCTCAAGTCCAGAAAACAGCATTGACTGATTTATTCTAGATGTCTACCTTAGCTGAACAGAATATTATCTTTGGTGATGTAAGGAGTTTGTTTTTAAGGCAGTTTCTTAGAATTCGGGTGCCAGAGTGTGAGCAAAAGGAAGCAGAGGGGTGTGCACTTGCTCTTCCTCGGGAGCTGTTCCTGTCACAGTGGTCAATGGCTGCATCACACCCTGACTTCCTGCATAGTCTTTGTTGCAGAAATTAGACAATACATGCACCACTATTGCAGCCATGCCACATAAGCATTATTTTATGATCCTTACTTCCTTGACTGCCTTTCCTTCAGCACAGCCCATCAGTTTCTTTGCCCATGTAACAGAGCTGTTTGGGAAGGCTCAGATAAGAGTGAACAGATGCACAATCTGTCCTCTTTCCTACAAGGAAGAACATGGAGTTGGGAAAGTACTAGCCTTCTCCCTCATGCTCAAGCTCAAAGGACAGCACCTTGAATATCAATCTTGACCCTTTGCATGGCCACCTGTGCAATTTACATTTCTCTGGAGTACAGCTAAACCTAAAGTAAATGAGCAGGGTTTTGTGAAGTCAAACAGAAGGACGAGGGAAAGAACTTGATGAAAGCATGCCATGAAAACTGTTAAACTAAGACTCTGTAGAGAGAAAGATTCCCAAGTAGAGAGGTTTGCCTTTTATTCACCTCTGGACATGTTTAAAACAGGCAGGTTAAAATCACCCATTAAAATCTTGAAATGGCAGACTCTCTCAAAGTCATTTCCATTCCTCCACTTCAGTGGAGCAAATGAAAAGCTAGGCTCCCTCTCCTGTCACATTCTTGTTGGTGGGAGTTATGAAAGCTGCTTAACTTTGGAGAAAAGGGTCTTCTTGCTTGACTTCACTGTAGGTGTGTTACATACCTCAGTCTGACTTCCCACTCTGCAGCAGATGACAACTCTTACCTGCTCTGACTTGCCACTATTTAAAGCTCTCCATAGGCTTCTTGCTATTTTCAGCTGTGACAAAACAGACACTGGATTAATCAGGAAATAGGCAGTGGATTCTGCACCTGGCTAAAACCTAACAGGAGATGAGAAAATAGTGGAACAAGCCCCTAGGGCCCATTAGCCCAGTTGAACTCTCCTGCTGAGCAGAATACTTCAGCTGGATCCAATGGAGTGAGGGCAGCTGGGACATTGACTGTGGGTGACAGATCTGGAGCCTCATCTTAAGCCAAATTGAATCCATCCTGCAAGAAAGCAAGGGCTAGTTTAGGACATTTAGCTCATGTAATGATGATTAGCAAAAGGACAATAAGTTATTATGTGTTTTAATGACTGATCTTGTTCAACAACATTGAATTTCCTAACTTGAATTTGGCCAACAAAATTGAATGTGCAAACTTTATCCCTAGTGCAAACCCTTTGATGTTAGTAGAGTTACAGCAGGCATGAGCTGGATAGAATACCCATAATCCGCTGTTAAAAACCAAGTGTTATTGTTCTGCACAAATCCCAGACAGATGACAGTTATTGTCTGCCTCTGCAAAAAGTAGCTTGAGATGTGTGGTGCAAAATTTCAAATAAGGATTGCAAGATTTAATAATGCCAGAAGCTAAGTGCCCCTACTTCTCCTTAGTTAATCCCGTTATTCCTAAGGGATCCTGTTTCATGCTCAGAGAGAAGGTTGCAACATGGTCCCCTAATGTGGGACCAGTCCAGCTTCTCTTTGCACCATATATTAAATCAGATGGGGGTGGGGAAGGCAGAGTTGGAAGATGACAGCTCATGGCATGGATTCTCTGGTACAGGAGATGTGGTTATAAGCTCCTTGCCTACCACATGACAGGGGAGCACACAACTGCCTCTGTGAACGCTGCTCTCCGTGGCTGTGCTCCAGCAGCCACCCAGGAATCCAAGCCTGAATGCTGGGACATCTCAGCTGCGTCCCGCGAGGGGCTGATGGAATGGCTGGAATCACCCACCCCAGTCAGCCCATGGAGCAGATGTGCTTCAGGCGCTGGTCACATGCAGGATGTCACCAGGGGTTCAGAGTGTCACTTCATCCATTTGCAGCCACTGCTAAGAGACGAGGGTCTGACCCTGTAAACAGAACCAAATAGCAACACAGCTTTTGTTTCCTTACTCAAGTTTAACATTCAATTTGTTTGCTAAAAATAATCACACAGTAAATTCAAATCTGCTGAAAGCAGATTTAGAGCAATTTTACATTAATTAAATCATTTCACATGACTGATTTATCTGCAACAAACAAGTCATTTTATTGTCAGTGAACCAGCATTTATCATAGCCCTTGTTTCACTATGCACAGAGGTTAACAATGTTGGAATACATACTGCACTAGTAAAAGAGATAATATACCTACACCCTCACGGGAACAAGTGATTAGAGAACCACACAGATTAGGACCAAGGTCAGTACTTGGGGCTTGTCCAAGTTTTTGCTGAGATACCTTCTAAAGCTCTTTGCTGACAGAAGAGGACTCTTCTGAAGTGCAGATAAGCCAGAGGAACAGGGAAGAAAATTCAGTGTATTCTTTTTGGACACGGTCTTCTCTCAGACACAGACACAAAACAATAGAGAGCCAGCCTGTACAAGCAGAATCCTGGCATTTGTTCTGCTTTCTGTGCCTCCAACAAAAACACAACAGGCAATATTTAACAGCAGCATTTATACCTGTGGTCAGTTTGGTCTTCAGTTCAAGACTGCTAGTGGGGCAGAGCATTTTCCAAGGCAGAAGTCTTCATATAGGTGGAGGGGAAGGACTCAATTTTACAAAAATTAGATTCAGAACATAAAGTGTCCTGTCCCCCATCCAGTTTAGGCACAAATTGAGATTTAATTACAAAATATATAGTGATGCAAAATCAAATCTAACATCAAGACCAGTTCTTTCTGATTTTTTCTTGTTTGTTTTTCTCCCTTATGATAGAGTTCAAAACATAAATTCTTTTTCTTTTAGTTGTAGAGTGCTGATAGTTCAGAAGTTTTCAAAGACAAAAAAAAAACCAAAACACAAAAAACAAATTAAAAAGAGTGGTTCTGATTCCAAGCCTGCAATACATTGTAGTTAGGCCTCCTGCAAACTACTGAAGAAAAGATTTTTCAAAAATATTTTGGCCTAGCCCTATTTACAGTATTTTTCGAAGTGAAATTGTGCTCCTGATTCCTTTATGCTCCTCTGAAAATCTCAGACCAGGGTTATTTGGATCCCAGGTGCCTCCTCTGGGGAAGATAATACAGCATACGCACCCTACAAGGTTGGTGGGAAAGCTAATGGAAGTGCGGCACATTGAATAAGAAGTGTGATGGAAATTCAAATTAGCATTTTCTTTTAGCAGGGGTGCAAAAGATTTCTCCATATTCCCATAAAAGGTAGGACTTCGCTTCCAAGAATATACATTAAGTTAATTGAATTGACAGATAGAAGCAATTTAACTTGAATAAGGGCATCAACATCTCAGTAAATTCTATGAAACTGTATCTGGATGAAAAAACAGAAATAGAAATTCTGCAAAACTAGCCTTACATTGGAAAACCTCTTCCTTCCCCCAAAGGTTTTGATGCCTGGTCCAAGTCTGCTGTCACCAGAGCTGTTTTTGCCACTTCCTTGGAGACTATATTTGTCCCTTTATTTCTACTGAAGACATGTCTATCTTTAGGGCTGCGCTCGGATTTCTCATGCCAGGATAACAAGAGGTGGCTGTGTCACATACATTGTGGAACTCAACACTTCTCTCAACCTGCTGGCCAGAGTAGGTTTTCACAACACATGCTCACCCTCTCTGAGCATGTGGCTATGCCATCATCATTAGTCAGAACTAAAATGGTTGCTAAATAAATACTCTGTCATAAACAAAATGGGATTTAAGATTAAAAGCTGTGCACAAAGTACCCAGAATTAACACCTAGGGGGATGGGGGCAATCAGTCTGAGGGTTTTGTCTAGATCTGGGCTCGTCATCCAACAAGGATATTTTTGTCTTAGTCCCTAGTAATAGAGAGATTAAGGCGCTGTAAGCACAAACAAAACTAGGAACTCACCCTGAAAAGCTGTCTGTTCTTTCTTCCTCTCCTTACATTTTGCAAAGAAGCAGCATCTGAGATAGTCTATTCCATCTCCAAAGGAAAAAAGTAACATGGGATTGTCATCACTGATTTTTCATCTTTTCTGGATATAAATTTTACTGCCACTAAATTGCATTTTGTACAGCTATACAATGAAGGAACAAGAGACCATGTGTGACAGAATAAAAGAAAAAAAAGTTCTAAGTAGAAAATACTTTGTTTCAAACTTGTGAAGATTTCCAGTGAAGAACTGTTCAGAAATTTCCATGCTAAAAAGATATTTTCTTCAGCTGCCTTGATGGGAGGCTGTCCAGTTGGTGGTCAGAAGTTCGTATCTGCTGCTAATCCCTTGTTACTCTAATAACGCTGAGTTGCTGGGCCACAGTCTCTGTGAGAAAAATACATCTGATTGCAGCAAAGGACAAGAGAGCTTTAAAATGTTCAGGCATGGTTATAATTGAGTAGAACAGTTATACAACAATTTTCACTCTCAATTAAAATTATCTAATTTATCTTTTTTGTGAAAGTTGAAGCATTTTACAATATTTACAAAATGCAAATTTTCAGGTTCTGGAATGAGCTCTTTGTTTATATCTAGAGGGAAAGGACCACAAACCTGAATTCTTCCATCTGAGAGCAAAATTTTCCTTTAATTAAAAAACTTTCTTTAATTTCAAATAAGACCATTTAAAAAATATTGATCTCCTTCCAATGGGTCAAAGTCACACATTAGAAACCTAGGAGGCAGTTGCAATACAGAATTGAGCTTCTTAGGCTGCTTCCATTCATGATCACAGCAGGAAAACCGAAAGCAGAGCAGAGGGAAGGAGGGAGTTACACTGCTGGATCCCTGGAAGGTGTTCCCTCAGGCTCACTTACAGCAACAGGGGAAGGACTCGTGATGTTACTCTTAATGAACTCCTAATGAAGATGCACACCTTGCACTGAAATCTATGGAAAACGAAAAACATTTCATAAATTGTCTTCCTACTAGTCACTTAATAGAGGCATTAGAGAAGGACAGTGATTAGTATGGGATAGGCTATAGAAATAAAAATGCAGAAGTGAGCTGGTGCAAATGCCACATACAAACAGTTGTTCTTAATGATAATGTCCATTTTCTTCACACACTTCCAAAAAAGTCTGGGCAGCAGTCAACACCCTCAGAAAGCATTATTGCCCTAAGCAAGAAGAAAAAAGAGTTTGTTGAAAACCAGGAGTGTTGCTGTAACAGCATTGCAATCCTGAGCATTGCACTTCTGAAATCCAAAGTTTCCAAGCCCTCTAGTAGTAAGTAACCTGCCAAGGCTGCTTCGCACAGCATGGCCCTCAAGCATGAGCTCTTGAAACTTTGCCAGCAAGTACATCACTCCCAAAACCACACATGAGCAAGCAGGGACACAATGGATGGCAGGCTGGGCAGGAGGGATAAGGGTGTGCTGTCAGGCTGACAGCTAAGCTCAAACTAGTGACCACGGATCCTGGAACACAATTACGAATTTTCTGTCCCCAGCCAGTAAAAACCTCATGTTCCCCAACCAGGGGAACTGCACCAGGGCTGCTCTGCAGGGCTGTACACACCTGCTTGCCCATCCCCAGTACCAGCTTCCATCTCTGCTCCAGCGCAATAACCCCCACCATGAGGCCTGCTGGCATCATTGCAAATCTCTCTCCTTTTTCTAGGCAAAGTATTGGTTCACTGTGCAATGGGAATCAGTCGGTCTGCAACTCTTGTCCTCGCTTTCTTAATGATCTGTGAAGGTATGTCCCTCACCACCGCCATTCAGACTGTGCGCTCCCACAGAGGGATCTGCCCCAACTCCGGCTTCCTCCAGCAGCTTCGGGACTTGGACCTCCGGTTAGGAAGGGGCACAGGCAGAGGAGCAAAGGCCTGCTAGTGCCAAGAAGCTTTGTGTCCTGGCACCAGCCCAAGAGATTCTGCCCTCACTGAAGAGTGCAAGGATGCCGTCAGGACTGCTTTGTAGCTGCACAGAGAAACTCTGGGGAAAGGCTGAGCATGAGCAAACTGTTAGGAACTGTCAGGCATGTATTTTTTGCATAAGCGCACTAATTGGAAAGAAAATGGAATAAAGAAGGATTCAAATTGGCAGTTTTGCTCACCTGGGCCTGTTTTTTTAACTACCTATTGGACAGGGCACATGGAGCAGTTGGGTTTTCATGTAGAATTAAAAGGAAACATAGTCAACTTGAAAAAATACTTTTTACTTGCTTATAATTGCATTTATTTGGCAAGAGGGAAAATTACTAAGCCAGTAAAATAAAAGGAAAGCATAAGGCTTTTAAGCAAATCTTTAACATTTCACATCCAGCTGGCTAAGGGTGAGACTGCAGGTTTTGCAAGCTGACATGGTCCTTTGGTCTGACATGGTGACACTAGTTAGGATCCAATTCAGACCGTGGACTCCCTCTGCTACAAGCCATGGAGGCTCTAGCTGGACCTTCACAAGTCCTTTTTGCTTCAAATCTATGGCAAATACTCAGAACTTAAAGGACCATGACATCCTCAGGAACCAACTCAAGCTCTCAAGCAGGTGCTGCACCCTGGGGTCCAGCTGTCGACAGCCTCTCTGCTGGTCAGAGAGAGGAAGGTGTCCCCTTGCACGCATGGAACACGCCCAGGGCACACTGCAGGGCAGTGCAGTGCCACATGAATGTCCTCCTCTGAGCTTGCAAACCGACGCCTGAAATCACATTCCCCAGATTTTCCTGTTTTAATGGAAAGTCAGAACCTAGTGTCGTCATGTCAAAGCAAAAATGAGCAATGCCTCTAACAAATCCAAAGCAGCAAGCTCTGCATTTCAATTACTCTTTTACGCCCAATTGGCCACATTTAATCTTGTGAAGAACTCGAAGCAGATATTTGCTTCAGTGCAATTACAGCCACATTCAGAACATTGGCAAATGCAAACAATATAGAATTTCCACTTGACGGCAGATTAATTTGGTGTGATGTTTTCCCTCGAGAAGTCTTAAAGGCTCTCAGTTCTGAAAGTACCCCGCCGTTTGTATTTATAGCACCATGGATGTTGAATAGAAAGTGGGAAGCATATACTTATTCTGAACTGAAGTTTCTTTTACCTCCATACATTAAAAATATTAACTGAGCATAGCACACCTTTGCTGCATTTCTCATAATGTAATATGGAAACATGATTTCCCTGCAGAGTCTATAGAGGAATTCAGGTGGTATTTCCACTTTCATAAACATAGTAAGCAAAGCATAGCAATGCTACAGACTAATTTCCTCTCAGGGAACAGAGGCACAGGTCTTCCCTCCAGAAAGGGTCCCATCCTTTGAGACTGGAGTAAGCAGTCAGAAGCGAGGTCATAGCTAATGATGGAAAAAATCAGGTTATAGTTTTCACAGGCCTCTTATTGCCTGCCACAGCAAGGAGATTAAATTTCAGTAAGCATGGTGACTGAACCACTCCTGGCACTGGGGTCTCTTCCATCTTGGTCCATCTGGGGATTCTTTTATATTGCAGACCATGCTGAAGCTGTTTTGTGAGTGGTATTTTCAGTTGCCTTACTAACCACTCCCTTCAAACTGCCATAATTTGACCCATGCCAATCCCTATATTAAAGCACAAGGGGTGTATGAAACACAACAGTCCAAAATCTCCACGCATTGAGCCCATCAGGACAGGTCATAATTTCCAGTGCATTGCACATCTGGAAACATACGTGGTTGCAGGGCAGAACTTAAAGTGAACAACTTGTGAGATTGACTGAGCCTAAAATTACCCCACCTGAGAGGCCTGTTGGCCATTGTGTGACTATTTTAGCCAGCCAGGGCAGGCCATAGATTCCCCTGCCATCAATGACTTGCAGCCGGGATCAGTACATCTGTCTGGAGCTGCAGCATGCCAGGTAAGCTAGGGCACTGGCAGAGCAGGGCTTCTGGCTCTTGTCACCATTACAGGTGTATAGTAGAAGCTTCCTCTTTGACATGGGAAAAACCACAACTAAACAATAAAAACAAGAGGTCCAAAAAAACTCAAAAAGACCCAAAGCCTGAGCTGCAGTAGGATGTTTGGGGAAAAGCACAAGAGGATTGCTCTCCAACCTGCAGAATTGGCACAAAAGCACGACAGGAGTTTTCTCACATGAGGTATCTTGCCTTCAACTAGCTTTTCCTCTCAGACTCTCAGCAGTGATACAGAGAATATTGCTATGGGCATGTCTGCGCTGTGTTATTTATCCTTTGGATTTGCACTTAGGGTTTTATTTGTAAAATGAAAATGAGACCATAAATCTGCTGTGCAAGGAGCCAAGGGAAGAGAGGATAGAAATTTTCAACAAGTTTCATGCAAAGAGATGGTGCCAAGAACAGGTTTCCTATAGAAAGAAATGCCAGCCAAGATATTGTTCAGGTACTCACCATGTGTAGCGGCAACAGCTAAGAGTGTCAGCCTTTTTCTCACAGGTGTTTTGATTCATTCCTCCTTGCACAGGTAGCTTTGGAGTTGCTGCAGCAGGGATGGCTCTCCTATGGCAGCACCTTCATCCATAGCTTTTGCTTCCAGCACACACAGGCCCACTCTTTGGGTGCAGCACCCTAAATAACCCCCCATGGGTGTAAACAAGGGTGGAGGGAAGGAGTGTCGGGCAGACCCCAGTTCTGCATTACACTGCCCTGTCCCAAGTTAGCCCATGGCTTTGATTCCGCTTTAACCTTGGCACTGCCCACCAAGCCCAGGCGACATTCTCCTGCATAGCCCTGATGCCTAGACCAGATCTGCCCAGGTCCTGCCAGCCCCACCAGAATTGCAAAGCACTGTCAAGCCCACTTGTCAGACTTGATCCTCCTCCCATTGTCTTTTGTCCTGTGTTTTTCTGATAACAAGGCTATGTTACTGTGAAAAGGGGCTTCAAAAACCTTGTGCTTTGCAAATTTACTTCGTAGTCTAAGGTTCAAACAGTATGTGCAGCTCCTGAAGCCAAGTCAAACAGGAATTTAGGGCCTATGGGACTTACAACATTCAAGTTTTCTTTAGGCTAAAATTATTTTGCTTAGAAACTAGACCCTTGATCTATTGCAGGAGGTTGCAGTTTAATAAAGTCAAACAGTTTGCTCTTTGCAATGTACTATTTGCAGTACAAGTATCACTGAGTTACACTGCTCCCCCTCATCACTGCCTCCTGGAACCTCGACTGTTTATATACAGAAAGCACTCTCAGGAAGCACTCCTAAAAATACCCAGCAATGTTAGCTGAGGATTTGGCTTTTTCTCTCCTCCGCCTGCTTCTGCCTCCAAAACATCCTTCCATCATCTTGATGCTCAACAACCCCAGCTGTTCAAGCAAACTTTTCCCTGCCTCATTCGCTAAAAAATTGTCCTTTTTCTTCCTCCTCTGCCA
Source organism: Anomalospiza imberbis (assembly GCF_031753505.1). Lineage (NCBI taxonomy): Eukaryota > Metazoa > Chordata > Aves > Passeriformes > Viduidae > Anomalospiza > Anomalospiza imberbis. The sequence goes on from NC_089688.1 coordinate 14,230,947, forward strand.
GGAGCTATTATCCACCTGCCACAGAGCAGCTTCTGTGATGTTGCCATATCGTGCCTTATCTAAGTTTTCTCATTTGATTGCTAAATTAAAGTGAAGTCCATGACAACTTCCCCAAATCTTTGAGCTCTGCCCACATTTCAGACAATAAGGTGGCGGCAACTAAGGGTGATAATAGTACCCAAAAAAGAATAACATCTTTTACTTTACTTTGTAAAGGGGCATCTGAATACTGCAAAACAATATGCAGTATTCTCCACAGATTAACTTTTGAAACCACTCTCAGGGAAGTTACTCTGAAGTCAAAGGCATCTCCCAATGGAAATACCATTGCAAATAAAAATATTTTCACAATAGTACAATAGAAAATCTGTACAAACAAGTCCAGTCAGCTGATAAAAACATCAGTTCTTAAACATTAAATTCAACAGGAAGACTTGGATTCAGCTCACACTTCTGATCTGTCTGTTGCTTAAGATGTGGACAGAGCCTCCCTTCACACAAAATGTTACTGGAATGTCAAGGAATAGGATCTCCCAGTTGCTGCAGACTTGTCCTGCTTGTTGCCAGTCATCCTCATTACCACAAAGATCTTCCAGCACATTATGCAGACATCCAGCACAGACCAAGTTCATAGCAACACAAAGGGTCTTTGATGCTTCTGTCTATCCACATATCAACTGTTGAGTTGAATGTTTCTCTTCTGTAGGCGTTCAGCAGGCAGACACTGAAAATGAAAACTCAATAATTTTGCTGTTGTAGTAGATAAGATCTAGTGTAGTTATTTCCAGTGTAAAACACTTCTGACAGTTGCTGTTCTACAAACCATTTTCCATGAAAACAAAGCATCTATTTCCTCCTAATTCAATAACAATTATAACTCATCAATTAATCTAATATTAAATATAAAAAATGAAATATTCACAAACATTTACAACCCAAATGATCCATCAAAGCCCTTAAGATTGCTTTTGGAAGATCAACAGCTCTTCAACAAAAATTCCCAAGAAGCACAGAACTGCAAGAAGTAAGACACTGAAAATTTTTGCATCAGCATCACTTAGGTTGCTTACAATGAATAAATAAATAAATCAGTTCTTTACAAAAACCCCACCCACCAGTGGAAAACCATCAGCCAGTTAAGAGTAAGCAAGGAATTATTTGCTCAGCTCTGGTGACAATTGGCTGTTACTAGAGTTATTCCGACACATTGTTTTCAAGAACATCTGTTTCTACTCCGACTCCTTTAACTTTCAGATGTGAAAAACAAAAGCTCATTTTCAAGCCATGTATCCCATCTTCAGTTGGCAACAGTTGCATGATTATGAAGTTATTGTTGTGCTGGATGATCTGTTTGTCAGTTTATATTTTCCTATCATATCTATTTTTAGCTATTCATTAGTATTACTTGGAGCCTCTCCTATAAATCTTAAACATTTATAGCACATCTCGACAATTCATCAAATGGAGCCAACCTCCAAGGAAAGGAAACCCAAACCACTTCCCTTGCTCAGCTGAATGAGATTCAGATCCTTGTCTTTTAAACTTGAAACTCAACATTTTCCCATCTGCTCTTTATACACAAAAGCGCTTTGCTCTGCATCAGTATTTTATTCCCCATTCATAACTTTTTACTTCCCTCCAGAGGTTTCCTGATGCTTTTAGTCTGCTGGACTCATAGAGGACTTGAATTTTGGAGGGTTTCTCCCCCCACACTCCATTGAAGGGGAAAAATAATCATTCAGCAATGAATGGCCACTTTTCATTGCTCATTCACAAGAGAGACACAGCAGGATCACAGGGCTGGACTCAACGACAATTTTCTTTGCTATTCTCACTAGAGGGAAAAACATTTTATCAGAGACTATTCAAGCTAAGAATATTTGGAGAATTAAATTTACTTTTGGTCTATTCATTGACTTGCATTTCCAATCCTCTGTGTACATGTAGCTATCAAAAAGCCGCACAATTTTCATAGCTATGGCCATGTTTGGAGGTACCAGTACACGTGACTTGGCTAGGTCACCCATGCAAAGAACATTTCTGTAATGGCCAACAGCATGATGATTTAAAGAAATAATTACCAGAAGGTGTTCCCTAGCCAAGGGTTTTGCGGAAGGAAAATCTACACTGGTGAAGACCCCCTCTCTTCAGCCAGGCAGCACTTGGCTACAGGGAGAGGCTGCATCTCAGCTCCTGGATCCTGGGACCAAATACTGTCACAGGCCAGGGGAGACTGCAATCCTCCTCAGTTGTCCTAGGGAAGTCCCAGCTTTGCACTCCCTGCACGGGTGAAAGCTAAGGAACACATTTTTCAGATGCAACTGCTAATTGTCCGTGTGTAATTAGCTGACACCTAACTAGAATACACAACTGATTAAAAATCAGTGACCATCTTTTTCATTTCCTACATATTTTAATTAATCAAAGGAGACATAATATAACAAGAAATGAAAACTGTACCAAGGAAAACAATTCTGGCATGCATGTTAGTCTCAGAGTGCTTTTAATTTAAACAGCTCATCTGATCAGGCATATTGGCAGGATGTGGCTCTTCAGGGAGGTAGGGAGTGCTTGGGAGAAGTCAGTAACACAAAAGAGTATTTAGATGTTTACAACCAAAATTGTTTTCTATCAATTCACACCATTCTTCAATTCACCTGATGTATTTTCCTACTGTCAATTTTTTGGAAGAAAAAAATAATTAGTCTATATTCAATTATACCTCCATGTGGTTACATGCTGGTTTTACCATCACTGCTAACCTCCAGCAAGTCCTCTAGTTTCTAATCCAACCTGCTTCACACCAGACATATGTCAACCTCACAGCATCTCTGCTATCCCACTTCCTTTTGGTCAGATTTCATGTACCAGTGTCATAGCAGAATGACTGGCCAGCCATCCAAAAGCATTTTAACAGACAAATGCTAATATATCTTTCTCAGGCTGGTCATCCAGTTATCCCAATGCTCAAAAATGTTTGCCTGCCAATAAATGTACTGGTCTGCTAAAAAAAAAAAAAGAAAATAATTTTGGGCTACTTGGAAAAATCCTAAAAAAATCTACATATTCCAGTAGTTTTCCCATGCAATATATTGGAAGAGCACTTCTGTAACTCTGTGATTATACTGGTAGAACATTGCACCACAGAATATCAACTTACAATGTAGAACTTATATCTTGAAAAGAAAAAAGCAAACTGTGCAGGCACAATGATTCAGAGATGAGCGATTAAAGCAGCAAACCCAAGCAAGTCAAAGAAAGCACCATCATATCAGCAACGCCTCCCCACTCAAAACACTCTTCTCATGAAAAGAAGTATGCCAAATCCTTTACAATTCTTTCAAATTAAAACAACAAGCTTAAACGGAAGATTGCCACAAACTACAAGGTTCAAATTCTATCCAGATTTCCCTTAGCAGTAGACATTTACAGCTCTGGGTTCTTAAAAATTTACTATGGTAATAGCAGTCTTGGATCCAGAATCACAGCTAGACTCAGACACATGCAAATGACTCCTGTATCTACCTAAGCAAGAACTGTATATCTGTCAGCCCCACATGTTTAGAACTCTTGTATCACACAAATATACACCCCTTCCCATTGTGAGAATGTCTTTATAAAGCATGGGATTTTATTATTTGTCTTAAAGTTCATTCTTTTCATTATTATCTTGACTGGGGCAATAAATTTGGATTCCGCCTCCACTTCCCTGTCAAGGAAAGATTCTCTGGTAGATTTAGGAATATGTACCATGTTACAAGACATGGAAAAAAAGCTACAAGAGTAGAGTCCTGCCACCTGGCATACCATGTCCTAGGGCTAAAGCAGCTGGGACCATATGCTGTTTCATTGATTTGGCTATGCCTTATAATGAGCAGTGCCAGGGAAGGATGTATACACACATATATATTGCAGCACCATCAACATCCGTGACATTGGGACACTTAAGAAATCTTTTCATCTACTAGCATCTCCAGTCCCTACACTGTCAGGTCTGGGAAGGAGCAATCCTCTCTGAGCTGTTGGTCACACTAAGTTCCCTACTCAAACCAAGATGATTCCCACCAGAAAGTGGAAATTTGACCAGGCCCTGTGTTACCACATACAGACTGATGGAACAAATCTGTGTTTCAGTTTGAAGGGGATTGTTTCCCAACAGAGCCATAGCCAATCAATTTTTTTAAAACATATGGAAAGTTTGTACAATAATATGATTTATTCAAGGCTTTAGTCTTGCAAAGGCAGATTTAGCTACATTAGCCCATAAGATGCATGAATTGCCCAATTTTGGAGCTATCCTTTTAGCAATGTTGTTTATACAGACTTGCATGAGTGTTCAGCTGGAAAAGCAGAGAGAAAGTTCCATGTTACTAAAAAGTAAAGGTTGTAAGATGAACCACTGTATAGTCCAAAGGAACTCATCAGTAACAGTGAAAACATCATATTTTGGTTTAGTAACTAATGAGATAAATATTCCATAGCATCAGGAAACATAACTCAGAAAACACTTGCAATCACACTTCACCCCAGCAGGTGCAAGAGCTTGGCCCCCAACACTGCTGAGACCACGAGCTTGCAGCAGGGGCAGGCACCCAGTGTGTGCTGAGCCACCCCTCTGTGCCTGCCTCGAGAGCCTCCTCAGGTGCTGCTGCTCACCTCCACAGCCCTCAGCACAGAAACAACAGACACACAAATGCAGCAGGAGCAAGAGAGAGAGCCAGGAGAATGGGGCAGAGCATAATGGGGACCACAGGAGGACAGAACCCCTGAGTCACTCCTGTGAGTCGCAGCTCATCTTCTCCCAAGGCCTGAACTCCCACCACAGCACAGAGATGCTTTGCCCAGGTTTTTTCTTACAAACATTAATTCAGACTTGATGTTTTCACTGTCCTGTCATGGCTGCCCAAAGGATTTAGAGTTCAGGCTGAAGACTTTTAGTAATTTCTGCCACGGCAGCATAGCAGGGCTCTGGAGACACTGATGGTATTTATAGCAGCCTAGAAATTGTACCTCTTCTCACCAGCTGAACCAGTTCCCTGAGCTGACTGCTGCAGCTAATTGAAAGAAGACTGTCATGTACCATCAGCTAAATTTACTGCTGGTCCTCACGATCGGGTTGTGCTGACTGCATTGTGACAGCTGTGTCTAAAGGGAGGTCGTCTTCATTTCTACATTTTCTCTCTAGGAACAAGAGCTTCTTCTCTATCTGCACTGCTAGGTTTCTATTCATAGGCTTGAACCCTGTGATGTAATCTTCCTTTTTGTTTCCAAGGAAACAATATTTCATGTATTCTACTTTCAAGTTTTTCTTCCTTTAGGTTTTCCCCCCTCCACCTGCTCTCTTCCTCTCTCTTTAAAGAGACAAGTCAATAGGTAAAACCTGTATTTATCTCTGGCATGCCATGTATTTATCTTTCTCTAAAACCAGACTTATCATAGCACTAAACAATTCGAGACATTTCAAAAATATGCTTAGTAATAATTTTATGCACTGTTTATACATATTACTTTTCTGATAGCAAAAGAACTATAATTGCATTAGGCAGCAACTCCTGTGATAGTTCAAATTTTTCAAAAACTTAGGGTCTGCATCTCAGCCTCAAGTTCTTTTTTCCTGCAAAGATTTTTTAAAATTGTCTCACTGACTGTCCAGCCAGTTTTCCCACAGTTTTACTCCTTAAGTAAGTGTTCCTGATGGCCAGTCCTGTCCCCTGGCACCGCCTTTCTGGCAGCAATGCATCTCCTAACACCCCTTTACATGCTCCTTTCTGCCACTGGGCTATGTTCTCGGGTCTGTGGTGGCTTGGAGGTAATTTTCATTCGAGTGAAAATCCTCTACATTAATGTTCTTTTATAATAATTTTAAATTTTAAAATAATAACTTCTCTGTCTGTAAGTCAGAAAAATGCAGAAGACCAAATTCATAATTTACAGTGAAATCAGCATTTGTAACAGATGGAATAAGGTGTGTTGAATGGATAGTTGCACAAGTGCAGGTGCTTTGGTGTCTTACTGGAAAAGCAGCAGGTCAAGCTAATAGCTTGTCTCAAAATTTTCAGCATGTGTTTATGTCTAGGGGTCAAAAAATGTGGGAGAGACTGGCTGTTTTAACAAGAGACTATTTTAACACTGCAGAAAAATTAAGAGCAGCAATACTCACAAATGTAGTTAATTCTGACTGGGAAAACTACTCTCATTTTTATTACTACTGCCTTGTACCTCCATGATATAAAAACAATAAATGAGCTGAACTGGTGATATTCTGCTCAAGGGACAACAAAGTAACAGACAAGATTTTTTTTAAGGACCACCCAGTTCAGAACATAGAAGAGCAGGTAAAATTCCAAGCTAAAGAAGATGATGTGGACCAAGAACGCTCATAAGCAATTTGTGTGGTGAAGGGGAAAAAAGGTGTGAAAGCATGATAGATATAAAGATATCATAGAAATATTATAGATATAGATACAAATTTTATGCTGTCAAATAAATTATCAAAGTAAGCATGGAAATTATTTGTAGTCAGCATCTTGCATTTTGGGTCATGTTGTAGACTAATACCTATCACTTCCTGTATCAGTTCCAAAGAAGGCCAGGCTCTGTTGATATGTGATCTTGATGCAGAGGCAACAAGTCCTTCCACAACATCTCTGACTCGTCACATAAAAGGATGTGCACTGGGAAGACTTACATGATCTAGACCTCTGCCAATATCTCTGGATTCTTTTCAAAAATTCAACACAGTCTTCTCTCAAATCCCAAAAATAAGGGTTTCCCATGCTCTGCAATCCTACTGGAAGCTATTCCAGGAAGCCACTTGTCTCCTCCTTCCACATTCAAAGCTTTCATAGTTTTTTCCCAGAAGACCGCGTTTGTTATCAAGCTTCCGTATCTCCTAATCTGGCCATGACTTAATAAGTTGTCAATGCTCTCTCCTTCCTAATCGTTGCTCAGACTCAAGAACCTCAGTAAAAATCACATTTGACAGGCATGGGAAAAGTAGCAAGCTTCAGGTCTTTGTCACTAGGTTTTGTTAGTTTATTTCTGAAATAGAATATTTCTGGTAGCTGAAATGCAAAGCACATTTCATGGTCTGGCAACACATTGCTTTAGAGATTGTGGCTCTGTAAAAAAAAGAGCTTTATGAAGTTTGTTTGCTTCTCAAAGACAATCCTTGGCACTGGACAGGTCCAGTTGGGTCTCAGTAAATCAAAAGCTTATTTGATGTCAGTGAAACTAAGATACAACTGCTGTTTTGCTCCAGGTTGTCAGAAAGCTTCTCAGTAATCACTTTCAGTCAGAATAGATGCTCAATTGTTCTTTCCTGCTGCAAGGGGGAAAAAAACAGCAGCTTGCTCTTCCTCAATAATTCCCTCATATTTCATTTTTAATCTCTTAAGCAAATTACAAGTGAAGACCTTTGATGTATGCGCCAAACTCATTCATTTCTCAGTACTTGCTGGACTAGAGAGGATCTCCCGTTCTTATGCATGTGGATGATAATAACAACTTCAAAGCCCCCAGGCATGTGTTAGCTCTCCCCAATTTCCTTTATAAGTATGTATTTCGTGGGCCAACACTGGTTAAGAACCATATGCAGCTGTACTTGAACGTAATCTATTAAGGCAGCCTTGCTATCTCTCTCATAATGTAACAACCCTATTTCTGCTTTGCAGATCTACTCAGTCTGGATTTTGCATTTTTCCTGAAATGAAGTACCTAATTTCTAGCATTCATGGTGTTCTCAGCTTAAAATAGTCTGGAACCTGATCAAACTCAGAGCAAAAAGTCATTAAAAGGCACTTGCCCTGAGGTGATTTGGAGCATTCCTGGTGGATTATGAGGCATTGCTTTGCTGTTGTGGGGTTTTATGACATGAAGTGCAGCTGATTACTTCTAGAAGGACAGTAGGTCATAGCCATATGGTACCACAGGACCAGATGTTCCAAGTACAGCAGAACAGCTGCACCTGAGCAGTGGCTGGGTAAACTTCCCCCAAGCTTGCTAAAGAAGAATGAAAAAGGGACATATTTCAAACCAGTTAGTGCTATAGCTGTCATTATAATTTAGTTTGTCCAACTCATTATCAGAACACTTGGAGGCAAAGACCACAGAAGAGTTAAAGAGAATATAATGTAGTCACATAAATAAGAAAAACCACCATGAGAGACAATTTACATTGGAAGAAAATAAATCGCTTTGGAAAACATGTAAAACTTCAGGCTTTCAGCCAAGCTTTATCTAAGGAGGTGGAGTGGGAAGAGTAAACAGTTTTTCTCTAGGGCAGAAAATTTATCTCATAAGTGGGAAGCACAAATTTCACGTAGTTTCCTTTAACGGGTTTGTTACTGACCACAGTCAGTGGAACAGACACCAGAACAATGGCACCAGCACAGCAACTCTGGTGTTTCCCCATTTGCTCTGCCAGTAAGCCAGAAGCCTGTACCAAGTGGACTGCAAACATCAATCCAATTTCTGTCTCTCAGCTATATTTAAGTCTAGATTTGGCACTCCATATACCATGAGATTACTCTGACCTGAAACCTGCTCTCAGCATGTCTGGACAATTTTTCTGATCAGAGTAACATACCAAGTATCTACTATTTTTGTTTATTTTTTTAAGTGTGCTATGCTTAGGAAATAGCTTGGACCATAGATTTCTGGAACCTCTGCAGCAATATGTTATTAATGATACAGAGAAGTAGAAGAAAAAGAGCTTCTTATCCCCATGAATAGCAAGAGTAGAAACAGACTGTGGCAGTTTCCCAATTCTCTTGTCAAGAGAATTAGGTGCAATTCTCTGTGTGTTACTGTGGTAAATTAGTGACAAAACCTGCTTGATTTTTGGCAATGCTGTTTTCTTTAGAGGTCAGTTTAAACACTGACCAATTGTAGATGCCCCATTTTTGGGCCTGAGGAGCACACCAGGATGCCCTGCACAGCACAGAATGAGGTACTCACTAGATACTCTCTCTGCATAGGATTCTTCTGGTAGGTGCTCTCCTTGCAGGGCTTCCTCTTAGCACTGACTGAGCAACAGGGGAGTCAGCAGTTTGGGGCCCCAGGCTGTCCCCATTCCCAGCATTCTTCAGTAAGGGGAGGTTACAAGGAAGACCTCATCCCTATTTTCTGGATTACTATGCCTTGGGATCTATACTCAATTTCAACACAAATCTCCCAGAACATATTTTCTGCTGACAGTGAGAGAAAAAGCAGAACAGTGAACAAAATGCCTTTCAGAACCCCTGCCCAAGCCTCACCCCACAAACTCAGGAAACCTTGTTCAGGATTGGGGTCCTTCCTTCCTAACCCCCAGGGAATTTGCTTTGTCCCTGTCTCACATCGTCTCTTACAAACACAACCACTGTACTGGGCTATTAGCCCCGTCACAGACATATCAAGAGAAACACCGGTCAGTAAATTTGACTTCTATCAGGTCAAATCCAAATTACCCTCTTGACAATACTACCTAAGAAGCTCATAAAACAGTGTGTCTACTTGTTATATGACTTGGACAAACAGCATCAACCTTTATCTACAAGAACGTTTGCTTACTGAGTAAAAAAGAAAACCACAACACATAAAAAAGTAACATACCACAAGTCTATAATTTCTGATGGACCTTTAAGTTCCTCTTATTTTCAGACTTTCAGAAATGCTCCTTAATGTGTCAACTTAAAGCATTCAGCCACTGAAATCCTTACTCTGTGAAGCAAAGCTGCCCCTTTGATTTGATTTGCAGAATGGCCTCACAAGTCAATGTAATTCTGATTCCCCTGCTGATAGCAGCAACACAACCGACATCTGGCTGAAATGAAGTAATGAACACAACAGACAGCGCTTATTAAAGAATCAAATAAAACTCTGAATACATCAATCAAAAATAAGCATACAACCAATATTTTCTGGCAATCCATAGCTGGGAGTTGAAGAAGGAAGCACAAAACCAGGCTCAAACAGTAGGTTACTTAGGGCAGCAATTGTCATTTTTGTTTTATGGATCTGCAATGCCTTTCTCAGCAGAGCCCCAACCCTGATGGGGGCCATTAAGCAATACTTCAGTAGAAAGAGAAATTAAATGAGTAACGCCCAGGAAGATACTCCTGCACGCAAGGTATTGTCAGACAAGTTTTATGTAGTGCTTTATAAATGCCAGTTGACTTCAGCAAGAATCAAGGGCATGCAGCATTTTGTGAGGAGGGAGCAGTCATTTAAAGCATTTCTCTCTATCTGCAGTAATCAAAACAAGTTATAGCCAGGCTACAACTATATGTCTAGTTTGAAGACTGCTTGTCTGTGTGAGACAGAACCATCTGGATTTACTTTACAGTTAACTTTAAAATATATATATATCGGATTTCTTAACTTTTGCCAAACAACTGGAAACATAATGGTTTCTGCATGCTGTTAGCATCTCACTACAGCTGCAAATGTCCATTAAGACAATCTTATATAATTATATACTTATTCTTCCCATGAAATTGTTAAAAACCCAGCTCTTTCAAATAACATATTTTGTAGTGAAGAGGAAATCTTCCAGTTCCCCAGGTTGGAATGGGGGAGGGAAGTCTTCTAAAGCAAAACTTTACGCAAAGCTTTTTCTTTTAACTAACATAAAAATTACAAGTCTTAGTATGTTAGATTTTCCCAACTGTACCTCTAGTGTGCTCTGGCCAGAAATCTACAATTTCTTTCCTTTTCCTTTCCTTTGTGGAAGAAGCTCATTCCTTCTAAGATATTTTTTTTTCCAAAGGAAAAAAAAAAAAAAAAAAACCAGCTTCCCCCCACGCACACCTTTTCCCAACTCTTCCCTCTGGATGGGACGTTAGTTCTCATCCTTCCCACAGTTCCATACTCTTGTTCAACAGAAAGTGTCAGTGGCACCTGGTGCCACTGGGTGGCTGCCCTTGGGAGCTGATCCCCAACAGCAGCGATCTGCATACAGAACATGAGCAGGCTGAATGCAGGCAAGGCTCCAGGAATGGGGGGTGATCTGTGTGTTCAAAGCACCATCATCAGTTTGGCCAAGATTTTCAGAAATTACCAATAACACGGCACATGTCAGTTTTTAGGAGTCTGAGGTAAGGTAACAATTCAACTTTCTGGAAGGCAGGTCCTTACCTCTTCCAAGATAAGAGCCTTCCTGCTGTGTTTTCTATGTGTCCAGGCTCAAAGCACTCCAAGTCATTGGCCACTCTCAAAACATCTCAGCAGCTAGGATTTTTTAGTTAACAAAAACAAAACTAATGGAAACAGAAACAACTAGTCCCAAAAATTGGACACAATCCTGTGCAATGTGCTCTAGGATGACCCTGCCTGAGCAGAGAGGTTGGACCAGATGACCCACTGTGGTTCTTAGCCATCTTACCCATTCTGTGACTTTTCCAGGAGGTGAGTGACCTTCTGCACATGTTCTCAGGATCCTACAGAGAGAAGGGAACAGGGCTTATATTGCTTTGACAGCCATTCAGACAGAAAAATACTTCTTTTTCAGATGCCCGCCTGAAAATAACAATACCACAAAATGCTGTTATGCTATTGATCTCATCAAAAAGACAGCCTTGGTTAGAGACAAGCAACAGACCACTGCCCACCCTTGAGACACAGAGACCTCACAGAGCAGCCTCCTCTCACCAGCACTGCCAGTCTGCTGGATCATCTTACCCATGTTACCCATACTGGGTCACCTGCAAGGATAAAGATAAAGCAACTTCTGCTAGTTTCTGTTATATGGGGTCTGTATCTCCTCCTCCACAAAGTTTCTCTGTTATCAGTATAGAAATAATTTGCACCACAACCTTACAAGTTATCTTAGAAGGCACAGCAGGTTTCTAGCATCCAAGCTCTTTTTCATTTTAAGAGTGACTATCTGAATAATTGGCAGGGAGGAGCTTGGCTGCTTGGTAATGCAGAATCTTGGCTAGAGTGATGCTGTTAGCATGAAACAGCAGCAGATCCAATGCCCAGAACTTGAACTGAAACTGTTTGTTATTACTTCACATCTGTATTGTAGCATTAGCCACAGGCCATGACCAAGTCTGGCCCTAGTCCTTCTGGGATGAACTTCTATATTTTAAACAGACAGGGGATGACAAAGGTGATTGAAAGGATTTAATGCAACATTAAAAATAACTCACAGAGTCAGGAATTTGTGTCCTACTGAAAATTAATGGCAACTACCACAGGACTTGGGTACTTTGGAAAAAAATGGTCAGGCTGCCTGAATCTTTGGTAGGGCACAGGCATTTGCAGTCACAGAAGACTGTTTCTGTGCTTGCAAGAAATGAAAAAAGTTCCACACAAGGTTTCTATCAATAGCTGGCTGCTTTTTGCAGGCACTGGTGTGACAGTAGAGAGCACTGTGAGGCAGAAAGATAGGCAAGCAGTGCATGCAGGTCTGCTCAAAGATATCATTCCCAGGATGGTCAACTCAACAGAAGAAAAAAAGTCCAGAGACCAAATGGCTACTTCTAGTATCGCACGCTTGCCCCGACTAGTCTCTTTGCCTCTTTTTCCCACCCTCAGGCAGAAGGAAAAGATCTGAAGAATTTCTCTTAAGAAATATCAATACTCACATGACAGCTGGATCTTAGATTGTTGCAAGCCTAGCTCCAACAGCACCAAAATCTCTTCCTAATGCAGTGGTTCAACTTGCAGCTCTGAGGCAGGGTTTGCTGCAGAACAAATGCCCAGGCAGAGGATGTAATGTACCAGCTGCTCATGTGTGATCCCCAAACCCTTCAGCTCTGTGGCCATGAAGGTCACCACAGACAAAATACTGGAGTGGATGAGGTGTGGCTCTGACACCAGGGGACCCAGCTTTGATCTTTGATGAACCTGGCTGTGACTTAGCAGAGAAAGTTTTAGGCTTTCTTCAGCAGGAAGTCATGGAGCTCTTTAAGGAAGTAGAGAATTTTTCAAAGTCTGGAGGGCGCACCTCTGCCTCTAATTGGCGAGCTGTGCTCATGTCACCAGAACTGAGCCATGCTAAGCACCTTGTTGCTCTCAGCAAAGAAAGGCATTTCATAAGTTACATGGGTACTGAAAGGGTTGGCACTGGAGAACTAAAACAAGAAGCAGGGGAAGACAGTTTTCTGGTGGAGCACATGTAAGAGAAAAGGACCTTATCAGGATGCCACCTCTCCCACTGCCCATTGTTGTGCCAGTGCCAAGTCACTTGTGCACAGCATTACAGGAAACAGCAGTGCAATGCTCCTTACCCATGTGCAGCAGTAAACACAGCATCGGCCTTGACAAGGGGACAACATCAAATATGATATTTATTTTACTATAGTCAACATGCAGGCATCATGTTATCTTAGTCATACCAAGACTAGGTAACTAAACTGCCAGGTTTAATGTTTCAGGTCACATCAGGGAATAGTTTTACCAGCAGATGTAAAGATCGTCATTTGGAGTGGGTAGCACTCAAGGTCAGAGTCAGCAAATCCTCCTCTAAAAATAGACTCTACTTGCACAGTTAGTAAGGTTTCTTTTGTCGTTCTGCTGCACTTCACAGGACCCAGTTACTTACAGCACCCACCTAAGCTTACAGGTAAGGCTAAGCAATTTACATTTCCTGCTGTACTTCTGCTCCTTTTTCCTTCCTTTTGTAACTTGGTTTAGTAAAGCAGGGAGAGAACTGAGAACTGGAAAATTTGCTGAGGTAACTATTAATTTCATTAGCTTGTTGCAGAGAAAAATAAAAATTATTATTACAGACTCAAAAAGGTTTTGAAAGTATAATATATAATTTAGAAAACCAAACTTGTTGTGTTACAGAAATCACTTTATAAATTAGGAAATTAGGTGCCAAAAGTATAATTATCTTGGAGATAATTTCAATGTAAAAGTTAGGCAATGAAAATGCAATTTTTAAAGACTTTAACATCTGTCCCAGAATATTTTGCTTGTTCTTCAACAATTGCTCCACCCTCCAGTCAAATCTAGCTTTTCCAATTGAATTAAAAATCTCTCAGATGATGCTGTGTTATAAGTTTCCTTGGACACTTTAATAATATTTAATAAAATCTCAGTTTAATCTGTTTTCAATTAACCAGTCCAGTCAACAATAAAGAATAAGGGCAAAAATAAGTTTTTAAAAAGTCATAAGTGGCTTAGAAATTCATGGAAATAACTGGTTAGTTTTGAATATTCACAGCAGTAGGTTCTGGGAAATAATTGCACAGAGGCTGCAATTATTCTGGTTTTAAGCTGTTTAAAGATGACTGCAATAGATGAACTATTTTATAGTCCATGAATGCTTTAAGCATAAGAATGCAGGGCTAAAATAAAGGAACTGAAGTAAATGAACTTTGGTGAAGACTTAGACAGGAATAAGTAACACAGGATTATACATTTTGCTTAAGTATCCTGCAAATCCAGTTTTGGAATTTGGTAAATTCTTTTTGGGGTCTTTTAGAGAAACATTTTTTGAAAGACTTCTCCATCACAAGAAGTATTCGTAAAAAAATAATCTTTTTGGCCTAGTGTTAGGGGAAAAAAACCCCAACAAAACAAAACAACATAACTTCACCCAAAGGAGCCTTTGCAGCACCACAGCTCATTGCAGTGCCCTGGGGTGCAACAAGTGTGAGGTTACAGGGGAAGCACACAGCTCTTCCTGGCTGCTGCCAGCCCTCTGAGTCTGAGCAAAACAGCATGGGGTGGTGTACCAGGGAGCACCATTCTCAATTCATTTCATTAAATCATCCGACAGAGCAAGCCTTTGTCACGGCAGCTGACCAGCTCTCAGCTCAACTGATGGACTTTGAGTTACAAAAAGCTTAGAAACCAAAGCACTGTTTACCCTCCTCCCAAGTGCAAACACAGTGCTCCAGACATGTGCATTGGCTTCTGCAAGAACTTTCCAGTTTATAAAACAGCCCTCTGCTTAGTCGTACTCAAAAAGGGCAAGCACTTTTTCACCCTGAAGGGAGGTGTATGTGTCTGGCATATGGGCTGGAAATGGAAGAACAGAACATTTCTTAAAAATTCAAGAACTTGCTGAGTAGATCCTCCCTCACTATTTCTACAGATTCTCAGCCATTAGATCTGATTTTTTTTCTGCCTTCAGCACTAAGCAAGTGCTTACTTGAAGACTGCTTACTAAACTAGATTCAAGTCTTCTGCACATTTTTTGAAAGTGTAGAAATTGTATTCTCCATCCTTACCTTCTCTTGGGTCCTTCGCCCTCGTACACACTTGTTACAAAAATTGTTCCTCCATGAGTTCTATCTAAGGTGGTTATTAAAGTGAAAGAAGAAAGTAAATAAAAATAAAACCAGTCGTTTTGCAGTTGTCTGTAAGGCAAGGTCTCAATTTTTACTCCTAGGAGAGTACAAGTCCAACAACTTCAGTGATGTTAAATTCTGCCTAAATAAATAAAAACATTCAATAAAATAAATAAAAACATTAAAAGAAATAAAAATTTAAAAACATTTAAATAAATAAAATAGAAACATTCAAATAAGTCTGCCCTGTATCCAAGATCAGAAAAGAAAATGGAGCAATTTCTTAGTAACAAGCTCTTCATGCACAGAAATGATTTCTCAATCAAAATTACAGGAGTTTTTCCCCTCTGTTTTGTTCTTCTGCTGGATTTAGTATTCATGGCAGTAGATTAACTACTTTAGTCCCCAGTTTTGAGGGTCAAACTACCAATTAATTTCAAGGACACTGTGTTTATCTCCTATTGCACTGAGGTGGGTATAAAGTCCAGTAGATATGTCATTACTTTTGTAGAATCTTTATGAAAAGCTCAGCGCCAATTAGTAGTTTTCTTTCCTTCCCTTGGCACCTTGGAAAAAAACTTCTGATGATATCACAGTTCCACTCCTTTTTCAGAGCTGACAACAGGTAGGAAGCAAAATCTGAAAGCATCAAAACAGGAATAAGATTAAAACCTGCCTCCACATTTACAGACAGGTTGTATATTTAGGTGTTTGCTAAATGCTAAAAACTTTCCAGCTAAACCAGGTGAATTTTTGATTGCCTGGTATTTTCAGGGAGGAATTGCTTTTAGACAATTCTGAGTACAAAACCAAGGCTTGTGCACATCAAATTAAATTTAATAAAGCCAGCCATCAAAAGCACCACTAGCACAAGTGATCAATGTCATAAGAGCTGGGAGAACTTCCAAGTGCAGGACACATTGGTGGCAAAGAATTTAAACTATTCTGCTGTATAAATATGGACTGAAGTGGGCATTAAGGTAAGGAAACCCTGTGCCCTGCATGACAGAACAGCTAATACTTCTAAAGGAAAGAGTAAGGAAAATTGTCTTTCCATTTTTCTTCCAGTTTTTACTTGTTTAGCCTCTCTCATTGCTTATTTATGCCAATGCCTCTGGGCTTTGACTTTATTGAAGATCTGAAGCTTCAGGCACACAAACACAGCTACAAGTTGGCAGCCAGAGTACCTATGGTGGGGACAACAGCAGTGATGGAGGAAACCCCTGTGACAAGGAGGGGTGCAGAAAAGGAAGGGATATACAGGCCCTTGCACAGGACAAAGGCAAATGCATTCCTTGGCTGTGCATGCCTGATTTTTTTAAGTCTCTCCAGCTGCCTTGGGTCTTAACTCCCAGGCATAAATCTTGCCAAATTGTTTGGCATCTTTATACACAGCACTAGGGCTTGCACAGCACATTGAGCAGAAAATATTAATATTAAGAAACATAGTATTTTGTTATGTAGCTAATGACTTACAGTTTTCTTTCTCAAAGTACTCAGAAACTTCCACTACACGTGGAAAACCAGCATTAGAAATGTACACAGCACCACCAAGGCTCTGATGTTCACATCTAGATAAAAAGCTCAGTTTTCCTCCCCCATCTATGGGATTACCAAACTGTAGAGCTCATGACTGACATTTTCAAAAGCATTAACTCACCCCTACAAATTTTGTTGTGGGACTGGACATCCCTTTAATTGAACAGATTTGAAAATGGGCCACTACATTCTATGACTTCACAGGGCTTTACTGGAAATTTTGGGTTAATTTGAGTAGTTCAAGGGACTTTAAACATGGTGCAGAAGGCAAATCTTTCACTACCATATTAGTGCTCCAGCCACTAGACTGTGTGCTCTGTCATGGTCTGAATTAAATAGCAGATAGACTGGCAGACTTTTCTTTTTTTTTTCCCTTGTACTTTATTTCCTCCCTCCCTGCCTTGTTAAAAATATAATAAAAGAAGCTAAAGAGCTGTGTAAGAAATTCCATCTGGCAGCTGTAGAGCAGATAGTGAACATAAAGAAGAGATTCCTTTGCTGTGCCTAATGCATGCTGCTTATCCAAATTAGCCACACAATTACTTCTATCAATGCAAAACTAGTTTAATGTTTTTTTTTCTAGTGCACAGCACTTGAGAATGACTTAAAATGCAGTGTAATTTGCCACAGTGTATGTCCTGAAGTGGCTCACTAATGAAAAGAGGATTAACTCTCCATTATTCTGAATTACCATTTTGTGAAATCACTAACAATATTTTCATTTATATACATATAACCCAAGGGGGACAAATATTCCAGCCATCCAAGTGATTAACAAATAAAATTTATTAGATAACATGTACTTTGGTCTTATTTATGAAGGGAAAGATTAGGGTATAAAAATGCAGATGACTGGATTTTTATCATCCTTGTTCTGTTAATACCCTTAAGTCCATGACAGCAGGACTGGGGAGCACTGGCGTTGTGTTCAGTGTTGTGTGCACACACTGGATTGAGGGCAGAACCCGTGGGATGCCAGGCTCAGCAGGCACAATGTCACAGGCTTCAGCACCTGTGGGGCCCCTCCGAGATGTGCCCCGCACCCAGGTCTGAGCAGCCACCACAGGTGCCACAGAGAGGGAACAGGAAGGTCTCACCAGCTCACACAGCCTGCCCTTGGCACAAGCCAGCAGAATGAGAGGGAAGATCTGCTCTGGGCACAGGAAAAGGATGGGATGAGCTACAGACTGCCCTGCCTCACTGGGAGGGAACTCCTGGCCCCACATACAGGGCTCTGTTCCTCAGTATGCCCTGAAGCTGGGCTTAGACCTTCCTGCTGGGGAGAACCTCTGGGACAAGGGCAGTTCCACAGCCTGCTGACTTTTCATCCCTCCCCCATGAAATAAAAAGGCTTTCCTGAAGCAGCATTTCCAGGAGCAGGCAGGGTGCAGAGTTCTTTATGCAAAGGCCATAAAGACAGTCCCTACACCAGAGAGCTTCCACATGACCCTGGGATTAGCTCTTTTGGTCAGAGCAAGGTAGTAATAATGCCAGGCTCACAATCTCCATGTGGGCCATTCACTAACAATGATTCTTGTGGACCTTTCCAACTCAGGCTATTCTGTGATCTAAGGTTGTGTCCCCAACACAGTGCAGTGCCATGAAGTGACTGCCAGGCTAGCACAGCACTGGTACATCATTCAGCCTGCACGAGCTCATCTATAGCCCACATGAAGCACCACAAGGGGTGAGAGCCTGCTCCAACAAGCCTGTGCAGAGGTAACCCTGCAATCTGGCTGCCATCTGACTGCACTGGGTGAGCACTCTGCAAGAGATGGTCTCCTCTCCACACAAATCCGCCAGAGAAATCTGAGCTTTCCCTGTCTGGGCCTGTGCTAAACATTCATCCCTTATACCCACAACAGCATTAAGAACAACCACTCCAAAAAATTCAATCTATTTTTCACTTTTTATTCCAAGAAGGCTGGCCTAGGGAATAGTCTTCCTGGAGCTTGGTTTGGTGTATGTAGAACAACTAATACGAGATGAGGTTAGACATCTTTGATTCCTGGGAAGATGCAAGCCCTTCTGCCCCCAACCAAATGCTTCATGGCAATTATTTCCAGAGTTGAAATAGCAAACCAGCCCTTTTGCCCCCTTTTCCCTCCTCCTAGTTAAACTCTGTTACTTCTTACGTAGTCTAGAGTCAAATCTGAAATACATGTTTTATTAGAGGAATTTCAACTGATGCTTTCCTGTGCTCTAATTCAATTTAAAAATCCCTGCAGCAGATAACATTGGCAAGGCATAAAAGAACATAGTGTACTTGAAAGTTCAGGGAGCATGTGGCTTCCCAGGACAGACAGAAACAAGGATTTCTCAGCAGTGGTCGAGCTTTCAGAGTGTTAACCAAGCTTCAAACTGCGCCGGTGTTCCAGTACCACAAACGATCATTTGCAGATGTAATTGCCCTGTTCTGAGGTGTAACAAATCAATGCACTGTGGCCACCAACTGGGATTACTGATTACACTGCTTTCTCTTCTTCCTTTCCTCCATCCCATGTTATGGAGCCATGAATAAAAGTACTCAGTCCTTCAGCATCAAGGCAACAGGCTCTCAGTTATAATTCCTAACTAGACGAATAACAGTTCTTATCAATTTCTAGATAACAGCCTAATCACTCCCAAAGTCAGACTGTCTTAGATTTGTATCTCTGACAGACAAACATTATCTACACTGCTGAGTCTGTATGTAGAATTAGCATAATTCTGGCACAGGAAGGAAAAAGTCTTTCCCAAGGCATGGCTACTGGGGCAGATAGATGGGACTTGGTACTACACATAGGCATGCAGGACAAGCCCAAGGTAAATTTACAACAAGCTGGAATTCTCAGAGCCCTTTAAAAAATCTCAGGAGAGGACCACTTAGCTAAACATCATCATGTTTTAAGAAGCTTGGCTGAAAGATAGATTCTCTTGCCAGTGAAAGCAAGCCAGTTTTTGAACAAAGGTATACACTTGCCAGTCAAAAACTGACTCCACAATCTTACATGGCTTTGGAGTAGGAAAACAAGAATCATTTGGCTTTTCCAAGCTTTGTAGAGAAACAGAACATGACAGGCACAAAAGAGCCCAGAGTGAGCAAACAAACCCCAAGGGTACATGGCATGTCAGCGAAAATGGACATCCTGCTTTCAGGAGAGCTCTACAATAGCCACATGAAAGCATTAGCCTTACTTGTGGAATTAAAAGGACACAAACGTTCAGCAGCCAACACAAAAAAAAATTGGGAGCAACTACAGGATTGCCTGCAAGAAAGGTGATTTTTGGCAGGCTCTACTTGCACACTTCTTAAGATCAAGCTCAACTCCACATCTTGTTACAAATCTCTTACAGAACCACAAGGTTCAATTTCTCCCTTCAAGGGAATGAGACATGAGCAACTGCTACTCTGAGACACCAAAGAGTCCAGTAGAAGAAATAAAAACAGGGCCCATAGGGAGATGCAGCAAACAGGGAATCTGCAGCTGGCAACATTGGAAAAAGTAAGTGCAGAAGAGAGTACGACAGTATATGGAACATTCACCTGAACAGACACATTTCCTCTCCCTACATTGCTGAAAATCATGAAGGATGAGCTTTAGTTAACGATAAAAAACCCCAACAACTTAAATTTGCACTCAGTTCTCCTAGGTGCTTTAGATCCCTAGGCTGTTAGACCTACCAAATTCCTGCCAGTGGATTTTTCAGGAAACAAATTCCCAACAGAGACTTAACTTCAATAACCACAAACCTTTGAGTTTTGTTTCTTTTGCTGGTGAGCTTATCTAACAACATATTCCTCACCTCACTCTGGGGAGGCAGAAATCTGAGTGCAAGTCTGTGTTTGCCACAGAACAGGTACATCTGTCTTGAGCAATGCTCAATCACACCTGGTCAGTGCTGTTCCCAGGATCCCACAGCTGGAGCAGGAGTCATTTGCTTTGTGTTTCCTTGGGTTAATGTTCTGTTGTGGTTGCATTCCAGTTTCTTGCACATCCGGAGAGCGCTACTTCATGGACAAGATGTCATCAGGAAGCTGGAATGCTGGGAAGAAAAATGCATATACAGCAGTCAAAGTAGATCCTGATGAGGACTATTGTACCCCAGGGGCATTTGAACTGGAGAGGCTCTTGTGGAAGGGCTGCCCAAAGTACACTCACGTCAATGAAGTCTGGCCCAACCTCTACATAGGAGATGAGTAAGTGTACCCACTACGTAGCAGATAAGCATACCTGGTACATCTCCTCTACACAGGGGATGACCAAGCTCTTCCAAACACAGCTCACTGACAGAGCAAAGTGGTGAAACCACTGACAGATGTCAGAGTTACACAGAGCAGTCAGAGGCTGGCATGGCCCTGACTGTTACTGCTGCTTCAGGAAAGCACAGAGAAGTGCAGCTGGGTCTGCTGTTAAAGACAGAGTGACAGCACTGGTTGTGGCACCAGTGTAGGCTGCAGAGGTTGAAGCTCGTCATGATCTATTTTTAAATGGTTCATTTCAAAGAGCAATTTGCTATTTATCTCTGAGTTAAAGTTGTCCCACAGTTACAGAGCATGGCCTGGATGTGTTTGCCACACCTTAGGTTGGTTTAGGCCTAAAATGTAATTATTGAAAAGTGACTGAAGAGACAGCTCACCCTGCAGTAGTATTTCTGCATTTCCAAGCCTGTGCTTGTGGACACAGAACACTCTGCATTTCCAAATTGCTCAAAGATTAAAGCAAACAGAACCCTGAGGAAGGCAAAGCTGCAGAGATGTGTCTCACTGATCAGACCAAGTGTGATTTGGAAAAAAAACAAACCCACAAAACAGATTTAGTCCTGCTGAGCATGGGACTAAAGTAGAAGCAGCCTATTCCAAGAAGCAGAGAAGACTGCTGTAGCAGGAGACATGCCATTAGAAAATCCCAGCCCAAGCCCTGAGCAGAGGAAGAGAGCTTTTCTTACCCCTTTGGCATTATTGGTCCAATTCCCATTTTCCTCTACACCCTGCACTAACATGACATTTATTTTTACATCATCACTGAAAGACACAAGCAGGAGCCCCAGTGGCTCCAAAGTTCTCAATAATTTTTTAAAAGGTCCTAAAATTCATCTGTTACCAGCTTATAAAAGAGGAAAGATATACAGCTTTGAAAGTTACAAGACTCCTAGTATCATCCACCAATTACTTCTGTGGCACCAGAGGCAACAGAAAGACACAAGAGTTCTGGTCTTGTACCAAGCCAAGACTCCCACTTGTAGAGATAGGGATGGGAGAGAGTGTGTGTGTGCGTGTGTTGTGTGGGATAAAAAAAATTAAACCATGGGAACAGCCTGTCCAAATGATTCAGGAACAAAAGAAAAGGGGTTGAGTTTTTCTCTCCACATCCTGCCCTGCCCCTCCTGTTGTATATTTCTAACTCAAGATGCACCATAAAGAACCTCTTCTGGCATTTATTTCCTACTTCCTTGTTTAGAATCACCATCAGAACTATTCTGAATGAAGCTGTTAAAATATTTTCCTCTAATCTCTGTGATGAAGATATAGCTATGCCTGCTGAGTAAAGGGATGTAACCAGACAAGAAGTCAGTCTCTCAGCCCATGACAGCAGTCACTGACTCTTTCCTGTAATCTTCCTGTAGCAGTGGCTTCTTACACCTTGTAACTTAGTAAAAGCTAGAAGACATGACTCTGAATACTTCACACACCTGGCTCTTCATACAAACTAACCAGAGGAAAAAAATACAAACTTCTTGAGAGGTACAGAGAGCTACAACCTGTCATGCTGGGCAGTGTGTTTCTGCTGAGGACTGGTCTTAAGTCAGGAGGAAAAACAGTGGTGCTTCAAGGGAAAACAAGTTCCCCACCATGATAAGACAAAAGAATGAGAAAACCAGTGGAGAAGGAAAAACACGTGAGGAGCAGGTGGGGCGGAACAGAAATAGAACTTCACCAGAAAATAGGACTCCCCAAAAGAGAAAAACTATTGTCAGCCAGGCAAGGGCAAACTTGACATGGCAGAAAATCTGAGAGAACTGGTCTGCATGCAAGGTGCAGGCTTTCACTACCCTAATTAAAATTTGCTTTGAAATAGGTAAAGTCCACGGACCTTTGTATCTTTCCTGGAGCCAGCTCATATCTTACTCCTAACCAACAGCTTACCCCCTCAGTGTGGCAGAGTTTTTGTATTGTTTTAAGATCTTGCTTTAGAACTGGTGGCCAAAGAGATGCCACAAGCCATGAACAGATGTTGGGTGCATTTGCATCTTTAGCCATGCTAAATTAAGGTTGATGTTGAAAGAATTTGGTGGAACTCATCAACAAAATCAAATGAACACACACATGCAGAGTTTATCTTCAGAGCCTCCACATCTGCACTTCATTCCTGCCTCCTGCATTTACAAGGTTAACAGGACTTGTGACTGCTTATGGAAATGCTAATTAATTACCCTGACTTCGTAACCACATCTTCCTTCTAATGCAATCCAGGCTATCAAGGAGCCCTGTGAGGCCACTCCATCCTTTTGTTACGAGGCTTCACTGCAGATGTTACCCAGAGGCAATGAAATCTCTATGAGCCTGTCAGATCCAGAATAATCAAAGCCTCAAAATATAACATGCTGTGTTCAGCTCCAATTGAAATGTTCCCCCAGCAAGTTCCAAGGGCTTTAAAGACCAGATACTGGAATTTGTATGACACAGCCCAGCGACAGGAATAAAACACTCTTGGCCAGGATTTTGATTCAGTTGCTACCAGGATTAGTTTTGCATGTATCCTCCTCATATTTAGAAGTCCTCTAAAGGGATAGAAGGCAGCCTTGTCTTTCCTTTGTTTCACTGGCCACCTGGTTACTTGCACAGGCAGTTTTACTGGCACATCCCAAACCTACTTGGTTCACTGAGATCACATGGAAAGTCTCTGCCAGTTACTCATCTTGTAGTTTCTTCTTGAAGCTCTTCAGTGATGCCTTATTACCTGAGATGATATTTAGGCTTCCACATTTATGAAGTTCAAAGAACATTTCAGTTGAAGACAAAGGCCTCCCAATTTGTTTTCCTCTTAAATATGCACTAGATCTCATTAGGATTTAAGGCCTGATCACAATTTCAGGTCTTGCCATGTTCTCAAAGTACTCCCAGGAAAAAAAAAAAAGTCTTCTGAATTGTAATTCTTTACACGTTAAGTATGAAAAATAATTTTCTGGGTATGCAGCTGAATTGAGCTTGCAATTCACAAAAGCTATGGTCTGTGCCTGTGCCTTGCCATGGCTCATATGGTCTTCAGAACTGATGCAGTAACCCAAACCCACAATTTGGAGTGCATGATAATTAAGATAAATAACTAAACACTAAATATATGCATAACTAAAACTCATTCTCTCCTCTTACTTTTCTGCAGAGAAGCAATACAGCATGGCTTTTTCCAAGTGACTAAGTAAAAAGACAATTTACACTAACCTAGAAGAAAACAGATGGGACTCAGGCTAGAAAACAGCTACCTCCCACCATTTAGCATTACAAACTCCTAGCATCTACATCAGTATTAATCATATAAAAATAGAAGCAAATACAGATTTAAACAACGCTCTTGAGGACATAGCTTTACCTCGGGTAGAATGAGAACCTGGCAGTTGTAACAGCACTTTAATAATTCAGAAAATCATATCTTTAACACTGGACAGTAAACCTCAACACTCCAATGGTTTCCAAGACAAGTAAGACTTCTCCATATAACATCTCTATCAGTGATTTCTAACATTTGATGAGTGACTGAAGTCAAGACCGGGAACTGACTGACCACAGCACGTGTGCTTAGTGCCTTTGCTGTATAGAAAGCAGAGAACTATTTCCTCTGTCCAGGTTGTATCACTTACAAAACCCACATCCACCATTCTGGGCTAGAGGATAATCTTTTCTATCCCATATTCTGATGATCCCGTTCAGTATTTTCAGTGGTACCTAAAAATTATTTTCATTCACACTGAGCAGGAGGTACACAGAGAAATGGAGCAACACCTCAGAAGGAAAAGGGGATACAATGCTACACTATCTCTAGACTACCTCAGTGCTAGAGTTACCAAGGAAAATTGGGTCAGTATTATTGGAAATTCTCAACATCTCTCCTCAGGAGGGAGAACTGCCAGATTTTCTTAAGCAAGTGTCAATATTGCCTATATTCAGTAAGCTTCTTTCTGACACTGACCATCTGGTAAATTATCATCCTGCATCGAGCTTTCCTTTAGCGCTTAAGAAAGCGGAAAAGTTCGAGAGAGGCGATTCCTCTCCTAGTAACATGTTGCCTCAGATTTCCTGGTGTTTTATCAATCTGGGTCACGTCAATCTGTGGCTTTAACAATCTATACTGAAACGTGTTTGCATTGCACAACCTTTGCATGAAGTTTAAGAGAGTTGGCTGTACTTAAAGTTGATAAGCACACCAGTCACCTGCTTGAGCAATACCAGCTGTAAGGTGCTAACTTACCTGGGGAGGGAGTTGCTCTGCCCCAACCTCCTGAGCTATTTTGGAGGATTACTTCCCTTCCTTTAGGTCTACTTATGTTTTCCGCATGAGCTGCCCTATCTTCCCTTTGTCAGCTGCTTTCAATATACTTAATACTGCCTGTGAAGGTGCAGGCTGCAGTGCCTGCAAGTTCTTTCTCCCTCTCTTCCAATTCCATTGATTTGGCCAAATTTCTAACAAAAGCAGCTGGGAGTAAAGCTTGTTAGGCAGTATTTTTGAAAAGAGAGAGGGGACTTGGTAGGACTTGGTACAGTAGAGACAACAACCTGAAAGAAAGCATTATTTTTCATGTTGTAACTACTTACATTGTTTCTTCCAGAAGAACAAAGATTTTGCTGCAGCACTTGCTATCAATCCTGTGAAACTTAGCCTTAAAACTGACAGCAGGCACAGTTAAAGTCTCCAACAAGCTCTCTTCTTGCCTTTGCACAACCAAAGAGAGGCAAACAGTCTTTTAGGAACCATCTGAAAATGGATGACACTTTTGTCTAGGTCAGTTTCCCCTTTTGGTGAGTCTGTTAGTATCAATATATCCATATGTGAAAGTGATTTTATCTCCAGTTTTCACCATTGAGGTGGGATTCCCACATCAAAGTACTCCCCCTTGCCTCAGAACTTTAAAAACATGTTTATGAGTCCATCTGCCCTACAGTAAATGCAGGGTCATTTTCAGCAAAGCACTGAGCTTTTGCTTAACACAGAGAAAAGGACTTCTGGGTATACTTAACTTTTAGCATAAGTTTATGTGCTCTGAACTGAAGAGCTGATGAGCTTTTACATGGGACTAATTGGCACAGGTCATCTCTTACTAAACTGAATTACACTGAAATTTTCATTGCTATCTCCCAGTGTCACACTTCACCTTCCTTGCATGGGAGCACATTCAAGGCAGACACTGGAGACCACAGCTGCACTGTGTAAAAGGAAATCAAGTGATAATAGCACAGATGGTGGAGATACACAAAATGGAAACAATTTCAAGAGTAGCCAAGTGCTTACAGCTTCACCTACACTGGCATTTGTAGCAAACTCCTCTTAACAATGGCTACTTAAAGTTCAACGATAATCACAAAAACGGGAGCATTAATCACAAGTTAATAGGAAACAGCAGCACCCAAAGAGGGGAAAAGAAGAATGTTGTTAGCTTGACTATTGCACTCTGATAGCGAGCAAACTGCAAGAAAAAAAAACCTGATGCCTTTTCTAGTCAAAAGTGAATTAGAAATGGAGTCATAAATTCTCCAATAAGGTAATGATTCATCCCTGAACAATCCTATGCTATTAGTAACCTCAACCAATCAGATATTCGCAAATATTTACGCCTGATTTATTTCTCTCTTTCATCTACAATATTGATACCTCAGGCATGGTAAAAACTGCAAGAGTATTCCCCTCTCCTTGGAGTGCAATCAGAAGTATCATGCATGATGAGACACAGCAAACCCCACAGGCTCTGGTAACAGTGTAGAGAGGGATGCTTTTCACAGCAGCACTGACACTGCAGACTCAGCTGAGGATGGAAAGCAACCCAAGTCCTTCCCACAAAACCAGAGCTCACTACTGGCTACAGGCAGTCCAAGCAAACATGTTGAGGGGCACAGTAACATTTCCATTTACAGGCACACAGGTCCACCATGTGAGGCCTTACCAGGCTGTTTCTTGCTCTGCTAACTAGCAACCAAGCTGCTGCAAACCCAGCGTGACCCCAAGTTTAACTGCCTTCACTATGGCAGTGGCAGTCTCAGCACAGGCCATCTCTGCCTGGTAATGTTCATGATCAAAGTACAAAGTACTGGCTGACAGGAAGTGAAAAGCAGATAAACCTGAGCCTGTATGACAAGTGGTGATCCAGTTGGGCTCTTGGCCTAGATTTTGGGCAAAGATTTTACAAGGGAAAAAAAGATGAAGAATTTTCAAAGAACAATAGCAAAATCTCATATGAAAATAAAATTATCATGTATAAGACTGGAGGGATAGAGAAAACGACAAAAGAGCTAAAGTACTCTCTAATCTCCATATTAGGTTTGAAACCAAGCACTCTTGCTGTTGAAAAAGACTAAGTGTCACTTCAGCTTTCTTCACAAGATGCAGATTCTAAAGCCCAAGGCAAGCACCTCTTGTAGTCCAGTGAACCCTATTTTCTGTTACACAGCAACTGTTTCTTCATATCTCCACACAACATTATATATTAGAAATGTTAGGAAAAGCTTTCCATAGATAAAAGTGTCCAGGGTATCTGCTGTAAGAAAGGTGCCTGACATCCTCTTTACAGACTGTGTGCACTAGCTTGGCCTGCAGATGCAAAAGCCACATAGCCACAGGACCTGTACTGGCCCTGCTTCACTTAGGGCAAATATTTTAGGCCTTGCTTCCACTAACAGATTCTACAACACCTACACACAGTTTGAGTGATAGCTATTCCAGTGAATATGTGGAGAACTTAACAGATTTGAGTGCTCAGCACTGAGCATTCATTTTCTGATGTTTTTCAAATCAGCAATGTCAGTAGAAAAAAGAAAATATGCATCCGTATAATAAAGAAAATTCCACTGGATAAAGTTCTATTCAGTCCAAAGGGTATTGCCAAATCAGTCTTCATATCAAGCACAATTAGAAAGCAGATAACATTTTAAAGTCAGCCTAGCCCAAGCACTGAGGAAAACAGAGCATAAATTCCTTGGTACACGTGTAATTTGCTGTTTTAAAAAAAAAAATTATTTCACAGAAAATTATATAATTACATTTGAGCATTTATAATGAATTCTTGCAACAGCATTCAAAGTTGATACATTGCTGATTCTGAGTCCATTTCCAGCCCAAGTTGGGAAACAAACAGAGCAATCAGAGTAACAGTGTGCATATTCCAAACCTCCCACAGGTCAAGGGCAAAACAACTGCTAATGCATTTATGATGCAAAATTATTAAATTTATTTTAAATAAAAAGGAGGAGGATTAATTCCATCCTGGGCCTCAACTTCACAGAATGCAGCTACAGGCAAGACTGGGAGATGGAAGGGGAAGTTCAGAGAAGGTTGGCCAGGCTGAGCTGACTGCTTACACAAGTTACTGAAAGACCGTATCCCTTCTTTCTAAATACCTGCTGGAAAACTGAGGCCACCCAACATTGCAAAATCAGGTCATAGGAAGCAGAACATGACTGTGTGGCTGTCAGAAAAATGCATTAGTTGCACCCACTCTGTCAAAAGGCAATCTCCAATCGAGGAAACAGGAAAATATTATTTCAAATAAAAACCAGTGTCAAATGTTAATGACTGTAACCTATTGTTTGACATTGTCCTTGCTCAGAACAACTTCAGAATTTAATTCTAATGGTATTTATTAGCCTGAGCAGTGCTTGCAGAAGCCAAAGTGTGATAGCATCTATAGTCCATTGAAAACTTTGATTTTCTACTGACCCTACTGTGCAGTCCTACTTCCTACTCAGCATGTAGGTCTCCACTTGCAAGGGTCTCTTGCACAGGTCTCTGACTTGAAGCCCTGTCTCGCATGGTTTGTAGGATACATGCATTGGGCCAAGTCTCATGAATGAAAACCACATTTTGTCTATTCCAGCATCAGGGAGGTAAAACAAAGACAGGCTTAATTTGAAAGCAGGAACTGTAGCTCACCTCAAGGACATTAAAATGAAGAGCAGTAGTTATTCACTGCACCCTTACACTTCAGCCAGGACATTTAACGTGTTTTATTTTAATTTAAATACTCTCCATCCTTTCAGTATAGAACTGAAGCATCTTTGCTGGCAATATGTACATACAGGGAATCCTAAGGCACAAAACCTCCTAAAAGGAGGGAGAAGAAAGAAAGTCTTCCTCAGTCAATCATTGCTATAGGGATACAAAGGGAAGGATTAAGCATTATTTAACATGAGGTGAGGGTGGCAACTTCAACATTAACAGCAGGATGCTGCTGCTTCTCTGTGCTCCAGGGTCTACTAAACTTATTAGGTAGGCATCACCACACAAAGAAAAGCTTTTATTTAACTTTTACATGATTGTAAGGGGATGTGTGGCATTATTTCATGGCAAAAATACCAGTACTATCAAGACATTATCATTCCTGACCAGAAAGGAATATCTGCAGGGCAATATTTACTCAGAACAGCCAGTGATCATGGGCTTAATTTAAATAAGAGCAAGCACAGGTAAAACCTTCAGTATCCATATCCCAGTTAAGTGCTGTAATCATTAGGTCCTTGACTGCTCAGAGGAAGCTTTTGACTTAGAGGTTGGAAAGGCAGTCAACTTCAAGCTATTGTGGGCTGCCACCACTAGAATTACAAAACACAGCAGGTAGCCCACCACAATGTCCTGTGTGACAGCAGCTACATTTACACATGGAAGCGTTCAGGAAACATTCATGGAGGGAGGTACTTTTGTTTGGAAAAAGCTTTTTTACATCATGCAGCAGTTATGTGAAAATATATTAACAGAATAAAGGCTATGCCATTTTTTCTTTTTTTGTAAAAAGCTTTGTAGTGTTCCTAGGCACTAATGAAACTTGACAGATTTTTCAGAACAAAATTTTCCCAAAGTAAAAGCTTTCTGAAATGGAAGAAAAAAAGTTTTTACTTGCCTGGCCACAAACTCTACATTTTTTTAGGAATTTTATCCTAAAGCAAGCACCTACAGTGGGTATTGAACATACAAATCTAAGCTTTCCTCTCTTCTCTGACTTCCCTTGTCCAAGGGAAGAGAGGACAAGAAACCTTTGGCTAAATACATGAATTACAGCTTCCTCTGAAGGGCAATATCCAATTTCCTTATATAGCTCTTTTTGCTTTAGACCTCTGGTTTGACCAAACAAGACAGTAAAATGCAGTTGTGATAGGAAGTTATATTCACACAAGGATGGGCTTTAAAATTTTTATTTATTTTTTATAGAAATGGAGAAAAACTCAGTAACTTCTTCTGGGGAAGAAGAGCTTCTTTTTGAATCTCAGACGATTCACTCACATATTACTGACTCTTATTACATCTGCAATATCATTTGATGGGACAGAAGGGAAAACAGCATTCATGGGTCCTATTTCAAGTTCTGCCACTGATTTCCTTTTCTGACTTCAGATAATTCCTTCTATTTCTTTCTGTATCATAAGTTTCTTCTTGTACAAGATAGATTGAAGCCAGTATTGCCTATGTGCAAAGGTAATGGGAAAATAAATCCATATTAAACATACTCTAAGGACCTGGGGGATATAATTAGGAACTCCAAAAAGAATGACAGCTTCAAACAGAATGACAATATCTTAAGATGCTTAAAATGGTAAATTATGCATTGTTAAAGCATTATCAGTTTCACTAACATTTAGAACATACCAAATCAGAGGTTTTCTTAATTTTTTTCCTAGTCTTGAAGAAGCTTCTTGAGTTACATGACAGCTCTTGTTTTACCAGAAAGACTGCGCTGGATCGCTACAGCCTGGAGAAGGCGGGATTCACCCACATCCTCAACGCGGCCCACGGGCAGCGCAACGTGGACACGGGACCAGAATATTACAACAGCATGACTGTGGAGTACCATGGTGTGGAAGCAGATGATCTCCCCACTTTCAACCTCAGCCAGTTCTTTTATTCGGCTTCCAAATTCATTGATAATGCACTTCAGGATGAAAGAAGTAAGGAGGGTGCTGAAAACTGTTCAAACCAATATAATATTTACCACAACTAATTAAAAGCATAGCTCCATGGCATTTAACCTTGCAGGAATGAAACAAGTCCAATACAGTTTAACAGAGACAATAAAACTAGTAGTAGGCAACCAGTGTAAGAGAAGGCAGTGATCTATTTAGGACCATTCTCACTAATACCTTCTCAAGAGCCTCTTACCAAGCACTTTTGACAAAAGTTCTCATCACAGCTTGTATCAACGGGTCCTACCTGACAGAGGTTTTTTGTTGTTGTTTTGACTCCTTCAAAAACACATGTGAGAACTGGAAATTGCCTAGGTGTCATGAATATGCTGTCTTTTCCTCCTTTTCCTAATTAGTCCCTATCAAGACAGGTTTAATGAATATTAGTTGCATAGTGGTAAGAGTAGAACATAAGTGGTCTCAGACATTCCATGCCGTCATCCCACAGCTTCATGTTCTGCACCATTAGAGTTTCTCTATAAATACAGAAACCACCCCTCCTACCTGACCATCAGATCTACCCCAACCTGTAACATTTTTTTTCTCTGCCATCTTCCAAGCAGCAGGGAACTGATACAGCTCTGACAGCAGTAAACTAGAAATATTTCATTAAAGTGTTTGTAATTTCTCAGCTTGATTACTACAATTCATTATTTGCTGATCTCCAGCAGTGTTCTATCAGTAAGCTTTACACTGATGTGAAGTGCTGCAGCCTAGGCCTCACACTGACTTCCAATATTACTCCTACTTCTTCCCCCCACATACTTTTAAAAAAAATCTCAGCAGGATATTTTACCAGAAACCAGTTGAGAAACTTAAAACTTTCCTGCTGACCTATAGAGACCTTAATATCAGAGGGTCAGATATCAAGTTTCTAGCCTTGTGTCAGCTTCTGTTCTTGGCTGTCTAGCTCAGCTGCAGGCACTTACTACCTGACTTGCTTCCAATAGCCAGCCAGGTCTTTACAATGTTACCCTTTCAACTAGTACAGTCCATACAACAGTTCCTTCCCTTGCTCAGGAGAAAACCTTGAAAGCAGATCAGTTTTAATAATCAAAGTCCTAATAGCAGGAGAAACTGCTTCAGGAGCTTACTTGCTTATGAAGAAAGATACCCAGCATTTTAAAGAAGTGTGTCTGAAGCACTGCCTTTGGAAAGGAGAGGATAACTAGCACACACCCGTGTCTAGCCATGGCTGGAGGCCAGAGGTCAGTGTCAGACTGGAGTAGCTGGAATAAGAAATGCAGACTTCCTCATTCCCACCACCCTCCTGCTCCCATAAGACTTTAGTCTGCTGTACTGAGGTAAAGAAACAAGCACAAGGGAAGCAGCAAGGGCAAGGAAAAAAACCTTGCTTCCCAATAAATATTGTAGGAGGAAAGGATGAGATGGGGGGAGATTAACCTTTTTGTTTCAAAACCACATCAAAGTCCAGGAAGTCCTCAGACAGTAGCAATCACCAGCCCAGCACTGGAACACAAAACCAAATTGAAGAGTGACTGGGTGAACAAACAAAACAAACCAAACAAAAAAATCTGCACTCAAGTAGATACTACAAATTGCAGTGATTTCAGTAGCTGCAGTAATTTTTGCCACATTTAAATGGCTTTTAAACAAGTTGGCTAGGATCTTTTCTGATGAAGACCAATAAAATGAAGAACTACTGCAATACTCATGAAGAAAAAGAGCAAGCTCTTAACTTTCTCATGAGGGAAAAGTAAAATGTATGCATGTACACCTCTTATCCCAGCCAGAAACACGTATAATGACACTATGCATGGCCCAGGAAGACACTCATGTTTAAAGCATGACAATAACTTTCCAATACACATTGACAGAACAGAAGTGTGGACTGATGCCTCCTATGGAAGAAAACACTAGAGGTAGCTAGTGTTCTCCTCCAACAACATAAATGTATTATTTGTGAATGCACATCTAGTGCAGAAAGGTGTTCTGCATTTCAAGTGCCAAATGAACAGGCTATATTGTGTGCACCTTCCTGACTGACAAAGACCATCCAGATTCCTAAACAGGATTTTGGATGAAGCAACCAAGCACTTATCTCCAGTGGTAATGACATGGGACTTCAGTGTGCGGTGCTCAGTACTTCTGATCAGTAACACCTTTGCATTGCTTTGCTGCTTTGATATTAGAACTGAGGAAATGCAGAGAGGGAAAGGGAGAGAAAGGAAAAAGCTTCAGCTTGTGTGACCAGAATCTATGTCTTAATGAATTTACTCAGGTTGTATCATGTTCTGGCTGTATCAGAGGTATGACCTTCAGCCAAATGATCAAATTCATTGAACAGATGTCTTCAGATAATGATTTTGGCTGAGAAGATGCTCAATAGTCAATGCTTTTGAAAGAAGTTGTCATTCTAATGAAGAAGGCCCTCTCTGAAACAGACCAGAAAGCTTGGCAATTTGGATGCTGTCAAAACAGTCCTGACTTAACATTTTAAATCTTCATGATGATGAAGAATCTCCCTGATCAGAACAGTGTTTGTAGGGTTTAAGCATGGGCTGATGGACATAAGAACAGTTATAAGAGTAAGATTTAGAGGCAATCTCTAATGAGTCACAATTATGCATGCTGTCATTCAGCTGGGCCTAAAGCTTTCCCAAAACATGCAATTTAGGCCATAGAACAGCTTAAATTTTTTATCAGTGAGGTCTGTATAACATGAAAGGAAGACATTATTTAAAAAAAAAAATTCAGTTTCCTACTAAGCTACAGATTTAATACTCACTCCCTTGAAATTTTAGTTCCTCAGAATGTAGATAGACAAGAAGCGCATTTTCACTTCACAATAAAATGTCAGGGGAAAATTAAAGACAGAGATTTTAAAAGAAAATTAAGTGGGAAGAAACATATGAGACAGTTACAAAGACCTGAGGCTTTTGACCAAAGACACCTCAACATTCAAAGCTCCAAATGACTCTGGAAAAGGAGTGCTGCATCTAGACAAATTTTCAAGAAACACAAACCCAAGTTAACTGAATGAAGTATTTCAGAGCTCTGTCACCACTCAGCAGATCTCTGTCTCTGTGCACTGATACTGCATATTCTGGCACACTTTGAAGATATATGTGGTCAGAATCCAAGACTGCAAGAGCAGACTCCCTTTTGGGGAATGAAGGTTCAGAGTGGTCCTTCTATTAGAATGGAAGAGACTACAGAATAGAACAGAAGGGACATGGCTCTGCAGAAGAGTGTCAGTGTTCTGCTGTAACAGGCAATTGTTTGACTATGCACACACAGCCAAGGACAGACTTCCTTTTCTGCAAACCAGTGGACATTTCAGAAGATTGTACAGCCATTTTTTGCCTTTGTTAACACAATACAAAACTATATTTTCTCCTGCATCTCCTCCATTTGCCACCCACACAAAGCAAAGCTTTCCTTGTCCCATCTCGTATTTTATCACCTCAACAGTAATAGATTTACAAGGTGGTGAGAAGCAGTGAAGGGCTAAACAAATGCATCTTTTCATCCACTTCAACTATTTGCAGTAATAATAGCATGGATTATAATTTTCTAGGAGAGGGAGAGGCATTTTAGTTATCAGAAGGACTGGAATTTTGCCAAGATGCCTCAAAGTCTATCTGCTGGGATTAGGATGCAGACTGTAACCATTAATCCTTTAGTATTGGCAGTTCTTGATGCATCCATTACACAGCAATGCTGCTTGTGCCAAGGCATCCTCTTGTGCCTGGAAGCAAAGGAGTTAATCGGCAGGAGTGATGGCTTTGCACCCAGCACTTCTCACCAGGCATAGCTGACAGAGATAAACTATCATTGGCCCTGATAGCAGAGTTTTTATTTTTTTTCTCCTGTGGCAATTCTGCTTAGCAGGGTGTTAGAGAGTGTGCTCCAAATCTACTTCCTTCAGCAGTTCAACCTTTTGTGAGACCCCCTCAAGGGCTTTGAATCATTTTTGGAAATCTTTTGAAGTGTTTCAAAACCTGTCAATCAGACCTGAACCCACTTACTGTTCTCTTCCTCCACCTCCCCCAGATACTGCTAACACGGAAGGCTCCACTTTGACTTACAACCTTGTTACTATCCAAAGCCAATGACTTTCTGCCTCTGGAAGTTCCAAGTTAAACCAAGCAGTGTCGCAGAGTTAAACCGTAGCATGTTTATTGGGAGGTGAAAACTCTTGGCAAAGACTCTGCACTCACAGGGTATGAGACAGGCTCCTACTGCAAGGAGATGATCATATTTGAACACTCAGATGATGGTGGTGGTGAAACATTACTTGCATTCAACACAACAGGGTGCTAGCCAGAAATTTCTACAGAAGCTTTTCTGTAGTGTAAGAGGTGGTTTCTTTCCACCCCCTGGTTATGTGCCTATGGCCTTTTTGATCTTCTGCCCTCAAAAACTGGCATAAAGTGATGCAATCTAGATCTCAAAGAACATTATTGCCAGAACAAAAAAACAGAATCAAATTTGGTTACTTTTTGTGTATAGTTAGTAGAACTGAGAAAGGCACCCACCCCCGACGCATTCCATTTATTCTCATGGAAGGATGGTCTGAGAGCACAACAAACCCTCCCACACCCTTGTGCTTTGGTCGTTATTCCCAAACACAGAATTGCATACACACTGTTTGTGAGGCATGTAAGTCAAGGCTGCAGCAGGGCTTGCCATGATACTTACTGCAGCCCCCAGGCCTTCTCTGCAAGCTTGGTTCACAAATAAAAAGATATTTGGTGTAGGATTAAATGGATCATCTCTACTGTAGATGGTGTTCAGTTGTAAGATTTACAGCCTCAGTTTTCCCTTGTATGAAACGAGAGGCTTATTGAGTGCTGGTAAGGGTAGTCAAACACCAAACAGAGCAGGGGCACTACAGAAACCTTCACTGTCAAGAGGAAAGGATTACCCAGTGTCACCTCTGATGGCATCCCTCTGTTTCCACAGGCAAGGTGCTGGTTCACTGCGCCATGGGCCGCAGCCGCTCCGCCACGCTGGTCTTGGCTTACCTGATGATTTACAAGAACATGACAGTGGTGGATGCCATTGAGCAAGTGTCAAGGCACCGCTGCATCTTGCCAAACCGGGGCTTCTTGAAACAGCTGAGAGAACTGGACATAGAGCTGGCACTGCAGAGGAGGAACAGCAAGAACAGCCTAGCACCTGCTGAGCAGCAGAACAGCACCACCATCTAGCACTGTCCTGGCACGGCTGTGCTACTGCAAAAGAAACTCCATAAAAGGAGGGGAGGGGAATGTGTAGTTAATTACAGAGCCACAAGGATCATTTGTTATTTGCTAGAAAAAAAACCCAAAGTCATTTCAAATACAATGTCAAGATGAGAAAGAAGGGAAACCAAATTTAAAACTCATCATCTTAGAAAGTTCCAGCCTTAGCAGAATTCTTTGTTACATCAACAAGTAAGTTTTTCTCTCTGCAAAAAAACCCCAAACGTTTACAAGACAAAAGCAAGCACAACTTAAAGCTCTTTTTTAGCTGAGTACCCCCAAAATTGTGATCCTAACTCAAGCCCACAGCCTTTAAAGGAGTGCAGATAGGCACTCCTGAAGAAATCTTGCAGGAAAAATGCTGAATTGCTTAGTCCAGAGTCCTGAAGGATTTCACAGGAGTTTGCCTTTTTGTGCTGTTTCCTGGCAATTTTATTTCTTTTTTTCACAGTGATAATCCAGGGCAGCACAGCAGTTAGAGAGCCTCTAGATGAGGAGCAACTACACCATAAGCATTTGCTGTAACTGAAAGAGGATTTGTCATTGATTCACATGCATAATTGATCACCCTCAGCACTACAGAAAATTGCCAGGGCTGTTCTTTCTATTTACCATGCTGATAAAAATGGAGTTTGTTTCCATCAGCCACCCTGCCAGATGGACTAATTAAACAGCTTATAAAACTGAGACATAGACAGTGATTTAACATGGAATATTAGTACCTTTAGCAGTCCTACATCTCTGCTTATATCAGAGATTGTTTCACTGTTAGCAAAAAATTGGTTGCATTTTGCCCACTGCTGGGGGATCAGGCAGTCTGAGTGTAACACCACTTACCATTACTGTCTTTGCTAAAGGGGCTGAGTGCAGCTTCCAGGAGAACTGACATTTGGCAGCTTCCAGATGAAGTATGTCCTGCTCCAAAGACAAGTATCTTTCCTAGAACCAGGTCTTGCCTAAAGGACTCTGCTGTGCCAATTAAACAGTCCTGAAGTAAACATACTTTTCATTTACTTCCCAGCTTTTTTTGCCTACCGTTCTCCCAGAATTAATGAGACTAAATCAGAAAAGCAGAAGTTCTGGAACACGTGACTTCCACAAAGTGAGGCAACTCTTGCAAGCTGCTAATGAGCTGATTCACAAGTGTCAGCAGCACCGACTCCAGCTACAAGCCAGGTCTGCAGAAAACACACACACTGAACAAGGCAGGTTGATTTCCTTCTTGCCAACCACCAGTGGCATGGAGCATTCTGTAAGAGTGCATGGCCAAAGAAGCCTCCTGCCTTTGACAAGCATCATCCATTGCAATTCTGTGAAGATTTTTTTGAAGACAGTAAAAGCAAGAGCTCATTCCCCTCTGGGATAGTGCTAAAGCACACAGTCAAAACTGACACTGCAAGGTGCATACAAGACAGAGAACAAGTGTATCTGTCAAGGAAAAGACAATCTTCTTATTTATCAGAAATTATAGTGCCATAATGCAATTCACATTGCAAAACAGTTGTTATGGGAAAAGATGTAGGCTAGTCCCTTGTCCTCCTGAAAGGAATTCTGAAATAACAAGATTATATTGGAAACTTGCCTGCTGAGCGCACACTACACATCATTTCCCAACCAACTCTTAAACCCATATATTGTAAATAGAGAATTTTAGCAATGTGCTGGAGTCAGGATGCTGCTTCAGGTTACTAAATATCTGAAATGTTAAGAAGGTTTGATTTGCTTGTATGTTACAGGCTTCAAACCTTGAAACTGAACAGCAGCAGATAAAGACCCAGGTGCCTTTTTCACTCACTGTAAAAACACACAAATGAAAAATCACAAGACAAAGCTAAACACATCTGAAGGCTGCACATAAGTGTGTTGATTCCCCTTTCCTTTTCTTAAGCATAAAAAAGGTGAGTTACATTTTAAAGATGAAAACAATGTTTAAGTACTATGCATACTCTCTGCCTTCAATCAATGAATTTGACAATGTAAGGGCATGAACCAAGATTTTTGTTGTACGGTGCTCTCCTTATCAGGTGTTCTGAACTCCTAAAACACAAGTTACTCCAGATTACCATTTGACCAGCAATTTCAGCTCTCATTCAGATTCACTATTTTAGACTGCTGCTCCCTTGTATTAAAACTCAATGGGTCATGCACATTAATCTGTAGTATCAGTTTCTTGATTTGGCACCGCCACACAGTAATGGTTTTATTTAAAGAAATACACATTTCTTTGACTTTAAGGTATATGAAATGTTACCTTTAAAGCTGTTTTATATACTGGAATGGGGACAGTTTTCAGTCAAGATGGCCACTCCTTTCACCTTAGCTAATAACCTTACTGCAGTGACAGTGCCTACATCCACATTAGAAGTATTCTGAAATATTATTACAAGGACTTTTTCTGGTGTAGGTTCACACATCCCACATTTGAATTTGTCCACTCATGAGATCCACATAGAGACAGCCTTCTTGTGTTTAACAGACCTTCCTACAAGAGAAGTGCTCATCTCTGTGTATGTTTGTGTGTGCCACATACATGCATATACACAGAACCCATAGATTTAATAGAGAATTTGCATCGTCTTGTCACCCAGCAACAATGACAAAGGAAGAGATTACAATTCTATCATTAAAATACAGTTCAAACACCATCTCTGTTACTATCATATATCCTTTTATATATATATATGTATTCACACCTTCTGTAGGAAATAAGTTTCATACATTAAATATTGACAACCTTGTAAGGTATTAAATACATATTTATTCAATATTTTATTAAGATTATTAAAAAAAATAATCTTAGGTATTCTTTATTTTCACAAGGTGTATGCAATTATGATGAGAAACCTACACTTAAGCTCTAAACAGCCTAATCCAAACCCCACCAACTGTAATGGGCTTTAGATCAAGCATGTGAGAGCACCGTAACAAACACTGTTTCAGGAGGTAATTCCCATGCAACATCAAACTATGACAAGACACAAGAGGCTAAAAATGGCTCATCATAATTTATTTTATGTTAAAATGTACAGCTTGGGGGGGTGTAGTTTTTTGCAGTTTTTATTTTTGCTGCTTGGGTGGGTCTTTTGTGGGTATTTTTTTAAGTGACTGACTAAAAAGATAACAGATAAATACAAGAGTGTCACTGGGTCCTATTTTTACATGTATCAAGCCTCTTCTGTTCGGCCCTTACAGTCACTCTGTACAGGTACAAAGGCTACAAAAAAGGAAGCAATATAAACAGACACAAATAACTTTTGCCTTTTTACATGCGATCTGTAAGCTTAGTTTGAGCTATTCACACGCTACTGCTCTATTTTTTCCCTTAAAAAATAACTCCAATATTTTATAAAGATAGAAAAATCTACAGATGGAATGAAAATGTAAAGTTAGAGGCATTTCCATAAAATAGCAACTTTACACCAAATTCACTACTTTTTTTTTAAATCCTGCCAAGTATTTGGACATATACGAAAATGTTTCAAAACTTGACAAATAAACACTGAGATGTTTCAATCAACAAAAAAACATAAGTTTTTATAAAACAGAAAGCTGCCTTTTTTTTCCTACCCAGCCCCAAAGAAACTGGTCACAAAAATGGAAAAGAGTCTCAACTTTACACTCAACATACAGCAATAAAACCCTTTGAACTAACCAAAATGTGAATAGCTTTTGCAGCTTTTTTTTTATTATTTTTACAAGTTTTATAATTAACAAAAATATAGTTCTGGTTTTTTACCCCTCAAACTAGGGTAACCTAATCAAGGCAAAAAAATTAAGAAATGGCTTACTGTTAAGCACAACACTTGTACAGTACTACAAAATGCACTGTCACTAACAAAGACATTAGCGGCATGCAGAAGTGTCACCTTCAGAAACAAAATAATACAATAAAAGAACTGCTAAAAGGCATTTACATGTGGGGAAAGGAGAGAGAAAAAGCTCATGATCCAGTACTGTCTGATAGTTTTGGAGTCTATTTATCCACATTTTTAATGGGAGCAGGCACATAAAATGGCTCTGAACCATCAGCTGCTGTGTAATTGCAGTTCATAGAAAGAGTTCTTCCTTTCCAGAGAACTTCAAGCTCAATGAAATAAACAAAAAATGGAAAACCACCTAATTCCCCCCAAAGAGAAGTTAAATCTCACAATGTTAAAAAAATAAACAAAAAACCCCAAAACAGAACAAAACAAAACCAAAGGAAAAAAAAAAGAAAAAACCAACAAAGCGTGAAATAAAGAAAAACTTGTATAAGGCTTTCTGCTGCATACAGCTTTTAAATGGTGCCAACAAATGTTTTTGCATTCACACCAATTGCTGGTTTTGAAATCGTACTCTCCAAAGGTATTTGTGCAGATCAATCCCATACGCCGGTTTGGTAGCGCGTCTCTCCCACGGGCCTACCTTCTCATGTAGGATCCATTGAGAGACTGTTTGGACATGCCTGTGTTCATGTAGCCGTGGTGGCCCGGAGGAGTGTACATCATGTTACTGTGGGGTGCTGTCTGCATTGGCTGCTGTGCATATGGCTGAGTTCCCATCATTCCCATCTGCATCTGCATAGGGTACTGAGGGGTTTGATTCATATACCCATGATTACTGTGATACCCACTATTCATCATAGGCTGGGACATACTGTAACCATTCATAGCATTAAGGGTATTCATATTCATGTTCACTGAATTGACATTATAAGCAGGGGCTGGCATCAAATTTACACTCATGTTCATGCCACGCTGCATTGTTAAGGTCCGTGCAGGCCCTTGCATGGCCACAGTCTGTGAAGCTCGCCCATAAATTTGTGGTTGATGGGCTGCAGCAGCAGGTGGCAGAGGTGTGGATTTGGTTCTTACAGAGACATGACCCTTGCTGGCCATCTGAGTCTGCAGTCTTTGGGTGTGGGATATTCCAATATTTGATGAAGTCATATTACGCTGCAAAAGGGGAGGTGGCAAATTCATGGGAGGAGGAGTAAGGTTGGGGGGAGGGGTCATGGTAGCCTGTGCTTGGGGTCCTCCAGGAACAGCATGTGGAGACTGAGAAAGCTGAACAAGCCCTGTGTTACTTAAGGGGGCAGACAAAGAGGCACTGTTTGCATAGGAAGTTACAGCAGCTGAATGGCTGTAAGGCAAAGAATGATCCATAAGCGTATTAGTTAACTGTTGCAGTTTAGCAAGGCTGAAGGTGGCAGATGGCTGTGAGTAATGCCCTGCTCCAAATTCACTCTGCCCCATTCTTTCATATAATCCAATGTTGGCGTTGCTAGTCTCGGGGATTTCAGTCAACTGCATAGGTGGAGTGAAATTAGCAGCCATGCTGCACTGGGATAACTGTTGGTTGCCGCTTGGAGGCCTTTCAACAACACAACCTTGGGGAGATTTTACATTACAAGTGGGAGGAGAATTGATGTTTGCTTGTTGCATCATACTGCAGCTTCCATTAATGTTAGATATCTGCTGGGTCACTGCACAGCTACTCTGTGTTAGGTTACTAGACGTAAGGCTGCTGTATGAGCAACTGTTTTGAGAAGAGTTGTTTCCACAGATACTACTACCCATTGTAGAATCGTAACTGCTTGGGTTTTCATAGTTTTCTGTTGTGCTCTCAATACTTCCTAAGTCACTAAACCCACTATCCACAACTTGCTGCGAATGATCAGAAACTGAGGGAACATCCATCATTGGGCTGGTCTCCATGTTCTGCAGAGATGGCACAGAAATGGCACTTTGATCTGGGCTGATCTGAGCATAGCTGTTCTCTAAAGGAGCAACATTTGGACTATTAACAGAGCGAACTGACTGGCTGGGATGAGAGTGCACAGATGAAACTGGGCTGCTGTGGTCAGACTGCTGACAGTCATCCAATGTGGTCATCTGAGGACTTTGGTCATTGTGGGCATAGTTCTGCAAACTTCTACAGGCCTCTTGAGTCTCTGCACAGTCCTGAAATGTATCTTCATGTTCACTTGTTTCTTGGGTTAGAGACTGTACTGCCTGAACTGTCTCTGAGTCAATCTCCATGGTCTCAGTACTTTCTCCCTTGAAATCGGAATGTAATTCTTCACCAGATTTTTGGTCCTGGTTGTTGTCTGCATGATCATCATCAGATTCAGGCACTGGGTCTGAATCTGGAGCAAGTTCTTTCTGGTCACTTGCACACTCATCAGCTGCAAGGTCAACACCACAATCCATTAACTCCTCCTGATTTGAATTACCAGTTTGAACATTTACGTCTAAAAAAGACTGCTGAGTTTCCAGCATTTCTTTGAAAGCTTCACCAGGCAATTCCTCTTTCTCCACTTCTGTTGAACCCATGTGACTATCATCTTCATCGTCTGCATCATGATCCTCATTGTGAGAAGGTTCTTCATCCTCCTCCTCCTCTTCCTCCTGATCATCCAAATGCACAGACTCCTCTTTCTGCACAAAAACTTCTGCTTTGTCTTTTTCTTGATCTTTTGAATGGATTTCATCTTCTTCTATGCTCCTTTCTTCTTCCCCAGCTTTCACAGTATCATTTTCTTGTTTTTCAAAGGGCTCACTGGGTGGATGCAGAGGTTCAGGTTCTACTTCTTTTGCCTCATCATCTGGTGGTGGTAATGCTTCAACAGGTTCTTTAACAGCTTGCTCAGTAACAGCGGGAACGGAACAGGGCTTATCTTCACCTACTTCCTTTTGTTCTTCCACCAGCACCTGATAGTCAGGCTCCATGGGAGTCTCGGGTGGAGTGTACAAATTAAGCTTAAAACCAGGTTTTCTTTCTTTGCTCTGCCTCCATTTAGATGGACCACGCTTAACTCCTTTGGGCCAACCCTGCTTACTCTTTAAAGGTTCAAGATTGTCTTTAGTGCTTTCTTCCAACACCGCTACATCCTCTGTATTATCTTTGGGAGGTAATAGAGACAAAAAGAAAAAGTCTTAGCTTGCAGACTAATCAATATTTTCCAATATAAACCTGAAAATAATTTATAAACTCAAAATGTATTAAGAAAGTATGAAACAAGAGTTATAAACAGGCCTCAAAACACAGTAGAACAATGTAGTATCTACAGCTCAAACATACTACACAGTATGGTTTGGTGGCCTTTTAACAGACACTTTCGGAACCACCATTTATACATTAGAAAAATCCCAGAGATTTAAATGACAAGACATGTAAACTAAAGCAAATACTGTCCAAATATTTGATTTTCCACCTTTGGTTTTAGAATAGAAGTATGCATTCACTTTATATAGACATTGATCTAACACACATTCATCTTTTTTGACAGTAATGACATGAAAGTCTTGAGTTTCCTCTTGGACCATTCTGGAGATCAAACCATAAAAAATATAGAATCATGCTTTAATACCAATACTGAAAAAAGGTGTTTCATTCTCGTACTTTCTCATGGCCAGCATATTATGACATGGTTCACAAGAGATGATAGAAGGCAAAAGATAATTAAAATTACACACAGAGTGCATCAGAACACTAAACTAATCCATTGACTATAAAAAAAGGACCCAAACACATTCATCTCTTTCCTTTCTCCTCAGATACCACTTACACATACTCCAGAAAAAAGGAGAATTATCAAGACATAACATGTTGCACTTGGGAGTGTAATGGCTTCAGTGATACTTCTATATTGTGATTACGTGGTCCATGGGTAAATAAAAAACATCAGTCTAGTTAAAACAGTGCCAACTTGACCACTGCAACATAGCTGGAACTTGCTACTATTAGTTTAAATAATTTCTCTTGAGAAGCTGGAAAAAGTGGTGATATTCTAATGTACCACATCACACAAGAGCTGTTTGAAATAGAAATCAGCCCATGATCCCTCAATTGAGGATCGCAAGGATGGAACTTCCCATGCAATTACAAAAATACTGAAGTAGTACCTACTGGCTTCTTAGAAAAAAACACACAGACCTGAGAGTCTAAATCATTCTGGAATTAAAACTCATAAGCATAATTTAAGGGCCAGGAGGTCAAGGGAAGAGTGCACATTCAGAATAGCTCATTAGTAGTTTCACTATCCGTCCATTAACTTTTCTGACAGGAAATATCCTTGAAATCAAACTAGAAAAGTAGCTTTGAAAGGACACAGTTAAAACTGTCTTTCATGGGGAAATAAAACAGGATCCTGGTGCTGAGGATGTATTATGCCACAGAAGCACCAAACATTTCACTAAATTACCAACAATACTGAATAGAAAGATATTTGTGTAAACCAAATCTTACTTTTTGCTTGTATCCTTTACCACTGATACAAAAATTACATTGGACAATATTCCAGTGATACCCTTTGCATTGTTGAGTATGAAATGCCCTGTTGTTTTTGACAATATGACAAAAACTTCAATGCCTCAGACTGGATAAGATTTGTTTCCTGAACACAAAAAACCAATTATTATAATAATAACAACAGCTAAACACATGTCATAAAAAATTTC
This sequence comes from Anomalospiza imberbis, assembly GCF_031753505.1. Lineage (NCBI taxonomy): Eukaryota > Metazoa > Chordata > Aves > Passeriformes > Viduidae > Anomalospiza > Anomalospiza imberbis. Next base: position 14,275,504 of record NC_089688.1, read on the forward strand.
CAGATGCATGACAAAAATAAACACTTCTTTTGAAAGCAACCCAACAAAATTATCTTTGTGAATATATGAGAACATTTTAAGTTTACCTGTACAATTTTCATCACGCCTGTAACAATGAATATCTTTCTTCTCCTCCTTATTCTGCTCTTCTTCCTCCTGTTTCTGCTGCCCAGATTGATACTCAAAAGCTTTTCTAATCACAGGCTTCAAGTCATCATCTTCTCCATCCATCTCACAGGTGGGTTCCAGCTGTGGCATGGGACGCTCTTCATCTGAGTTATCAAATGGCTCATTCAACACCTCGGTTGTTTCAGAAATTGTCTCTGTTGTAACACTGCTATTTATCCTTCTGCGCTTACGGCCCCTTTTCTTTTTCAGTATGAAAGGTCTCTGAAAAACAATTCCACAAATCAAACTCTTCCTACATTCCCATTCATTCACTGATTTTGGACATAAATTTTAGTAGAGTGAGTTTACAACAATTTACTCATTAAAAAACACTTTACATGGCATCAAATTCAAATGTAGACAGAATCTAAAAGTAAAATGTCTAAACAGTTAAAATAGGTATGTAAACATGTATAGAAATCTTACTGTAAGTGAAAATCAAGACTAGAATTTTCTTTAAATTGTAGTCTTTTACGTTCTTCTGTCAAATAATATTCCTAGCACTGTTGCATAAATTGCACTCACGCATTTTTCCTCTGTAGATTTATAATTTCACAACAACCTTCACAAGTACCAAAGCTTATTCTTCTACATTTTGGTTTCTGCTATTTTTAGAAATAAGTATGTACACAAAAAAATAGATAACATGGAAGAAGTGCACCTTGAGCATCTACAGTTGGCTGCTATAAAAAAAAACTGTTCAAGATTTTGTTTTTCTATTATTATACATTCTCAGAGATTTATCATTACTTAAAAGTAAGCTCACCTAAAGTATAACCAAAGGGACAATACAATTTCCTAATTCTCACCAGAGACACCTGAATACAAAGGCTAAGGTGAGTGCTTTAAAATTTTGGGTTTCTTAAGTTTACTAATTTAAGCAACTCAAAGAGTTGATTTTTAAGGAAATTAAGAAATTAGTGCAAACATGGCAGTAACCAAAATTGAACATTTATATTAGAAGAATACGGGTAAAAAAAAAAAAAAAAACAAAGACAAACACCACAAGCTGGACTCCATCTTAATACAAAAAAAGAAAGAACCATTAAGATATTGAACCAATACCAATGCCAAACACCAGAGGGCAATCTCTAGGTTTAAAATTAACAGAAAATCCAGATTTTTTTAATGTCACTAGTATTTTATAGTTCTGTGAAAAATTCAAAAGACAAAAACTGGATGGAGTGCAGAAAAGCAAAGAGAGGAATAGTTAAGTGTTCAAATAACACATAAAGGATTAAAAGAGTCTAATAAATGCTTGCAAAAAACCAGGTTGTTATTTTGATGGTAATGATTTGATTGAAATGAGAGACAAATGACTTTGAACCAAAGCACTGAAGTAACCCACCTTTCTCTTCATGGCCAGGGACTGGGGCTTTGTTAGCCGGGGAGGCGAACTCTGTTGATTCTCATCCCCGCCATCCTCCTCACTGCTCTCTTTAGATTGTTCTGTGGATTGCCCTCGCTCCCCCACCACGGCCACACTTTCTGGAGATCGTAAATATTTATTTTTAGATTGTACTTTTGCAGGTGATTGCCTACTATTAGTTCTTGTGGAGAATATTTCTTGCTCTTCCTTTTCCCAGCAGCTAGCTTGTTCCATAAGTCGCTCAGCCTGAAGGTTTGAGGTTAAAACAACAGGTCACTGAAACAGCATTTACTTAGCCATATCCTTTACATTCAGCTAAATAGTTAAAATAAGTCAACCCTGATTAGCACTGCTAGCTAACCTAGCAACAACATTTCAGCTGAATCATCTAGTTGCTCCTTTACAACAGTTAACAGATAACAAACCAAAGAAGATTGCATTTCATGGGATATTTAGCACTATTAATGATGCAGCGAATTGATTTAAGTCCTTTAGCAGTACATTACATGCCCACTGACTGGATCACTTTGAGCAAGTTGAGAACACAAAGAATCGATTGAAAGTGCAGCCCCTGAGCTCTGCACCAAATTTGATCTGATTACATGCTCTTTGACTACCTCAAGAGTGATAAATACAGCTCCATGACAAGTGATTCACATTTTAAGTTTTCATATGCATCCCCTCAAAGTTACCATGTGTTGCTGCGCAGCTTCCAAAAATTCTGCATTACAATAGCAGTATGTAGTGGCCAAAGCTAAACCTGCTCTATTTAAGACAGTCTAATGTTGAATATTCAGAGTTATGAAAGCCAAAGGAAGAGAAATTCAGAAGATATCTCTTTTATTACCTCCTTTTCTGCTTCTCTCTCTTCTTCAGAAACTGCAGCATTAGAAACTAACAAAGGAGTCCATCTCAAGCTTTCAGGATCTACTTCATTGATACGTGGATTTGCTTTCAGTTTCTCCATATGACTTGAAATCAGCTTTTCCCTTCTAATAATTACAAATCTACAATCAAATAAACAGCAATTTAATTTAGAAAGTGACCACCTGGAACAGACTTTCTATAGTTGACATCCTTTTGCAAAACAACCTGTGAAAAAAGATGGATAAATGAAAGGATCCATCAAACTAAAAATACCAGCTTACATGTAGTGATAACATCCTTATACTACTGACTGTTTACTGAGAGGAAGTGAAGGAACAATAGTTTATGAAGTGAAAGCTCAATATTAACCATCACTAGGGCAACAGAGAGCAAAGCGAAGGTTTTAGAGTTGACTACTCTAAACCTAATTCAAGAGGTTTACTGTTGGCACTTGAATCACTGCCAGAACAATTTCTAATTTTAATATTACATACAAACATAGAAAACACTGGATCATCAAGTCAAGAGTGAGAAAGTCGTAATGCTACAGCTGAAGGTGTAAGTTAATGGGACAAGAAAGCAAGTCAGAAGTACAGGTTTTCTAATGAAGCATACAAATATACTTTAGTCCTGTGATAATGAAGTACAAAACAACTTTCCAATTACTATGAAGTGGCTTATCAAAAGTAGGTAAAGACTAATAAAATAGCACAGTATGCCAATATAATAGCACATATCCCATCAAACTCCCCTGTTACAAAGAACTGTACAATTCTAAACAAGGATTAGCAAGCATTTCAAATGCTTTAAAAATGAGGTTGGTGAAGTAACAACATTCTCTCAGTGAAAAACAAAGTTAAAAAAAAGAAATCGGATACAGAACGCTTTTCCCAGAATTGTGACAAGCTTCTACTTCACTACATGTATGAAAAATTTCCCTTAAAATACATTTGTCCTCAGGTTGTCCATAACTAAGTACTCCAGAAGAGCTTTAAGGCCATGCCAGTACTCCTCTTACTACTCTCATACACCATCTTGTAAACCAATCTCCTTTTTGAAGACTTGCATTCTAACTGATTCAAAAATTACTGGTTTTGAATGCTAGCGCTAGGACACAAAAATTACTGAGGCTCAACTTTTTCAGATTTCAATTTCATTTTTTTTGGCAAGACAGTGTTTGTAAGGCAGCTTTGCTTAATTATAAAGTTTCTATGATTGGAATATTCAGAAAGTCTTAAGATCATCTTCAGAAACACAAACAGCATTGAAAGCCATTTAGGGCATTTTATGGAAAGAAACAGACCAAACAAGAACAACCACCCATAAAAGTTCTAACATACCCATCAAGAGCATGAAGAAAGAAGATATTCACAAAACAGGAATTCACCTTCTCAGTGCACTGACTTTCAACATTGATCAGAACATTAAACAGAAACTTGTATTACCAGTACCTTGAGCAGGAGCACTTCATGTAGAGCTCATTTGATCCCGTGGTTTACATGAATTCAGCAATGATTGAAAGAGGAGGTGTGGAAAGAGAGACTGCCACCCACAAACACCATTTTTTCCTCTTACTGGTATTCAAAGCAAAATATTTGCACAGCAAGAGCTGGGAACACTTAGGGAAGATTATACTGAATGAAACAAAACTCTTAACTGAAAATGTTTTGAGCCAGCCACATACTTCTAATAACCATTAACATGAAAGAGCATCCAAAAAATCCTCAGGAAGAAAAGCTCTCTAAGACCCACCCATACTGACTTCTATGGCGAGATGGTTATCACTCATTTTGAAGTAAAACTTTTACACAGACATTTTTCACATCAACTGTCTTGTAAGTAGAGAATGTTTTGTCTCAGTATTTTAAAAAAATTTTACAAGATTCACTGACCTATCTTCTCTTTTATCTATCATGCTATGTTGCTGCAGGGTTGTGGCAATATCATGTGGACACATTCCAGTAGCTCGGCTCATTCCTTTGATGCTGATTTGTTTTTCATGGTGGCAGTTCAGGTATTCCAATATGACACTTTTCCAATAAGCCAGGTAGGAGAGACGACCCAGATCAGACAATGGCTTTTCAGGGGATCCTGCTTGACCCTCTCTTCTAGAAAGTAAATAACCTAGAATAAAAGCAAACAGGATACCTTATGGAGATAACAAAAGCAAGGAATTTTAACTAGCCCATAAGAAAGTTGGAATTAATACAGAAGATCATCAGCATGACTGACTGAACTACTGCAATGTCTTGCAATTAAATAAATCCTCTCTATAAAAGAGAGGAGTTTTCATCATTACAGTGACATAGGAAAGATCAAATTCTTCTGAGTGACTCAGATCTTATCTTATGAGAATCAAACATTAACCAAAAACCCTTTTCTAATTGTAAGGCAAGGATGAGAAGAAAATGCCAACATGTTTTGGAACAGTTCCCATCGTACACCTTCTCCTTCAGAACTGCAACTCCCTGGTCTTTTGAGAAACATTACATCACTGTTACAGCAACAGTGTTACTGTTAAACCACTTACATCACTGAAGCCAAGAACTTGCAGAAGAATCTGAAGAGGAAGTATCACAGGTAATATCAGTTAAGTAATTTTTCTTCAAGAAGCCCCAAGTGACTTAAGTTTTTGATTAAACAGCTATAAGTTATATTTTGGAGGCAACATAATTCACAAGATTAATTACTTGGAGAATTAGTTAAGAGAAATAATTAAAAAATAATCTCCCTTAATGCACATTTAAGAACATTCACATAGTCCCTGCTTACAGTCTTCAAGACAGTAATTGAATCACTATTACACAATATATCACCTTCATTTTATATTCTACGTATGTTCTAAGTCCCTTTTAACACTTCAGCTTTAGGAGCATTTTACAATTTAGAGTAAAACACACCTGCTTGGAGATACCAGAAGATGCCACCTGTAAAACTAATTCAGTATAGAGAAAAAAACCCCACAATTAATAACAGGTATCCTTCCATAGTAATTCATCCCTCCATTATACATATTCTGCATTGTGCCTTTCCAAAAACTGCCAGCACACAGGCCTTAAAAAAATGGGTTCACAAAACGCTTCCTCTGCCATAAGCACAGACGTTTATGGAATTACATTACTCAAAGTTGTTCGGAATCCACCAAAATATAGAGTTCTTTTGCCTTCCAATATTCTTAAAATACTTCTTTTCCCCTCAAATTTTTCACTTTTATTTTCCAAAGACTGATGTAAAATATATCTAGTACAGTCATGTCATGTTTGTTAAACAAATCCTACTAACATCTTCACAAAGTTTCTCCTAATCAAATCTGCTATTCATTACAAGCATATAATTAACATCCAGGTTGAACAGAAGCAGTGGCTGTTTCCTTATTTTGCTGTATGGTCTACTATACACTAACCACACACAGAGATATTTTTCTTAGATAAAACCACGAAATACACATACAAATATATGTCTCTTTACTCTGCTTGAAACATTGGTCTTCCCTTTCTTGGTCACAATACCAAAGGTCCACAACAGAATTTAGACAAAACATAGACAGATATGCATCATAGTCTAATGTCCAGTTTGCCTAAAGAAATTCACATAGAAAAGGAGATGTCCTACTACATCTCAAGTGATCACAACATAGATACTGAAATAAGTAGTGTGCCTTTCATATCTATTAGCATGATTTGTGATAAAATGCCAGAGCTTCAGGAATACCATCCCACATCTGCCTACTCCTACAGGGCTACATGAAGCCTGCCTACATCTGCATGGTACCACTGGAAACTCAGCAAGTAAATTTATTTTGTTTTACAGAAGAAACACTACCATAGAAATTCAGGAAATTAAGGTGTTTTAGCATTTAAATTTGCCGCATATTAAACTTTTTTATAACTAGATGATGCATTTTAGTACATCTTGGCACTACATGCAACTATTGTTGACAGGGAACATCAAATTCCACATTCAACACTACAGTGCATCCTGAATAGTTTGAAGGTAAAGAATTGTTGCTTTAATTCCAAGTGCACAAAAGCAGACCTAGAGTGTAGAGCCTATTCTGCCTAATTTTAAATAAAGCTTCACTTGTATCAAGAAAGAATTCTGGATCAACTTGTGTACAACATACAAATCCAAGTTTTATGCTAAGATGTCATTGCCCATAAAAAACTATGCAAAACTGAGGTAGGTAGCAAAAGTAGTGATGGAAGCCTCAACATAGGAACACAGGAAGAATAACCTAGATTTTAAAAATAAATCCATGAGGAGAACTTAAGAGTTGCTTCAAGTAACTTTGCAGTTTACCCTACCAACTTCACATTCAAGAAGTCTTGAGCACTAATAGAAAGTGTTTATAGGGTATTTGCAAGACCTAGGTTTCATTCCTGCATTTCACTACATTCTAAAGTTACTTAGACTCTGCTTCCATTTTCCTCATAGATAAGGGGGCTGCACTTATAATTTCTTGGTAAACATATTATGAAGCAGAATAAAAAACCACTAACCAAATAAGAGTTTGGTATCTTTACTTAGGTAAACACAAGCATCTTTAGAGTTTTACTAAACTGGCTCACTGTAACTTTCGTGTGTCTGGAGATTTAGAGACTAGTTCTTAGTGGTCATTTTCACTCTACATTAAAGCAGTGAAACGTTACCTGCATGGCAGTAACATCTGTCACTATTCTTCCTCTACCTTTCTAAAATATAACCTATGCTTTTCCAAAATACTCATGTTCTAGAGGATCAAAAATATAAATCAGAGATAATCTTGGTTACATGCAGCAAGCACTGAATGAAAGGTCTCTCTTAACAGATTCTGTGATTTGAATAACACCTATTAAATTTAACTTACCAAAGAGTTGTCAAGTAATTGATCTAAGTTGCAGGTAAATAAAAACACTGATCTTGGTAGCTCATGTATCTATCCTGAGGCATATGAAATGAGCACAATATGCCCCTGTTAAACAGATACCTGCAGCCTCACTGTGTCTGCCTAAACTTAATAATGGATAGCCTCCAAGGGGCAATCTGAAAAAACTTTCTTAAGGTATAATCCTTGATATCAGATTATGAACAGTAGCAACACCCACAAGACAAAATACAGCTCTTCGCCACCCATCCCCAAGAGTAAGCAAGCCAGACTGCATACTACACAAAAAACTAAAGCCTCAACAAAATAGAAGACCTAATCAAGAACAAAGAGTTGTCTATCTTATCTTCTGGGCATATGAGTGATAGGATCACAAAATTCAACAGCCAAAATACTATGAATTATTTTTATTTCTTGCCTTATCTCTATCCTCCACAGCAAAGCAATGCATCAAATGTGATTTACAGCCTTTGATTTCTGTCACACAAACCTCCCCAGTATCACTGAGGTTTCATCTTATCCAAGATTTGAAACAATTAGACGAAATGCAATCTGAGGAAGGGAAAGTTCATATACATACATAAATTTTATGCCTTCAACACAAATTAACGAGATAATTAGGCATTAAAACATACATTTAAACAAACTGACTTGTAATTATCCAGTCATTTCAATCTACAGGATTCCTAGTAACACCCCTGAAATAGCTACAGAATCCACAACACACTTAGGTGAAAACAGTAACTTTAATGTATCTGTGCCAGTCTCTAGAAACTTTCAGCTACTCTACTACTAATTTTTTGATACTTGGTTCTGTATCTTCAAACAAGTTAAATAGCATGAGATCAGAAGTCCTGGCTTGATAGCAGGACAGTGGCCAACAGAGAAAACCAAGGGACAATCTGAAACTGGCAACTACCACCTGAAACACAGGCAAACAGAATAAGTATGGCTTCATCCAAACAACTGAAACCAGCCAGATGAGTTTAATGTCCAGACCTTGTGGCATTTTTTAAGAGCTTAGTAAGATTTGTCTAGTACCACTCCCTTTTGCAAGCAGTGCAGAGTCCATCTTCCTCCTCCATTCACTACATTTACTTGTGTGTTCAGGAGAAATTTATTGCCATGTCTGCTGTGAGGTGAACAGACTTGTATCTCACTAGCTCTCTCCTGAAAATCATCTAAAAATCAGGGTCAGATCAGCCCTCTTTCACTCCTATGGCATGAAAGCAGTTTTATGCATACTTCAAGTTATAAACTACCAAGAACAGCTATTTCATTAAGCCTCATATCTCCAAATACCCATGACACATCCTTCTTTCCCTACCACACACACTTCTAAACATCACTACCTCAGCTCCATAATATTAAGCAAAAATCACAACACAGTTTTAAATTTAGCTGGAGACAGCTGAATTGAATTTTTTTATCTATTGAAGGAACACACTTGTTCTTTTGCTTTTAACATGGTAGCAAATGCAGGCTAGCCTTCAAAGGTGTAAGCCAATAGAGATGCAGACTGCACAGAGGCCGGTGAAATACAAAGCAGCAGCAAACAAAGACATTAAACAACTGGTATACTGAGAAAGACCAAATGAACAAACTAAAACTGACAGAAGAAAGTCAAATAAAGTTTGAAGATTTTTTTAAAGACACTCCTACAATCTGAGTGCTCTCTATATAAGCTTTATGTTCTATAGCAATGAACAAATCAATTTATCATTTCATTTGACAGAACAGTTAAGGTTAGAAGGGACCACTGGAGGTCATCTTGGCCAACCTCCCTGCTCAAGCAGGGTCCTCCTAAAGCACATTGCTCAGCATTGTGTCCTGACAGCTTCTGAACATCTCCAGGACAGCAAACTCCACAACCTCTCCAGGCAACCTGTTCTAGTGCTCAGCTCTCCTCATATCCATCATCTCCGATGAACAGTCAAAGAACAGACATCTAGACTGAAATGTTCAGCTTCCTTGAGTGCAACTAACACTGACCATAATAATTGTAAAGCCATTAGGCTTTCAGTGGGCTAAGGAATTAATCTTGATGCAAGCAAACCAAAAAACTCAACTTATGAACTGGATGTAGGTGTTTAAATTACATTTGTTTGTGTTCACGCAAGACTGCATGGTCACACTGTTGTTCAGTTACACAGCAACAGCCAAACCATGGTATGCATATTGCACAGGATTGAATGAAGACTTTGTGGTTTCCTGTTCACCTGAGAAGCTAGGGAACTCAGCTGATATGAAAGTTTGAACAAGCATCTTTTATGTAATTATATTTACTATTTCTACTTTAAAACCACCTAGAACAGTCCTAGAAATGCTGTGTTTTATTATTAAATACATATATTACTTTGTTTAGCTTAAGAGCAAACAACAGTTAGCATCCACACTGGAAAATAAATAATTGTAGCTGAGTAGCTTCTAAGAAAGTGAAATTGAGGATTACAGTTGGCTTGTAAGTGTATCACTCATACTTTTATGAAAACATCACAAAATTTCTTGCCTTCTCCAATGGGCAATACAGTTGTACATTTTACTGAAATTCCACATAGCCAGAACATAATCCATCCAGAGCATCCCAAGGCAGCTTCAACCCAATATTCTCCAGAAGATGCCACTAGCTGAAACTTCAGTACAATTTCCTGTGTTCTATTAACCATGTGCTCCCTTAAGGGAGTATCTGACACAGCAACCTCTCCACAAATAACAGTGACATATGCCACGGACATTTGCTGATCTAACACAATTCCTCCATTCCTTGAACTTCACTGCTTACAGACAGGCAGGCTCTTTGAGATCAGTGCCACAAAGAGAGGCACTTCACTCTTGAGGCCATCACGTATGATGTTCAACTATTGTTCTGAAACACCAGTGCACTGCATTGTCTTCAGCAGAAACAGAATCAGCAAAAATGCACCTGGATGGAAAACAGAGCACTGAATCTCATTCTGTGCCTGGACAAGCACTTAGAAATTGCAGTTCCTTTCTCCTATGCTACTAGCAACAAATCCACGTATTTGCTTTTCACTTAGGGAGGCTAAAAACCAAAACTAACAGTCTTCAAAGTGGACCCCAAGGGTAAGGATTAATGACTCCTACTTTTTAGCTAGAACACTTTTTTGTCTGCTACAAAACCTCTGGAAATAATGGTTTGCACAGAAAATTTGAAAAGTATTTTATCTGAGAGCCTGTGACCAAAGAAACAGCTTTATGTGTCTTATGTATCAATCACAGCATGCACTGGAGACAAACATATTTCTGATCTTATTTAAAAAGCCATGTGCAATATCACTTTCTAGGAAATCAAACACATCAATCTCTATGAACAAGAAAGTTACAAATACTAGTAAAGAAAGTCTGTTAAATTCTTGTAATTGAGACAGAGCACACTTTACAAAAGAAACAGCAAAAAGCCAGATATCTTTAAACTATAAACTATAATGTGTCCTACCAGAGTATTCTAGTCCTTATCTTGGATTAGCCTAGTTGTTCTAAAGAACACAAATTTCTATTCAAATTTTGTAATTCAAATTTGTATCTTCACTTTTCTCAAAATATCTGCACATTAGATAGGCTTTTACCTTAAAGAAAAGCGCAGCCAAATAGTTCTGTTTTCTTTCAAAAACAGAACTACACCAATGGTAGTGTAATGCAGGAAAAGGAGAGCTTTGCTTCACTGCAAAATCTCATTACTGAGAAATGTTTACATCTTTTTTCATAGCTCCACATTCACAGAATTATCAATAAACTGTACACACGGAGCTCTTCAATAGGAGCAACTCTTACAGGAGAAGAACCATACAGAAAATGCAATATAGCAAAGGTCCCTGGATGAGAATAACTCCTGCATCTTACAGGAGTAACCTTGCCAGTGGTTATAACCTACTACTAGCCTTGGAACAAGAGAGGACTCGGTCTTAAAAGCACAAGAAGCTGTCTTGATGAAACCCTGCATGAACATAATAAAGATTTCCTTCTTTGCTATCATCTTCCATGTGTCCTAGTAAAACTACATGAGCATCATCATGGCACCTTCAAAGAGAAAAACTTCAATTTTTCTGTATTGGGAATCTTTACTTCATTTATATGAAAGGAACTGAGTCTCCACCTCTTAAAGTACAAAGGATCAAAATTTAAGAAAAGCATAATAGCAAAACCCTTAATTTATTGCTTATGTATTAAAATACCCACAAAACAAAGACTGTATTATCATCTCTGAATAATCTTCCAATCATTTTTAAACCCAGAAAATCAGACTGTATGCTTGTAATACGTAATGGCAGAGAATCAGAGTGAGGAATAGACCATATGAAGAAGCAAATTCAAATCTGTTAATCTGGCTTCCAACATGGAGTCTCTTTTGCCACTGTAATTTGCCTCACAGCAAAACAAAAAAAGCAAACTTAAATGATTCCAAACTTGCTCAAGCCTAGTCTGCATAGAAAGGCTATTTTAAAATCAGGTGTCAACTCACAAGCAGGAATGACATAGCTTAGAACAAGTGTCAGTTTGTCAGTCATGAAACAGCTACTAAGCTGCTAGAACATACAGCAAGCCATAATAAGGTGAAGTGGCAGCAGCTTCCCCTTGCCTGTCATGGTGTGTGCTGGGATACAGCAGTGAGCTGTAAATGGCTGAACTGAACCAAGGACAACACAGACAGCAGAGACACAGTGTGCCATTCTAAAGGACAGCCTTGCTCTCCAGCCCTGCACTAAGGCCACTGCAATCAAATTCATTTGAACAGCTACACAGAATTGCAGTCAATGCAGAACTCCATTTCATCTCTCTCAACCTGTTCAGCTATACTAACAATAGGAAAACACCACTGATCCTATAAACAGGCTGCAGGAAAGCTGCAAGTGTTAAGTACCACATTATCAAATCCACTTCAAAATGCACCTATGCAAGACAGTGCCTAAATGACAGCCTGCTGACAGCACTTCCAAACTTCCTGAAGCTTACTTCAAAGTTCTCCTATCATGAGGCATTGTAATGCTAACAACCAAGTTTCAGAAGATAGCACACAGGGAAATACCTGTAGACACAATTTATACAGACCTATGTTATGTGACTTATACCAAGTCATATGCTCTATAGCCTTTGTGATGCACAACCATTTATTTCACTCATTCATCTTCCTTGAGTTTCTTGAAGATGCATGTAACATTTGTCATCCTTCAGTTACTGAGGATGTTCCCAATTGCCCTGACTTCTCAAAGTCAGTGGGGAGAGGTGTTGGAGTCATGTCAGCCAGTTTCCTAGGACAAATCTCACCATTTTACTTAAGCACTCTGTAGCTCGATCTTCCTCTAGCAAAGATGGCATCTCACTCTGCTACTTAAATTCTGTCACACCTGAGAACAGGTCCTCCCAAGAAAGTACAGAGTACCCCAGATCTCTTCTGAGATCCACACCAAGCCCCTCTGTTGTCACACTATGCTTATTCTATTCATCAGCAGGGCCATCTTCTGCTTACTCTTCCTTTGCCTGTCCACATACTTCTAATAGCTCTCTACATTTCATTACTTTGTTGTTTTTTGTTTTTTTTTTTTTTTCCACTCCCTCAGTTTCAACACCAACCAAGCTTTGGCTTAACATAGCTGCATATATAAGCAATACCAGTGCCTTTTGGAGAATTTGGCTTTGCTAAAGTCAGGAACTCTCCCTGCAGCCCAGCAGGCTTACTGTCATGCCTGCTATTGTCATGATCATTAGAGTAAGTAATTTTTGCAGTCTAAGGAAACTGTCTCCAGAGATCAACATGTCCTGCGCGCCTTTGCTCTTCACAGCAAACCTCTTGGAGGACACCACTCAGCAGTTCTTTAAACAAGATAAAATTCTTGACCTCAGTCTGATAGTTACCATCCTAATTTCTCTCAGGATATGAAATCCTACTATCTCCCAGGCAGTACATCCTGGGCTGCCAAATACAAAGCATTTGCCCTAGCAGGTTCTTCCAAAATCTGTGTCTAAACAGTGTCCCAAGTATGTTGCTGTCCTTGCAGAACAGTTTCAAATATTCTTGGGGAAAAAAGGCCTTTCACTAGCAAGTATCACCCAGCTGCTTGGAAGGTTCCAAGCAGCTCTTCCCATTTTTTGATTAGGCTATGTATAACAAATGCAGCACAGCATTAATGGCTGCGGCTTTGTCCTCTGATTCTCAAGCATACAGAAGTCTTGACAGGCCTATGACCCATTCCACAGCAGAGAACCATGCTTCCAAGTAGGAAGATTCCAAAGGAATCTTTTTGTAGAGCACAACCTCCTCCCCTTGGCTTCCCTGCCTGTTCCTGAAGAGACTGTGACACATCTACTGCAGCAGTCCAGTCTTACAAGCTACTCACTGCATCGCTGTAACCCCTGTGAGGTTATAGCTCAAGGACAAAGTACAGTCTTCTATTTCCACCTTTTTGTCCACAGGACCTGAAAAACTGGAATAATGGGATCTCAAATGCAACGCAAGAGGGCCCCCTTCCCCTGCCCACTCCAATCACATTATCTCTTAAAAATCCCATTCTCCAACAAGCCCAAGACCAGGATGGCTATTTATTCCCCTAGAAGAGCTGTCCAAATTGATTTCTGATGTGCTAGCGTGGTCATTCCAACTGATGCTTGTGACATATCACCCTCTTTACTTGTGTCAACTCCTAACAGCTCTCTGACCTTGAGGACAACTGATTCTGAGCCAACTGTTCCATTAATTGTGAGGTTTGAATGTGTTTGTCATTGTAACAAACAGGTGGATGACACCAAAGTTCAATCACCTTCTGAACTCAGGACCCATCAATATGCTCCCTCCTTCTATGCTATGCTCCAAAATGCTCAAAATGGATTAGCAAAGAAATTTGTTGTAACCACTATCACACAGCTCTGAAATGCAGTATCATGTTCTATTTTCTGCTATTTAGCCTAAATATTGCTCAGTACAAGGAACTAATACCAATATTCTATTATATTTTACAGTGTACTGAGATTACAGCAAGGGTCATTGCATTTGCATCTTTTTCTGTTGTTACAAAAAAGTGAAAAAAGCACTTCAAACAAGTATGGATCTCTCTATGAAGTGTTTAGATAGACAATTATGAGAGACATCACCAAGAAGTCAGCAAATGCTCCTATTAGGAAGAATTCATCTTGGAGAGCACTTCCTATGCACTTGTATCCAGACAAAGGTTGGGAAGGCTTTAAGGCATCTGTGATTTTATATTAATATTCTAGATGCATTTCTGCCCTTTTTAAACACCATTTTTTATCAGATAGTATTATATCTAGCATGAATATGCCCTATAAACAAATAAGAGCAAAAGTACCTGTAATTAAGAATTTAGATCATTTGGGTTATTAATGTCATCATGTTGTTAAGCAGTCAGCAATCAAGTCCACTGATGTGGTCTGCCAGTGAAGTCAGACCAGAATCATCACCACTTGGCAAGAGCTGCTGGAGGGCAAAGGGGTAGGAACTGTGTATGAATGTCATGCAAACGGAGTCAAATAAGAGTAGGTTTTTTGGATCACAAGAACAGATTTTAGTCTACTGATCTTTCCACAATTTTAGATTGAATAGAGCCTTCATAGCAGAAGTCTTTTAAGAACTACATCCACACTAAATCTGCAAAATAAAGTAACACCATGTGACTAAGTAACACTAACATTCTGGACTTCATGCTGATTTATAAGGATAAGGACTTTTTGCCATGCACTGTGTAACTTAAACCTGTCAATCTCAGGTTCATATTTATGTATGCACATCATGATCACACATACCAACGTCTGCATACAATTCCACACATTGCAAAGGGAACTCAACACCACTGAAGTAACTCTTCTGAAAACATAATTAAGGTACTCATGAAAGGCTTCCAGACACACACTTGAAAGATGCCAGTGCACAGCTGAAAACCATGAGCAGACAGGAGTGTCACAGCAAAATTCAACTACTGCTGGGAGCTGGAAACAGCTTAAAAATCTGCTTCTCAGAGACCCTTACTCCCAAATCAATGTTTTGTGGAAGGTCCTATGCAAGAGCTTGTGCTCAGAATCTAACCCTTACATAATCAGCACTATTCAACTCCTATTTCTATTTTGTTAGTATTTGTGTCAGAAGAAAACATACTCATGAGAATCTATCCAGAACAAAAGAACAACCTCTAAGCTGTTCCCCTTGTATGTTCAGAGTTCTTCTCTGAAAGGCCATCCCCCACAAATTAATTACCAGACTCAGGCAGATGGAATCAAGCACTTTTCCATTAAAGTTTGTTTTGTTTGAAACAAAACCAAGTAAAATAAATCCTTTAGTATGACAGGGAAGAATTTGTGAGTTTTCATGTAATGTTCTGTATCAAGCCTGAGATTTGAAGGAACAGCAAGTACTAGTAACTGTTTTAATAATACACCAGTATCTAAAGTGAAGATTTACTTCAAACCAACATTTCAAGCTATCCTAAGAGCTAATGTTTTTTGTTACACAAACATCACATCCTTTGTTTTGATATTATGTGAACAAGTTGAGAAGACACAAGTTCAAAAGGGTAGTCAGAAATACCAAAACAGATGAGTATTAGACAGGACAGTTCAATTCAGATAGGTCAGCTCAATGCGTCAAGTTCAGAGGTATGACCACGAG
The DNA here is from genome assembly GCF_031753505.1 of Anomalospiza imberbis. Classification (NCBI taxonomy): domain Eukaryota; kingdom Metazoa; phylum Chordata; class Aves; order Passeriformes; family Viduidae; genus Anomalospiza; species Anomalospiza imberbis. The sequence continues at coordinate 14,291,404 of NC_089688.1, forward strand.
TGGAAGGCAGAAATAGGTGAGGTGAAAGTGTGAGCTTATTAAGACTTACAATTCCTAAAACTGTAATTCATGTCACCATTTTTTCCATAACTATTCTGTGTGCCGCTGAACTGTTCTTATCTATGTCAGTGGGAAGAAGGTCAAAGATAGAGGACCTTAAATAGGTGTTAGTACCCTCTTTGAAAGCACTTTTGAAACAGCTTCAAACGACCCCAAGCCCAAGATCCACACAAACATTATTAAAAAAAAGACTAGCTGTAACTTGAGATGCTCAGATCACTGAACAACCTGCTACATTCTCTTTTCTTTGTCAGACTAAAGGAAAGCTTTCTTCATGATGAACAGAGTAAGCCAAAGATTCTCTCATTATTGTTACAAGAAATAATGCCAGCTCTCATTCCTCTCCACATCCTCAAGTAAACCCAACACAGGAGGCCCAAAAACCTTTAGCTCCTTTATAGAAAGCTTCACAGAAGAGGTTAGGGCTAAACAAATGCCCTTCGTGAATAAAAGGAAAGGTAAAGATGACTGCATTACAGTCAGACCTACAAAAGGCAGCCTTTGAGTGAATTAATTTGCTAACACTTATTTTACCTGTGCCAGTTGCCAGTAACCCCCTTGAGAGGAGGTTCTGTGTATGAAGTGGACTACTTATAAGCAGAGTGAAAGCATAAGCAAGAGAAAGAGAACTGAAGTACCCTTAAAAGCAAGACTTGTATGTGCAGAGGACATCAGTCTCGAATACCAATTGAATGAATAAATTTGTCAGTAGGTTAAGTGGCTTAGAAGATCATTAACAACTCTGTATTGTTCTTGGTTTTATTAGCAATATCTTAAGTTATTTAAATTTACATTCTAAAAACTATTCAATAAATGACACCGAGAAATAAATTGTTTATACGACTGTAACTGTTGAATGAACTCCCTTCAGGAACTGCCTTTACCTTCTGGTGTTTAATCCTGACAGCACATGAATACTGGGTTGTAAATATATCTCCTGTGCACATTAGACATTTACCTGCTTGCCTTCTTACAGGCTCCAGGTACCTCTACAAGACAGCAAGATGGACCTAGGAGGTTTTGCCTAATATAAGGAGTACTCTGAATATCCTCAGCCTCTTTACATGGCACTGAGGCCAACCAACATGGACAGATGGCATCCATACCATTAAGCTCTGACTCTCAGCTGGAGTGTTAACCTGGCTGTTAACATAATCCTCCCAGCCTCAGGACGATTGTTATCACACTTGGAAAGTGACAGATGCCCTGGACCAAAACTGTATCAGGGATGGTTTTAACCATTTTAGAGCAGATAAAGCTCCAGAGCCCAAGAGCTTTTCCTATCATTATTTTATTCATACCTACAAAGGACAGCCCAGCAGTACTAAACAACATGAACAAAACTGAAATGGGAAGCTGAATACTGAGAAACCAAAAGACACATCTAAGAAATCACTCCAAGTACTAAGTTTGCTCAGGTCAGTGGTCATGACACACATACTGCTTAAGATACAAAAGATGCAAGTTGTATTTGTCTGGTGGGGGCAGCAAAATGTCACTGCTGTTCATTTGCTCTGCTAAAGCATGCTGTATCACAGGGAATTAACCAAATAAGATTTAGAAGAAGAAAAAGCCAACAGGTGAAGAAGGTTATTATTAAATTTGATGGTAATATCTGGATAGTCAACATACACAGAAATTGCATAAGAAAGAGCACATTACCTACCAAGCATCAAACACAAATGTATCTATCACAGCATGCTTCAAAAAGCTAAGCCCAAGATACAGTAACCTGCTAAATATCTAGTGACTCAAAACAGCAGTAAACAAGGGAAAAATAAAATTTCTTTTACAGAAGGTAGAACTGACTGATAAAAATGCTGGCACTGGAAATAAGACATCCATTAAGGAAGCCACAAGGCTCTCTCTGCGCCTTAACAACAGAGTGAGAGGCCTTTGCCTTCCACTGCCTGGGCCATGGGCTTGGAGCTCTCACTGCTGAAGACGCTTTCAAAGCAAGAAAGTCATGGAGTACCTCAGCCTTCTTCATATACTGAATAACCAGCTCTCCCATTTCCTTCCAGACAGGGCTCACATTTCCCCTATTCTTCCTCCAATCACCAATGTATAGAAACAAGATTTTCTTTTTCCCTCAATGTCCCCAGGCAGTTTTAACTTTATGAGGGCTTTGGCTTTCCTAACCTGAACCCTACCAATTCAGACAATATCTGTTTTCCTCCCAGGCTACCTTACCCTCTGTAAATATTTTAATAATTAAAGATACATTACTTAGTTAAAATCTGTTTTCAGCCACCAGTCTTCAGCAGATGGCTTTCCATGTTCACTAATGCCCTATAAATACAGCTTTGTTCAAAAAATACTTACTATCATTCTTACCATGTTTAGCTTTGCCTTTCCACTGTTCTCAATGTTATCTGGAATAAAGATGCTCTTCAGTTAAAATAGCCTTAGCTTCTGTATCTGAAGTGACATGTCTGCTTTCTTTTGCAATTCTGATAAATGCACAGTGTCTTAAAGCTATATAAAAGTGATGCCAAGAAATCCCAAGAGGCTGATTTTCTTGGAATAATCTTAAGTCAACTAAGCTTGATTCAAAATCCATCTTCATTCCCCCCTCATCTAAATCTCAGCTTGACAGAATGCTCCTTATTAGTTATTTAGGAGAGGCCAAACTCAAGCCTTGGGGTCAGCAACATAATCAATCATCAAGAAAAGAACTGAAAATAAGCAGCAGCAGTCAGGCTCCCTCACAGATTTACAGCTACCACAGACACTTTAAAATTCATTCCCAAAGGAAAAAAAAAAAAAATAGAAAAAAAAAGAAAAAGCAGGTAATTCAACCTTTCATTTGGACACAGTGCTGTAAACATCACCACAAAACAATGGGGAGACTGACACAGTGTTCTGTTCCGGGGTACACAAACAAGTCAGTCAAGCACAGAACACCCCACAGCACAGAATGATTCAAGTGAGCCACCACATTTAACAAATGAAAGAGGTTTCTTTTACACAGATCCTTAAATCTTCCTAAGTGCAGTTTGAGAATACACCTTTCCAATAAAGCCTAGTAACAAAAACAAACTGCTCCTCTCCACCCTTGGTCTCGCATTTTCACCTTCCACTGTTTGCCACAGCCCCAGCCGTAACAAAACAGTACTTTCAGGATTGTAATGTGAGAAAGGAAATTCTGAAATGCTCTTAAAGTAAATTTTATCTTAAAAAACCCCCCATGGTCCCACTTCATCCCCACCTCAATTCTGTTTACAGACCACAGCAAAGCATGACTGTGAACAACTCTTTAAAGTGTGTTTATTCCTAGACTGTATTTCTGTTATATTTCAATATTTGTTAGGGCAAACTGTGGAACATCTAACATCAGATTTTGGACAATAACAGTGCAAGAGGTGTTTACTGAGCATGTTCATAATTTCACAGTCAATCTAACTTTTGAAATGCTATTTCTACTTCATATTTATTTTTGATTAAAGTACTTAAGACATTAAAAAAAATCCATATGATTTTCTTAAAGTAGGTTTTCCAAAAGATTACTTTCTGGCCAACAAATTATTTCTCATAAAGAGATTAAGACTATCACTGTTATATAAACACATACCATACAAGTGGATCCAACCACTTACAGCCTCCTGCAGCTCAGGCCTAGCTCTAAACTGCAGGCAGGTATCAGACAGTGGTTCTCAGCACTTCCAGAAGTGTATCAGAACCTAAATGCCACACGTGAACACACTTCCTCTGATCTCTCCTAACACATTTGTTTCATTACATCATCCATATTTATATTTTTAAAATGGTTTTGTTTTCCAGAAGTCAGTTCATGAATTATTAAAAGAACTTAAGTTTTCTCAGTTCAGGATCTATGTCTTCTTTCCATCTGAATAGTTTAAAATCAGTTACCCCCTCTTGAACATGTTACTTTAAGAGAAGTCTACACAGGTACTTACCACCAAAAGTAAGGCTACACAAAGCAAATAAATTGTGTGAATTCATCATAATGAAGAAGAAAAACACATTTTCATTACTTCTGCTCTTTTGCCCTCACAGCACTTTTCTGTTAATAGTTTGCCATTCCTTCAATTTTCAAGTACCCTTTAAAGAAGAAATCACACTATTTCTGTACTGTAATGGCTTTTGCTTGTTTAGCTCATTCCAGCTTCCTCCCAAAAAATGAAAACACTTCAATCAAGAAAGCCTTTCACCTTTTCTGAGGCTCTTCCTTTACTGATATACTAGTTTTTCAAAGGCCCTGTAAAAACCTGAGGCAGCATTTTTCCTCTAGTCCACCACTTATTATCAACACATTTATTGTATTTAAAAAGTTAATCATCTTCCAAACAGGGCTGACATTTTCCCAAATGCTAGTATCTTACCAGCAATATGTTGCCCTAAATGAAAGGCCACATGTTAGTCCATTACTAGTTTTAAGTTTTGCTCAATTAGATTTTTTTGGATGGCTGCACAAACATGGTGCTTCGCAAAAAAAAAATCATTGCTTTTCAGGTTTCCACAAAGGAGTAGCCTAATTTGCTGTTAAAGCAGAAAGCCTGGAAATACTACAGTGAGAACAGAAAAGTGAATTATAAAATAGATCTTTTGGTACAGCAATATTTTCAAACCTTCTCGATACATTAAAGCACCACAAAGCTACTTTGGAAGATGAAACTAGAAGAGATTATTGTCCAAGTAGCCATGGAAGGCAAGACTGACTCCTTCTGAAGATACTGCAGAAACTCAAGACACAGTAATGCATACAAGTGAGAAAACTAAGCCCAAAATTGTCTAAAAGGAATTGTTGCTTTTAATAAAAAACAACCTTTTGTCTGTATCAGAAGACAGAGCTTTTCAGTTACATGAGCCACACAGAAGTTGGAAATAACTATCTGATCCTAGAAATGTAAATGCTCTTTGAATTAATCGTATTAAAAAGTAAGGGTTTTATTTTGAGCTGTATGCTCATCTTCAAGCTTAGCAGCAACCCAATATTTTTTCATTGACAGAAACATTGATTATACAGACTAGACCAGCTCTTCAACAAACTTGATGGAAGAAGAAAATTGCACTAATCACCAGAAGAAAATCTCATCCTTTCAGTCTCCTTAAGCTGTGCCTGAAGACTAACCTAGGTTTCATGGAATGCAGTTTTTTCAGCTTGTTTCAAAAGTATCTCAAAAGTGACAGCCATAAGAAATAAATAAATACACTGTCCCCATTCTCATCACTAGAGGTTTGTGCTACCTAAAGACTCTTGTGGGACAGAAAGCTTCTCTGCCTACAGCAATTCCCTGGGCTCAACACACAATGCTTACCACTTCTGCATGACTGGGCACTAAGCAGGGAACATCTTCCACATTTCCATAAAGAGATGCAGATCTTCTGAAACAAGTGCAAACTGGAAGGAATTCAAGAATGCACTTTACAAAGCTATGCATCTTTTTTTTTTTTTTTTTGCCTATTCAGTGCCCCATCACCATCCCTCACTTCTCAAGGAAGGTGCATACAGGATCATGTATAACAAACTTTTGAGGACACCTGTACTAACTCCCCACACACTTTCAGCCCAGAATATTTCACTGATTCAGCCTTGGTGCTCAAAAGCCCCTAAATGGTTCATATGAACATGAGATTGTAGGTATTTGCAGTAGAGAGGAGAGGATTAGAATTGAGAGCAAAAAAAAAAAAAGCTTTAGTTCCAGATCTTCAGTCAAGTTCTTCAAAGCTGTGAACCACAAATAAACACTATTGAGAAGCAATGTAGGCTAATGAATGTTGCCACTAAGCAAAAGAGTGGTTAACAGTTAAAACACATCACTAATGGTACCGACCTCCTTTAGCACTGGCTCTGATACTTACTCATGAAAAGCATTTAGGAGGAAAGAAATAACTTCTCATTAACAGTTTTCCCTTACTTGTAGAGCAAATTTTGTGTTCCTCTCATCCTTTGGAAACTTGCTTTCCCTGATGCTATACCTTAGCTGTGGCACAAGTGCTATTACTGCTCTTGCCCTGTTGCTTCTGCAGATCAGGACTTGAAGATTTACTCACCTGTTTGAACAGAACAATAAGCAAAAACCAACACTTGACCAAGAAACATATCAGATTTGGCGAAGTGAGCAAACAAGGACACTTAACAGAGCCGATTTTCCTACATCAGAAGAGAAGTTCTCAGGTAAAATAAATTCTATTTGTTTCCTCCACTGTCAGACTTGAATTGCCTTTCCCTATTATGATTTTCTCACAAAAAAATCTGAGCTACACATCCTAAATCCTAAAGGTGAATCAGGGGTTAAGTCAAGCTAAGGAAAAAAAGAAATCCAGCCTTTTCAAGTTGCATGCAATAAGTGATTGGAAAGTTTAAAAAGTTAGCACTGACTTTCCCACACAGACAAATAAACCAAAAAAAAAAAACCCCAAATCCCACAAAACAAAGAATGTATTTAGCCCAAACAGAATCCCAGCATCCTTAAACATGTTTCATCTCTTGAGCAAGAATAATAATTTCACAATGAACAGATAAACCAAATAGAAACAAGGAATTCTGGAGGGGAGGAAGAAAGTGCTACAATCAGTTGGACCAGAAACAGCCTCAAGGTAAGTAACAAAAGGCTACCAAGGACTTTGCTCCTCAGCATTAAGCACAGTTGTTAGTGTAATGCAAATGAACTGTCAACATCCTAGCCAGCACAGTTGGAAAGGTTTATCCTAACAGTCACATGCATTTCTTTTCTTCCAGCTGCTGGCTAGGCCTCCAGCATGGAATTTGCAATCCAGTATGCAGAAATGTGAGACTGTGACAAGATGAGCTTTGAGAAGAAGTATGAATCAAAAGACAACTTTAAACTTACAGAAAACAAATATGAAATACTGCTGTATTTCATTCTAGTAATAATGAACTCTGTGTTAGATATGCCAAATAAAGAAATACTAGTATGTTCTGGCACTGCAGTCTAATGAACAGAAATAGAAAGCACATGAAGATTCCAGGCTTTGCAAGAGCTCAAATCAGGAAAGCAAAAAAAAGTCTTTTATAGACAAGCTGCTAAAGTTTATGAAAGAAATGGGTCTGCACAGAGAGAAGCTACAACACTGTGGCTTCAGTGCTTGCACTGTCCATACCAGAGCAGCAATACAGGCTGAACTGACAGAGGCATCCAATGGCTCACCCAAATGCAAGCACACATACTCAATCCTTGGGACACACAGCTGTGCATCACTGCAAAAGGACTTGAAATGAAATAATCCCACAACGAGCTCTTAGGCAATAAAGCCTGCTTTCTGCTTGATTTCTGGATCAACTTCAGCTGGAGTCTACTTGCCCAAAAACATTATTCACAGCAAATATAAAAGATGGGTGCAGAAGTCAATTATTCTCCTTCAGACAAAACCCTGCAATCACCATCCTGTAAATCCCACAGAATACAAGAACAAAAAAGAAATGAAAACAAAACAAACAGTCCAGACCCAAAAAGTTTGGCAGGAGATTTCAGTCATGCAAAAGGCAGGAAGGTATAAATATAACAAGCAAATTAAGACCCTTATTCATTTTCAGGAAATGCTTTTTACGTTAGCTACACTCCAAGTGAAAATCAAGTTCCTTATCCCCATGTGAAAAATCAACCAACTGTTACAAAATAGCATTTAATAAAGCATACTTAGTGTAAACAAATTGCAGACTTTATGTAAACCATTTTGTCTTCAGCATAACATGCTTCAAGAAAATAGAACAGGTTAAACTGATTGTCTTAGAGCGATTCAAACTAAATGAAGCAGTATCAGGTCTTCAATTTTACAAATCAATAGTTTAACCATTTAATATTTATAACTAAACTTTTTTCAATTTCTAAACAGCCCAATAAATTTCTATCACAGGCAAAATCTCTAACTTCCCCACAATTAATGAAAAACAATCTTACCAGGCTTTAAAAACACAGTTACAGAACATATTTTTTTAACAATAACATTTCTACTTAAATGATGAATGACATGCAGAAAACTAGAAATCGAATTATTGCTGAAGGCAATCAGAGTAGCAAACTCAGGCATTTTACAGCACACCTGCTTCTCACAAGAGTTAATTTCCTCTTTTAAAAACTCTTCTTTCCCATAGGTGAGATTATAGATTCCTGAAGAGACAGACCGATAGATCTTTATATTGGTGTCTACAGTGTAAGAAATACTGCTATTACCAGTTTGGATATGAAACACAGCTAAGTTTAAATGTAGTTAGGAAAATGTTAAAATGGAAAAAACAAAAAACAGAAGTCAAAAGACAAATACCTATTTTTCCTTTAGCAAAATGAAAATTTCTTTTCCCTTGCTAGTTACAGCATGACCATATAAGACTCATCTGTGAAGATTAAATTAGCTCAAGATAAAGGAATGCATCACAATCTGAACAAACAAATGCATTTCACTTAGCAAAAAAAAAAAAGCAAATTTTTACCACAAACTACATTTTCAGCAGATTGCTGACAAAGCAGAAGTTGTGTAGTAGCTTAAAGGCTGTGTTCTTTCCAGCCTATCAAGTCTAGATATATACAAAAAATTGTGAGCAGTCAATTGGTTGCACAGAGTTCTTAAAATCTTCCCTTCTGTGGTTTGTAACTATCATTTTCTGAAAATTACTTGCTCAGTTACATTTTTATTATTATAGTCTAAACACTGTTCTGGTTACTATTATAAAAATAGACAAGTACCAGTGACTGCTTCACAGATTTCAAAATAGAGCAGTTTACAAGCATTACCCACATAACAAATGAAGACTTAACATTCAGAGCATAAAATTTATCTTGCTATGACTTTATGAGAACATGACAGTCTAGATAATGTCACTGGCAAAGAATGCTTTAAACTATGATAAACTTGGTCTGTTCAAGTTTAGAATAATAACTGGGGGGTTTTATATCGTATCTTCTCAGACCAGTTAGAGGAATTTATACTCAGACTACAAGTGAACAGAAAGAGTAAAGTACAAAGATGGGAGTTAGTCACAAGGCAGAAACACATCAAATTCCAAGAAAAAGAGTAAATTAATTTTGAAGGGTTTTCCTGTACAAAGACAGATTCTGGGGTCACTAATTCAGACGAAGCTATACCCCATTTCACGGCATTCAGCCTCCCTCCTGAAAAAAGATACAAATAAATACCTTGTAGGAAAACTAGCCTTGAAAGTTTTCCCTTCCTTTCTACATCTAGGGAATAACAGGCACAAGCAGTTCCCTCACTACCTTTTAGGTAGTTTGCACCTTACTCACAGTAGAGAGCCAGACTGTCTCAGTCCTCTCTTGGTTCCTCATTCTGTTGGCAAATGAAAATGTCTGATTCCCAGGTAGTTAAGGGAACCTCTGTCCAGAAAACAAAGGGAAAGTACTGAAGGACTGCCTGTGTGCTACTGAAGTGGGCAGTCTGGTAGCCACAGCAGTAGCTAAAGGTGTGTCTGGCCTGTGTCCAGTCTGTACAGCTGCAGCCCACACCTGTGATCTGAACGTGTCTGCAAAGAGGGAAGGTCTAAGAATAGCACCAGATAAGCTCCAAGCAAGTTATCACAAAAAAATCTAATTATTCAAACAACCCCATGCACTTCCAGATTCTTCCAGAAGAACAAGAAGGCCAGAACAGCCTATTGATTTTCCCAGACTGAGCAGCACAAGGCACAGTAGTAGAGCACACATCCACAGGGACACAGCATACTCATAACCCAGACCTTCTGTGGAATCCACGGGTTTCATGGCTGTGCTATCAGTTTTGTATTTATAACCATTGCAAACCAGAATAACATTTGTTGAGAGTGGTTTTGTTTTGGTTTTTTGGGGTTGTTTTTGTTTTTGAGAGGGAGAGAGAGACACCACAGAGTAACAAACAAAGGAAAAGCCTGGAAGCACTTACCAGTGCCCAGTTTAGAGTTCCTCATCTCCTTTCACAAAAAAAAAAAAAAAGGATTATAATCCTAAAAGAGGGCCAACGTCTACCTAAGTAAGCTGAAAGTTCTCTCCACAGATTCAGAAAGATGTGGTACTTCTCACAGCCTTCGCTAAAAGGTTGCAGAAGTCACACAATGGAACAGCTGCTGTGTTCCACTCCAGTGACAGCTACATTTCTGTGGTGGATTAAGTGGTCCAGAACCATTTTCACCTAACTCACAGGGGTACAGTGAAGGCTGTTTATAAAGCCATGCAATGATGGGACATACTAAGTATCTTTATACACACTAGCACAGTCATGCTGGGTACAACACTGCAAGAACAGAACTTGAAAACTCTACAGTTACAAATGATTGTCTTTGTCCTGCTGTTATACTGCAATGTATTATTATTTGCATTTTAATGTTCTTGCATACACCTTCAGGGCAGGAATCCTATTATCTGAACTATCTCTACTCTCATGTAATTCTACAGTGCTTTATAAAACATAATAGAGAAAAGCAGCCACATACAATATACACTAATTCCTTATCCTCCCTCTAAATCACAGTAGAAAGATGGATTCAGTAGTAATGAGGACACTCAACTGAGAAGTTTCCTCAAATAATTTTGGAGTTCCCTTGTACACAAAAATTTGGGGAATAACAAATCTATATTTACATAAGTGCGCCTGAAGCTTTCTAACAGGTCAGACAGCTCAGCAAAATAATGCAGCAAGTTCTTGTACAGACACTAACACCTACACCCTTTCTGGTAACAATTTCCACTAAGAAAGTGATGAAGACAAAAACCAAAATACTTTTCTTCCATGGGGCAATTCTTCAATTAAAGCTTTTTTTTTTTTTTTGGCTAAGAAAAGATACAAGCTAGAAATATTAGAATGGAGAGAATGCCTCAGACTAACACCTTCTTAGCTATAATCACAAATAATTGCCTCTTCTCATACTAATGAGCAAAGCAAAATGGAAAGTAATTTAGACAACTCATTCAGGGTAATAGCTTTGTGAGCTAATATTACTGCCAAGAGATCCATTCTCAATTTTCTCGAGTACAATAACAGAGCAGCACTAAGTTTTTCACTTCAGGGAGCTTTTCTATCCTATGTAAATATAAACAGAAATCCCATTATCTACTGATAAAAACAACAGAGTGAGTTAAATAAAGTTTTATGTGTTACACTTTCATATAACAGCCATCAGCTCCTTGGATCACAAGTGTAAATAAAACACTTCACTTACTGAAATCAATGAGAAACCTTCCAAATCCTTGCCTTTGGTATTGGGGCATGATCATTATGCAGGAGACATTGTACTTCTGCTGGCAAAGCTTTTCCTGTGGGAAGGAGAAACAGATCAAGTATGTCAAAGCACTGCTGAAGTGGGCAATTGCCTGCACCTGCTACTGTCCTTGTAAAATATCCCAATAAGGTGAACAGATGCATGGCTTCAGTACCAAAGTCAAATAATTCCATGTTAATGTCTAATTTTAAGAAAGAAGTATCAAACATACCTTTCAGAAGATTTTTTAATTACTTAACCACTTGGCATCTTAAAAATTAAACACATTGTCTGAACAGCATAATAAAGTCTAAGTGCTGTAAAGGAGAAAGACAGTAAGGAGAAGGAAATATTTTCATGCTTCACTGACCGTTCTCTCAAGGATATGGAAGTGGAATACAATATCCATACACTATCCATACAATATCCAGTTGTATTTTCTGTAATTGCTACACTAAGTGCCTGCAGGTTTTTACTTTTTTTTTTTTTTTGTCTTCTCTGTGAGTATGTGGTCAGGGTGCAGGGGAGGAACCCCGTATGTGCAGAACTAAGAAGTTATACTTGAAGCATATCAAGTTTTTCAAAGCTAGATGCTTATTACCAGAGCAGAAATCAAGGCAGAATGCTCAGAAACAAAAGCTTTCAGACAGAATGAAGTCATATACAGAGACAATGGAGACAAATACTACACGGGTTGTTTAAGAGAGCAGAAGCTATGATTAGGAAGCTGTTCTAACTACAGAAGTTTATAGGTTCTTTCCAGTTTATTGATAAGAAGGAAGAGCTTTGTTACATTTAAAAGATTACACCCAAAAATCAGCAATAGGCAGTTTTGAGGGAGATCAAAGCAACCAGAAATATTCAGGTCAGAATAACTGACAAGGAGCTGTAGTAAGCACATGTATAGTTTAAGACACCAGCTATCGTTTCAGCCTCCACACACGATGACACTAGACCAGTGATGACATGACAGGATCACATGCCAGTAGATTCATTCCCAAATACTCTGTCAGATACCTAAGCCAGATTTCACAAGGTTGCTTAGATTCTACAACATAGTTAAGTATTTTCTCTGTACATGCCTCCCAAACTCTCAAGACAACTGCTAGTAAGAAGTCCACATCCTGGCAAAATGTTTATAAACAGGTAAGAAAAGCCAGAGCATTTCTCCTAGCAAAAACACACACACACATTCTTTAAAAAAAAAGGAGAGGGGGAGGGGGGAATACATAGATGGATGACATGCAATAATTTGAGATTAAGATTTTTCTCTAAGTTTTGGTGGTGATAATATTTGTGATCATCAGATCACATTGTGATCAACACAGGCTGGCCAAAAGCAACAGGGGTGAAGTGGACTAAGAAAATGCATCCATTGTTTGAGGGAAGGTGTACTAAGAACATCCTTCACTCTGCCACCTCAGTAAAGGTAGGACACGGAGATCCATATTGCAGCAAGGATACAAGGGTTATTGATGTGTTAGAAACCACGGAAGTGCCTGAGAATGGTCACACAGGCATTAGAACTGCTCCTCCCAAAAAGGCAGCAGGACTGAATCGCCCAACTTGAGAGCACCTACACCAACACACAGCATGGTCAACAAATAGGGGTAAATGGAAGCCATTGTGCAGCAAGAAAACTATGACATAGTGGGAGCCATGGTGGGATTACTCACACAACTGGAGTGCTAAAATGGATGGCTAGAAACCCTTCAGATGGGATAGGTGAGGAAGAAGAGGCAGTCGGGTAGCCTTGTATGTTTAGGACTGTTAAGCTTAATCACAGTGATGGAAGAGTTGAGTATTTCTGAGCAAGAATCAGAAGGAAGGGTGACAGGGCAGATAATCCTGGTGGGAATCTGCTATAGAGACTCAACCACAAGGAAGAGGCAGAGGAATTGTTCTATAAGCAGCTGGGGTTAGTCTCGTGATCACTAGCCCTTGTTCTTGAGGGGGACTTCAATTTACCAGATATCTGCTGGAAACACAGCACAGCAGAAGTGAAGCAGACTAGGAGGTTCCTGGAATGTATGGAATATAACTTCCTGATATAGCTGGTGAGTGAGCCAAAAGGGGAAGGTACTCAGCTGGACCTGCTGTGTGTGAACAGAGGACTGGGGGGTGATGTGATGACTGGAGGTCATCTTGCACACAGTGGTAATGAAATGCTTCTCTGTTTCTTGAAGAAATAGGGAAGGGGGGGCCAATCACCAGAACTGCTACCTTGGACTCCCACAGGGCAGACTTTGGCCTGTTTAGGATGCTGGTTGAGAAAGTCCCTTAGGATGCAGTTCTGCAAAGCAAAGGAGTCCACAAAGGCTAGACACACTGAAAGAAGGAAATTTTTAAAAATGCAAGAGCAGGCCATCCCCATGTGCTTCCAGATGTGCACGCAGAGAGAACCTGACTGGTTGAGCAGAGAGCTTTGTCTCAAGCTCAGGGAAAATGAGTCTATCACCTTTGGAAGAAGAGGGCAGGCAACACGAGGACTTCAAGGGTGTTGTGAGTTTTTGCAGGGACGGTATTAGAAGGGTCAAAGCACACCTAGAATGCAAACTGGCCACTGGCACACAAGACAAGAAAAAAATGTTGTTATTCTGTACCACCTACATAACCACTGGGGGTGAAAGTAAGGAATTCTCCACTTCCAAGAAAAGGGCATGGTTTTGGGTGGAGGTAAGAGTATTCAGAGGATCCACAGACATTTTTGTCCTTTTCCAGAGGAATGGGTGGCAAGCAGTGCAGTGCAATGCTGCTGGTCCTGACTGGAGGGTTGTGCACCATTTTTTTTCACTGTCTCCAGCTTGAAGGGGAAAAAATGTGGGGGGAGCAGTAGGTCACCTCTGATGTATTGAGCATTTTGCATGTAATCACCCTCTTTTATACACTGTTTTATTAGTACTGTTGCTCTTACTGTTCAATTTCTTATCTCATTACTATTTCCAGTAAATTGTTATCCCAACCCATAACCTCTGCATTTTGCCTGCCTCTATCACAGGAAGGAGTGGGGAGTGGCTGCATGGGGTTTAATTTCCAGCTGGGCTTAAACCCAGCCCAAACCTCATTCCAACAATGAGGAAAAGGCTGAGGTACTTCATGCCTTCTTTGCCTCAGTTCTTAACAGCAAGACCAGCTGTATTCAGGGTACCCAGCTCCCTGAGCAGGAAGACAGAAACAGGGAGCAGGATGAAGCCCCTGTGATCCACAAGAAAATGCTTAGTGACCTGTCATGCCACTTAAAACATCTACATGTCCACAGAGCCCAAGGGAACTGCTGGAAGAGCTCACTGAGTCACTCTTCACCATTTACCAGCAGTTCTGGTTAACCATAAAGGTCCCAGTTAGCAACTGTAAAACACATAAAAAGTGGCAGAAAGAGGATTTGGGGAACTACAGGTCTGTCAGCCTGACCTCTTGTGCCAGGGGAAGGTCACGGAGCAGATCATTTTGACTGACATCACATGGCCCATGCAGGACAACCAGGGAATCAGGTCCAGCCAGCTTGGGTTTATGAAAGGCAGATGCTGCCTGATTAACCTGATCTTCTTCTATGACAGGGTGACGCACCTGGAAGAGGAGGGAAAGGCTGTGGCTATGTTCTACTTGAGCTTTTCTCTTATCCTAAGTAGGGACAGGTTGAGAGGAAATGGCCTCAAGTTGCATCAAGGGAGGTTCACATTGCACCTTAGGAAAGCTTTCTTCACTGAGAGGGTTATGAAGCATTGGAACAGCTGCTCATGGGATTGGTAGAATTGCCATCTCTGGAAATGTGCAAAATACTTGTAAATGTGGCACCTGGGAACACTGTTTAGCAGCAACCATGGCAGTGCTGGGGTAACAGTTGGACTCAACGATCTCAAAGGTATTTTCCAACATGAACCATTCTATGATAAAGAACAAAAATCAAGAGACTCACCTTAAGCTGCAACACCTTAAGTAAATTGAGAAAATACTTGGCTAAATAAAAGCTGACATGTCTGTCACAAGAAGTTCTGACTGACATTAAAGAGTGTAAATTGTGCCTACATGTCTCATTTTAATCCCAGCAAGGCCCACCTCTCGGAAGGATGTGGCCAGACATCCAAGAGATTACTGTATAATATCCAGGTACTCTGGCAAGACTTTTGGGCTTCTCCTAACTAACATTTTCCCACAAATCACTTATTCAAGAAAGAAAATATATAGTCAATAGGAGGTAGCAATACTAGGATCAGTAGTGAATTTCTAAGTAACTGTACCTATTCAACACATCCCTTAGGGGCAAATTATGGACAATAATGGCAGCTTTTCCCATTGCAGGCACATCTAACTATAGTTCACCATTTTTCTTGGTCATTTTTGTCAAGACAGTACACTTAAGTATTATTTTTGTCAATAGCAGCCATCTATTACTTGAAAATCAGCTACAACTGAGACATCCAGTCTAAACAAGGCAGCCACCACAAAGTCAGGCAATGCATTCTTACATGGGAGCAGCAAGTAACTGCATTAGATCAGACTGCACACAAGAGAGCAACAGCACTGCCCATTTACATCTAAATAGCCAGCTGGAGCTGCCAGCAGTCAAGCCATGAAAACACATCAACATTCCAAATACCTGCAACTTTTACAAGTTAGATTTGGCATACTAACGAAAAAAAGTTGGGGAAGGAAAAAGATTTAAATATTCAACTGAAATCACAACAAATTCTGGAAACAAAATCCCCAAACAAGTAAAAACCTACCCCCATCCATGTGGCTGAACAAATTCTGAATTTGCATCAGTCAGAGGGAAGAAAGTACAATGTATTTGAGACAATGCACATCATATTCAAGATTTACAGAGAGGCTTTCAAGCTTATGGGTTTTTCTCCAACTTCTGATTTTTCTTTGCTTTTCGGAGAAGCATTAAGGAGAGCAGGACATTACAAATATTAAATAAACCCACTTTTAAAATTTTTACCTTAGAGAAATATCCAACTAAATGGCAGCCTTTCTCATCATTTTTTGTAAGGACATAGAAGAGGAATGGTTCAACATCATAATACAAGGTTTTGTGGTCCAGAAAGAGCTTAGCTAACAAACAAAGATTCTGACAATAAATTTTGCTCACATTTCCATCAACCTAGAAAAGCAAGACAGATGCAATTATTTCCATAGCACCAACAAGTTAGGACAAAACAACTTATTGAATCAATCATATCCTAGAAGGAAACATGAGCAGTATGGTGTTACAAGAAACAAACAAATAAAACACATCAAGATTCAAAAGAGAAATGCCCCAGTTTCTTCTTAAATAAGAATCCTCCAGTAGGTGCTAATTACTTTGCATTTTTAAGTAACCTCTGAGTATCTGGATTTATTAAACAAAGTAACTTCACCTTTTAGTTTTTCAAGACAGACTTACCTCTTTCATTTTATTCCTGGAATGAAAGTGAGTATGACTGGCAGATAACAAAAACGCACTAGTTAAAACTGCCTTAAATTGTGGTTTGCTAGAAGGCAGTGGAGTACAACAACTTTAAAAAAAAAAAAAAAAGCCCAAACAAAGAAGTGTATTATGTTGAGTTCTTAAGATATAAGGCAAATAAATGAGCAGCAAATTACATATCAATCACATAAATGTTTTGGATAAATTAGACAAGACAAAATTTCCATGCCAGGCTAAAATGCTTTTGAGTGAGAGAGGTAAATTTCCTGGCTAAATACTACAATTAGTCTAGGTATATTATGAGTGAAAAGAGTCAAGCTGTGATTCAGACAGCTACAGAAAAGCCAGACACAAATGCAGATTTCCTAGATCAATTAGGTACTTCCTGAAAGGCTCAGTCAAAGGCAACACATTTTTGAAATAATCTTAATAGAAAGGTTTGCTTGTACTGATGTTTTTGATAAAGACAGTTGATGTATTTCATTCAGAGAGAAACAAATGACAGGAACTGTGCAGAAAAAGAAACCATCTTCTATTCTAATTTGTTTTGAGTAAGAATCCTAGTTACAAATCTGAGCAAAACCCATCCTCTTGGATATATTTAGGGATTTTTAGGGAACTTCAGTAGTATAGCTGCATTAAGTGGATTGAAGAAAAAACATTCAATGAATAGCTACTGCTCCTTAAGGCATCAGGATAAACTTGTATACAGCTCTTAGGAGCCATCGAATAGGTCAAACTCTTCTAGCACACTCCATTGTCCAGATGCTTTTTATTACTTTTCACAATTATTAGCAAGTGTGCAAATTAAATGTGAACACTATGTAAGCAGAAATTACCACTGGCTAAGCTGTAAGCCTGAAAATGCAAATTATGCGAGCTGTCTTTTTTAGTAAGAACATTTGTACAGAAATGTAAAAAGACTTCTTAAATTTCAGGCAAACATGGCTTGTTCATCAGTTTTAAATGTGAGAAGCAGGGAAAGAGGGACAGCAAGCTCAAAAGGAAGCATCTGTCAAAAGTTGCTTGGCTACAGCATAATAGTAAGCTATGTCAAAGTCTGCTCTCAAATCTGTCAAAGTCATCCTCTGGGCAGAGGTACATAAATCACAGAACGCCAAACTTATTTCCATTTCTCTCAAAAACACAAAGCATGAAGGAAACCACAAACTCTTCATTCTGCCTAAAAGAAAATGGTTGCACAGAATTCTTGAAAGGATCTATGAAGAAGGACATCAACTAAGGACTAAGTTTCTACAGCAGACAGTGACAACTGACATTAACCTTTGAAATAAAAAGACCCAAACCAAGTACATTTATTTCAGAAAGCTTAACACAAGTGCTTACTGAAGCACCCAAAATAGACAAAGGGAACAAAAGCAGTGGAGAAAGAGCTGGGACATTGCTTTCACAATACTTTGTTTTCCATGTGTTTCTTGCAGCAATCCCCCACCTCATCATCACCTTTCTCAGTATTTTGCTGTACTTAACTTTATTTTCTTAAGAATTTTTCATTTACATGTTAGCAGTAGTTAATAACAATAAATGAGAAAGCACAATTTGCCTATTCTATGCTCCACAATTCTTAACACCTGCTAACAGAGAAAATCAAGTTATTTTAAACATCTAGGGCAATTTCATTCTTGATAGGAAAAGAGGTAAGTCTATTTACAACATAAGTCTTTTGCTGGCAGTTCTTCAATATTTATAAAAACTGCTCAAGTCAGGAAGGACACAATCTTGAAGCAAATAGTTATTTTTTCATAGCACAAGCATAACCAAAAAAAAAAAAAAACAAATACAAAGATCTTGTTCTAATTTACAAAAAGACTTCCAGACTGCATCTATCATTATTTGAACACATAATGGCAATGACGAAGCACAAAGGACATTTATATAATTTGAAAATACAAGTTTGAAGAAGAATGACATCTGCAATTAAAGAGAAATTATCAATACATGCATCTCAATAGCACTGTTAAGAAAAGAAATCCTAGTAACCCCACCAGTCTTTTCTGTTATTACAACCTGTAATAATGCTTGAGAAACTGGAACGTGAAAGTTAAGGCATAGTTTTAACTGCAGGTATGCTATTAGAAACAAAGAATTCTCTTGTCCAGGATATACATAAAACTTCATACTTAAAATAAGTCATCTCCCAAAAGAATAACATAGATTAATAAATCCAAAGTTGAGGTTGTGGGGTTTTTTATATCTCACAGCAAGTTTCTCAAACATCCAAAATTAAGGCAGAAGCACTCAGGAGATACATTTGTGATCTTAGAACACGCAAGAAGCTGCTTTACTTGCTTTTATACTTCAGGAGCACCTACATTATGATTAAACTTCTCCCTACACCCAAGACACTCAAGCAGCCAGAAATGAATGGGTGTAAAGGGGTTCTTTTGCTGAGAAGAGAAAGGCAACCCAATCCAAGCTGAGAACTGCAAAGGAAGCCCTAAGACTCATGCTAGTCAAGTATCTTAAAGAGCTTGGCTAAGGCATGAAGTACAAGTAAAGAATGAATCACAAAAGAACATGGCAGGGTAGGACAGAATTGGGAAGGTGGATTTGTTTTTGCAGTATAAGCAGAATCTTAACTTGCAGTATAAGAAGAATCTCCAAGGAAGTACTTAAGGATGTTAAAGTTTTCACTAGTTCTACAGCTAGTCTGTAACAGCTACAAACTGGTTATTTTCCAAAAGCTTATACTTTTGATACACCTACCTCAAATACTGAAAGGTCATTTCTCCTGTAGATTTCATTGGCTGGAGGATGAAACCAGCCACATTTCTCTGAGTGCCTTAACAAGATGTTTTTACTTTTCATGTATTTAAGACAGAATTCACACAGGTAAAGCTTTGGTAACCTGTAGGAAAATTAAGAAGATATTTTATACAAAAAGTTTGTTACATTCCATAAACAAAGTTACCACAAATGAAAAACCCTTTCCATTCACGTATAAGGTATCATATATAAGTGCTGCTAAAACATAACTAAATAAGTACATAGAGCATTAGAGTGAATGATTAAACATTCACACACTACTCATCAGAAAAGGAAAATAAGAAACAACAAGCTTCAATCAATCAATCAACCACAGTGAACCTAATTCAACAGAGTTGTGCTGTGGTCAGTTTGTGGTTCAGCCTCTGGCAGATCTCAGTTACTTCCCCCTTCCCACCCTTCACCCTAGCTTTTCCTGTGGTCTCCATCAAAATAAGCACACTGGAGTAATATTTCAGATTTCATCTTTCCTGTTCCTAATAAATATAAAGGAAGCACAAAGCAGGATACAGAGGATCTCCTTTTAATTTTCCTTATTTTGTTTCTGGGGAAGGCTTGGAGATGACTTTTCTTGCCACTGTTTTCCAAATACTTGGGCAAGACTCTGGCAGGATTTTACCCTCTCACCCCCTGCAAAACCATCACTTTATTACAGAAGCCAACCCAAAGAGTTCACATAAAGGCAAAACATCTCTCCATAGGCAACACAGACAAATACACTTCTCTGGGCAGGATCCAGTTCAGACTACATACAAGTAATCCGCATGCCCTGTGTTCTACATACCATCATAGACCACTCCCTTTGCTAATTTTTATGGCTACTTACCTTAATTTTCAAATTATTGAATCAGTGGAAGACTGCTCTAGAAATTAATTAGCCTGCAAAGTTTTAGAGCAAAGGACAATCTTTATCTGCTCTGAAGTTACTAGCACATCCTGGAATTACAGCCATGGTTTGCACTATTCCAGTATCCTAAGGAAGTTCATCAACAACATAAAAAGTAGCTTGAACTATTTGTTCAATGATGTAAGCCCACTGTACTCAACTGAAAGCCACAGTGCCTCCTACAGTGTCATCCCACTCTAGTCTCATACTAATAATTAGCCATCATTTTGCTTCTATCTGGCATTAATTTACTTGATGGACTAGGTAAGTCACCCTTTCACAATAAATTGAGGGAATAAAAAGCAAAACTGAAATAAAAAAATTAACACTACAAAACCAGTGGTTATAACAGGAAAGGGAAACACTCTCCACACTTTTTTAGCCCTTGATTTATATATGATGGATACATGACATATCCCTCATTCCCACCACACAAACAAAAGGCAGTTTAGACTAACACTGCGCAACAGGATTTTGGAACAGATCACGTTGCATGCTATAGTAGTAGAGCTTGATAAACATAACGTTCTGAATATCTTCCTGTGTGCCATAGAGACAACAGATTTATAAAACATTGATTTTCAGCACACACAAAACTCTGCAGAGATCTGCTGAGCACATGTACTAGTCCAGGCTCTCTGCCTGACTCCAAGGTACACCCTTGCAAAGACGGTCAGAAATGAGATGCTGTTGCCACAACTTGCCCACTTGTACTTCATTTATCTAGCATGACATCTTCCCTGGTCCTTAGAAAAAAGGAGTTTAACAAATCCTGGACCACAACCAAAAGCAATTTGTCTAAAGGGCCATAAGTCAGACATACCTCATTGCAACGGTGAAGAAAAAACAAACAAACAAAAAACAAACCAAAAATGCCCAGACAAAACCAAACAAATACGTGAAAACAAAACCAACAAAACCAAACCACAAAAATAAACCTTGAACAAAACCACACCAATACACGCTACACATTGACATTAATACTAGAAAAATGACTTTTTACTGCATCTTTGATTTAGAACTAGCTAAAAAGAATGACAAATCCTTATTCTCAGTTATAATTACAAAAGCATATTTACTTTTAAGGTTTTAAATTATAAACAGTTACAAAAGAGTAAAAATAAGTTGTAACATTCACATCAGAAAAAATGCCAAATACGTATGGCAATCTTGACAGCTTGCTACCTTGCATATTCCTGTGGGTAAGGTGAAGAGTACCAGGTCTGGATCTCATATTTTCCAAACTCAATCACTGAAGGGTATCGCCCACTTGTTTCACCAGTGTTTTTACACCCAATTTTCTGTCAGGTGCAATTAAAAAAAAAGTATTAGTTATAGAAAAGTGTAAGAAACTTTAGCTTTTTATAATCAGTTTCACCCACTGAAAGCACGAGAAACCTTAAGCATCCAAATCAGTTGCTCAAGCTCTTTATACCCTGACAGAGGACAGAGTTTGCAAACAGAAAATACCAACAGCAAAAGCTCAGCCAAATAAGAGGCACAACAGCCTCAAACTCTATTCTCCCACAGCACCTAGTGTGATGATGTCCCTGTAATTCTGGTGCAAACTCAAAGCTGTCCTTTTGTCAAAACAATGAGACAAAAGGTATCAGCTCAACCTTTCAAGAGTAACTGGAATTTACCTCAAAGAGTCAAGAATATGCTCACACTGATTTCAGCTATAATACTGCATTTAAGCTGATTAGAAAATGACTGCTAGGCTCTAAAGGGATGACAAAATATAAAACAGTAAGAAAGGTGCAGAAAAACAAGCAATTTCAATGTCAACTTTTAGAAACCTTACCACCTAACATTTTTAGGGACTGCATATGAAAGATTAAAAAAGCAAGTAGTGGGAACTATTTCCATGAGAAAACAGAAGTACAAGCTAATAATGAAATTGAATCTTTAAAATCAAATTGAATTTGTTGGTTAACACGCTGTGAATGAAGTCTGTAAAAGAGTCACTGCATAATGTTAGTTCCTGTACACTAAACCTGAAAAAAAACTGACATCCATTACTGAAAAAAGTACAACACACAGCATTTATGATGCCATTTTAAGAAAGCAGCAACTGAAACCTTACATTCACCCACCTTCTGAACCAGGTTCTCTCAAAGACACTGGTTTTTCATTTCACAGACACAGAAAAGTAAAAGTCTGGTTTCACTAGTCTGATTCAGCTCAAATATAATCACTGCTAGATAAAGTCTACAGTATTTAAACTCAAAGTGTGCTAACTCATCAGGTAAAATGAATTTATGGACTCACTAAACCTGGTTTTCTACCAAGCACTGTTTTCTGGGACCAACTTAGCTTTTCAGAATATCTGCTTTCTTTGCAGCAGAAAATCATTAGAGCAATATCCTCTCAGTCCTGACCAGGATATCAGCTACTTTTAAACTCTATGTTTGATCCTGTAGTCCTGTTTCCAAAATGCTCAAGTGTATCTTCCAAAATCTATCTCAAGTGTCACTTATCATCTGATCCATTCCAGCATGATGCCTCGTCTCCTATCTGCATATACAGTGTCTCTCAACTAGATTTCAGAGCAAGCATGACACATTAGATTAAAAGGAATATATCAGAAATTAAGATGAAGAGACTGAAAATTAACTCAGTTTTTATTTACAGAAATAACTACATTTTGTGCAATATGATTCTTACCTCCAGGGAAAGTTCTCGGGCCTGCTTAAACACTTCCAAATCCTCCTGTGTAACAGTGTCCTTGCTTCCCAACAGAAATACATCCGTATTTTCTTGTTTGATGCTTAGTTTGATTTCAGTATCTGTTATTTAAAACCAGCAAAAAGTTTATTCACAGACATGAAGGCTAAAGTGATATTACTAAACAGGACTGCAACTATGGCTGTTAAAAACTCCCCATTTTAACCAAATTTAGGATTACTAAGTAACAGAAGTGAACCCTTCACCCCAATTCTCTTGTAGCTTGCTGTGCACAAGCTATTTTTTGGTACTTGCTTGTCTGACTGTATAAGCCTTTATGGTCCAGTTCCGCTAAATTAGTTTTGAACCTCATGAAATGGAGTATATTTGATTGCTAGAACTATGCCACCTGATAAATTCCAGTATACTCTGGAAGGTAAAAAATAAACACAAGAGAAAAAAAGTTGCCCTTAAAACTTGAAGATTAATGCTAAGCTAAGTCTGCATTCAAACATTATAAATTAGAAGTATTTCTTTCTTAAATAAAAGTAATAAAAAGGTAGTTCACAGCAGTAGAGATCAAGTGTTGTGGAGACTGTAGTATGATGGAACTGTTCATGAAAAAGCAATGGAGCAGAGGGAAATGAATTGAAATGCCCACCGTTATAAGCACTGACAGCACACAATCATGATGACAGCACTACTGCCACAGGATCGGCAGGGAAGAACAAGGAAGTAGCATGACAAGTGGCTACTCATGCGGTACTACACAGCCATAAGCAACATTATGAAGGCATTTGGGGCTCCTAGTGTCACTACAGATGCAAAAAATAACAAAAAAGTGGTGTGGTATTAGTCAGGAAAAAAAAACCAACCAAAAATGTTTTGGAGATTTAGTCAGCATTAGATAAAAGGTCAAAGTTTTGTTGTTTTCGTATGAAAGTGAAGTAAGAACAAGAGAAATAGCTAAGACCTATGTGATAAGAATTTTGGTTTTGGACGGGACGCAGGTTTGGTTGGCGCTTCAACCTTTGCTTACCATCATCCTGATCAGGTTTAATCCTTCCGTCTGTCAAGCTCCCCTTCCCTGGTGAGGGGGTCCCCATCTGAGGGGTCATTTTATACTTTAATCTGCCTAGAATCCTGTGCTTTTTAAAGAAAGCTGTTCTCTTGAGGTGAGCAATTGCTTTAAAAGCATGTTCTCTAGACACACCCCATCCAGAGGCACAGGCATGAGACACAAACCTACTCCTAACCTCTTTCTTTCCATAGAAACAACTATTAGATGTTGATGTGGAAGATAATTCTGCTTTACTACACAAGTGCTTGTGGGGTGCATAGCTTGGGTGACTCTTTTTTCGAGACTGTTCATGAGTGGTAAAGATATGAGAGAGTCCATCAAAGAGTCCCTTCAGCTGACTGCTACTAGGAAGGCTGCTAAAGGAGGGTATGCTTGACTGACTGGAAGAACTTCGGGGAGAGTTAGAAGAAGTCAAAGTGCTGGATTTTTGAGAACTGAAGCTCTGACCAGAGATGGGGATTGGGAGTAGAAGTGAAGAAGGTGGAGGTTTTAGCTTTTGTGTGGTACCTGTAGCCAACACAAGAGAAGTGCATGACTGTTTCTGAGAGACCTTTTTCCTTGGACGATAGTGCTTTGAAAAGTCTATTATTTCACCTCGTGATCTGCGACCATCAGGTGATGGTGTAAAGAACTTAGTAAGGCCATCAATGAGACCTTTGGTTTTCTTGTTAACTTTAAGTGTAGAGGCAGATATGTAGGTGGAGGTGGTGGTGATTTTGGTGGTGGCACCAGGCCGAGTGGGGTCTGTTACAGGCAACCTGCTGCTTGAATCCTTCAGAGATGCAGCATGACCAGATGAAGGTGTGGTACAGACTTTAGTCTTTTGACCCCTACCAGGTGACCCCCTTCCTGTGAATGCATTCACGGATCCTTCATCACTGGTTACAGACCTATGCAAAAATTTGAAAAATAAAAATCAGCATTCAAAATCTTTACTGTCAAATAGCACTATAGTTTTTACAAGTTACCTGGGCCACTGTACTTAAAAATCCTTAAAGAAATTTAAAGACATATACACTTTGGAAATACATTTCACACTATGACATAACATCCATCTTTTATTTCCCCTTCTCCTTTTTGTTCCCCCTCCCCACTTACGTTTAAAAGACAGTCGACAAATTATATATAAAGTGCTGGCATAGCAAGATCTCCCATGTATAGAGCCTTTTCATATACTTTTAGGCATAGCCAAAGTGTGCCTCTTTGGAAAAAAATATCATTACGTTGTGTTTGTACAACAATTGCTCCATCACCATAGAGTTTATTGTACACACAGAGAAGATGAATGTTTTCAGTGTTAATATGATATCAAAACAGTTAACTTCAGACTGCATTTGCTTAAACTGTAGAGAAAGTCTATTAATCCTTTAAAGCAAACAGTCAATCTTCAAGAAACTGCTTTTTTTTCCCCCCACACTCTTGTTGGATTATGTAAAATGTGGTAGTAGAAGTTACCACCAAAGATCTAAAAGCCAAATGAGGTAGTTTATTAAGAGCATTACTACAAAACCAAAGAAACAGACTCTTTAGAAATTCAAAAATAGCAAAAAAACAAAAATAGGAAAGGAAAGAGCAAGATTAACCAAGCGCATTAGCGGAAAAAACATGAACTAACAAGGCCTAACATGGAAGGTGTTAGGAAAAACCAGAGTGGTGAATCTTACTTAAATGCTAGGAAGAAAAGGGGCATACTGAAAGCCAGCATTTGTGAGGTTTAACTGGTAATTCTGAGCCAGCAGAATTACAGGTTTAACTAGTTGCTAATAACTGAAAAGAGAAGCTACACTGCAGAGTAGTATATTGTAGCATACAGAAACAGAACTTTTGAAAATATCTGCAATAAAATAAATAGTTATCAGGACATACAATCAAATTACAAAGCCAAACACAGCTACACAGTTGTATCACATGCTTTCTTTCATTCATTTCTTACTTTGCAGCAGAAAGTTCTCTTCCACAGATTTTTTGCCCTCTAAATTGAGATACTGAAGTAATTAATTGCAACAGGTTCCTTCTAATTAGGGATTCAAAAGCCGAGGGCTACCATCTGCTTATTGACCTCCAAGGGCCCACCAGCTTAAGAACCAGCCCCTTCTCCACCCACACATCCTTAAATTTGGTTCGTTCCTAAGAGGCAACAAAACCAAGAACTTCTAAGTCTCTTGAATCCTTTGGCATCATACACTTAAGTCTATCACAAGACCTGTTCTCAGTGCCAGATGTGGTAACCACCAGCAGTGCTAGAGGCCAGCACACACCTGGTTTAAGTTAATCTCACACAGTAATTTGCCTGTGAAGAGCTTCCTACAGATGGTCAACAGGCAAAAAATTATTCCAGTACCACTGGACAGGTTTTCTTTGTACTATACAAGGACTAAATGGCATTGGCTAACCTTCCTGTATTTCATGTGACTACACACTTTTTATGTTTGACACTATTGTCTTCCATACCCCACAATCACTTTTAAATACGATTTCATGCCAAAGAGTGTCTCCTCTTATTCTATGTCTAGCCACTATTTTTCCAAAACAAGATTACTTTATATTTATACACGAGACACTGAAGTAATAGAAATGTGCTGGCAGTATTGCAAATATTTATTTTACAAAGTGCTTCCCAAGCACTCCTGTAACATGCTCCTGCAGCTCACATGCTACAAAGAAAACCTTTCTAAAAATGTTAATAATCTTCATATAATACTAAAAGAACTTCTGCATCCTTTAGTATGATGTTCACTTTAAAAGTTGCAGCTCAAAACCTCAAGAGCAAAACATAACAGGAAAACCCTCACAACATTTCCAACCCTTCTATTACATGTATGAGGAAGAAGGAGAAGCAGAATTAGTGTCTGGGGGTACATTGCCACTAAATCCATCCATTGGGAACCCAAACTAGACACACGTCTGCAGAACAGTAAGCTGGCAGGACTGTGTTACAACTGGTCCTGGTTCTGGTCAGGGCAGGGTTAATTTTTGCAGTAGCCAAGGGGAACATGTCCAGGACCCAGTGGTTATTCTGTACCACCTCTTGGGCAGGGAAAGGGACTTTGTTCCAGGGAGAAAGGGTTCTTTGCAGTCGGGTAAGCAGAGAGCAGCTTGGTAACACCATTCCAAATAATCACAATGTGAATTGTTCTGCCTGTCTTGTACACTTTGTTATTGGTACTGTAGTTGTTGCTGTTTGCTTTCTTCTTCCACTCCTGTTTCCAGCAACTTGTTCTTATCTCAGACTGGATCTTTACTTTTTGTGCCTTCAATTCTCTCCAGCCAGTGGTAGGGGGAAGCAAGAGAGCAGGGAGTCTCAGCAGTAGCACTAAGCTGGGGAGTATCACTCCTGAACCATAAGAGAGCCCTAACCTCCAGCTGAAGGTTTATGTGTTTTCAAAGAGTAAATAAAACCATTGGTACAACTAAAGCCCAAGGCATAGCTAGAGATATAGGGAATATTTTTTATTATGCACACAAAATGATATATAGAAAACTCAGTGACTTTCAAATTCTAAGCTATTTATTCAGGAGAAGAACTGAGAAGTACAAGGTTTCACCCAGTCTAGCAGCATGGTCTCACCAGCCAGTACAACTACATCTTTTACTTTCATGTAGTGTCATACTTTATTCCTGTCCTGAACTACTTTCATAGAGCAACATACGCTGAACTTCAGGACAAGAACCAAAAAGGCAAGATGAAAGATCCTGGCAGAGAGAAAGGCAAAAGAGAATACAGCAAGATGCACAGCATCAAGTAAATTAACTTGACTAGTGCACTATACTGCAAGTACTTTTCCTTCTATTTTCACATGTGGGCTCCACTGGCTTCAAAAATCCTTGTTTTGCAAAATGCAAAGTTTCACAGCAGCTCTCATGCAACTCTGAATAATACAAGACAGGTTTTTAGACTGTAGAGAAGAATGTCACAATGTAAAGAATGAGTAGTTGGTAGAGTCAGAAAGCTTTACAGCTGCTCAATTGACATAGCTAAATAGTTAAATAATGCTTAAACAGGGGGAAAAAGGTGTACTTGGATAGGAACACGCGATGAAGTGCAACATGCTACTGTAGCTGACACAGGATCTGTTTTCCTATTTAACACTCAGTGTAATATCAACTCAGTATTTGAACACTACTTAAACAGCCCTCTAACCAAGACTTACAATGTCTAACTACAGTGCTTCCTGGAAAGACAGATGCTAAAAAAAATTACAGCACGCTCTTGTTTTAGATAAACACAGTCCTGAGAAGCAAGAGGAATTGCCATCTCTTTTCCTAGTAACTGGTAGCAGGTTAACAGCAGAATTCAAGTAATAATCTTTTCCAGAGTACCACTGAAACCAGAACTTCTCTATTACTTGTATAGTTTGCATTTTGGAACAGGTTTTGTGAGCTGATATTAACTAACAAAGTAATTTTAATTCATTTTCCAAACAGCTCTTTGAGCAGAACGGTCTCTTGAGAGCTTGATATTATTCACTTTGTATTCTGTAGGTACTACAATTACTTGAAGCTATACTTGAAAGAAAGCTGTGGCATTTTCTATTATACAGAAGTTTATTTGGATCTGCTACAGGTACAATTTTTGATAAAAACTTACAGCATCTGAAAAATTAAGTTACAGTAATTTTTTTATCACCACCTGACATGACACCAAAAGCACCTACTATAATTTAGAAGTTATTGAACATTGGGCTGAGAGGCACATACAAAATCACTCGTCATCTATTTTCCCCAACTTGAAACAGAGTTAAAAACGGTGCTTAAACCTATATCAAACTCTTACCTGATTACATTCTCAGAAATATCTAAAGAAATAAAAAAACAAGAAAAACTTACAACATTCGTTGCTTTAATTTATTTTTCGGTCGTCCAATAGGTTTTGCGTATCGTCTCCTTATTTGCGCAGCTTTCTCATGAAGCAGCTTTCTCCCTTTCTTCTTTGGTCTACAGACCTGGCAAATCCACATCCCTATATAAAGGAAAAAGAGATTAGTTGTACACAGTTTATCTAATCTGTACTGCAGGTGTGTACCAAGATACATACCAAGTATGTACAAAGCCAGCAAATTATCTCTTGAACAGGACATAGGCAAAGGAAAGTGGACAAAAACGTGATCCATCTCTATCTATACTCTGAAATTTTTAAAAGCAAAGTGCTCATGGAGAGGGGGATACAAGAGGCAACAAGAATCACAGAAAAGATTATGAGCAATTATGTTCCTAGAAAAATTTCTGCTCTAGCTTCTCCCTCCTTATACTACCTAGATCTTTCTCAAGACAGAATTAAGACAGGGTAAAAAATTACATGCGTGCTACAAAGCCACTGAGGTAGAGCATGCTAAAGAATATACTATTTCACACCTAGGTATAATTGTTTTAATACACAACCTAAATTTAGCATCCTTTTAATATTAGATAGCCATGTCTAAACATTTATTGCACATAAGGTTGGGGTCTAGGAGGGGAGGAACTGAAGAAAGTCTATAATCTAACTTTAAGATTAAGTATGGAAAGCCATAAAGATGTAAAAATGAGAGGTGCCATAGGTCAAAAATCTAGAGATTAGAGAACCTGAAGACCCATGCATTTTGTTTAATTTGCCTGTTTTTCCAATTACTCCTACAAAGGGCATGAAGAAGAGTCTCTTCTATGTGTTCCAAGAACTTCTTTGTCAGTGTATATTTACCAAGCATTTAAACAGCCTTTCTAAAATTTCACCTTCAATAAACTGGGCAACAAATCATTACACAGTGAATTCATCTGGTCAACTATATGCAGACCTTTATTATTTTCCTGAGGAAAAAACCCCTCATATAATGGCAAATAATATTTCCTTTGATACGAAGGAAATTGTACTACTTATCACTGAAAAGAAAAACAAAAATAGCATGCTCGGCAGGTTTTGGTCACTTAATACAAGACTGCAAATTAAAGTATTTTCATGGAAAGGATTTTTAAGATCACCTTTTGGCATTCGGGATAATGGCGGGTCACAGCACTCCATGTGGAACCCTCTATCACAGGAGTCACAAAAAAGCATGTTATCCTGGGGGGGCAGGGATGAGGGGGTGGAGAAAAGGAAAAAAGACTTAATACAGCATTGCTTGAAGGTGTACATCAATTATTTGCATTTGGACATGTGCTAATTATAAAGCTACTATAAACAAAGAGAAGTCAAGTAACACTGAACAAGTCTAACTTACTGCATTTTTGCCTTGGATCCTACATGCACTGCATGTCTTGCATTCAATACACTGCCACCTCAATGCCTTCACATTTGTTGTTAACTCAGGACAGAATTTCAAACATGATGGATGTCCTAAAAAATACCAAAATGTTATTGAGAAGTTGAGATTTAAGACTGGTTAGATTGATTTTTGATATATTGGCAAATATACAGAATAATTGTCATGAAACCCATTTATGAAGACAGGTAGAAAATTGACTTTTACTGTAACTGACACCAGCGAATGGCCTGTGTAAGCACCTAAAACTGAACTTTTTATTTTTCACTGGGTTATTTCCATGGCATATTAAACTGTCATTGGTTCTGAAAAAAGTGTATTTATAAACTTGACCACATTCCCCTTTCACAGCAGTGCAAAATAAACAGAGGAAATCTTCAGATAAAACTGCATTAGTTATTTTCCTAACTATACTAAGTATCTACCAGAGAAACTGAAGAGCCAAACTATTATGCGGTTTTTTATTTCAACTTATTACTTAATTATAAGCAAAGAACAATTTCAGAGTAATAAAAAGGGGAAAAATGAATCTGGCAATTGGCATAAGGAAAACATATTGCAATACAAGGTTTAAAATTGAGGGGGTGGGTGTGGAATATTGAACTACCACCTCCCACAAAACACAAAAATTCCTTGGCAGGACCATCCTCTTTTCACAGTAGTCTTGAAGGCCTACATGACTTTCAATTAACATAAGATCAGGCAACTGAACACATCCAACACCTGAGGCAATACTGGCAGTGATTTTTTCATGTCTTCAACAACCTCAGAGCGTAGCCCTAATCCACAAAAGATAAAAGCACTGCTATATAGGAAGGGATAAGCATTCCCAGGGAAACACTTTATGACAGTATTATATTCAGAGATTATCTATCATGAACATAAGCACAGAAGTTGCCAGAGAGAAGAATCCCTGATGCCATGCTTCACTTATAGATGGCTGCAGCGATGTGGCATGCATCAAAGGTGCTTTCTTTTCACTGTCAGAGTTAGAATAGTGCTTTTTTCTAGGTAATGCTGTAGTTACAGTGATTCAGACTTTCTTCATCAACTGTTTCTCAGTCCAGGACTGAGCTAAAACACCACAAATAAAAATACAATCTAATCTATGAGCATTTGTTATTTTTGTCTTCTAATGGACTCAGACATGAATGGCAAAGACTGCTGGAATGCAAAAGCCAACCGAATAAGTGACAATTTCAGATTTTACTTCCCTTTATTATATTTATCCTAGGCTTAAACCACTTTATTATTAAACTTTCAAAGACAACTTGAATTGTGCATTTTCTCAAAATAAAATGCAGGGATATAATCTATTAGGAAAGAGCAATCAATAATATAATCAAAGTGTACTTTCAGAAAAATATTGAAAAAGCATAACCATTTGGTTCTTAGCATACAGTTTAAAATATACCAATACCAATATATTTTTTGTGGTTAAAATTGAGTATATACTTTCAAGAATGTGACAAATATACTATAACAGCAGAGATGAGTTCAATGAGATACTGTTCCCTTCAATGAAACCCCCTAGAGAGGCTGATATTAGTAATCAATATCACATAAAGACTTATTTTATCAACTATGACTTAACAACCCTATTAACACATTAAAGCGTAGTCATAAATCAATCACCTCCATGTAAGTATATTTAATTCCAGTTATCTACCCTGCACAGAAGTGATCTATTTCAAGGAGCAAGTAAGTTGCAGTTAAAACTGTAGATTTTAAATTTGTTTTTACATAAATAACTGTGATGTATAAACATATGGAACATCTATTCTCACTGGTTGGTAACCACTGCTTGAACAAATTAAGTGTAACTGTGTTACTTTGTATCTCTTATCTACCCATTGAACATTTCTCATTCAATCAATTACACAACTTAATACATTTCTTTAATTGCTAGATTTTATTATCAGATAAAAATTCAAGAAAAACATTCCACTGGTATTAAACATGCCTGCAATTCCAAATCCTTGAGCCACAAGTAACCATGACTGGAAGGGTGCAAATGGAAACCGTCACAACGGATTTGCATATTTTTTCACCGTCTTTTCTAAATTGACATAGCGCAAGTATAACAGTAACATGTATCGGGTAATACCTACCAGACATTAAGTGGGAATCAATAAGTTTCCATTTTAAAAGGAACTCTGTTGAACTACAGTCACAGCAGTTACACACAACATTGTGTAGCTTAACAGATTTCCATAGTCATTTGAAGTTACTGTGTTCTTCACTGATTTTACAGCTAGGTTTATTTTTAAATTTGAGAGCTGAAGGAAAACATGTTTTGGGCTTCCACATTTGCAGTATTTCAGCTCTAACTCATCTAAACTGAAATTAAAAACATACTATCTTCTCCATATCTAGAAACTGATAAAACTCCAAGAAGCTTCCAACACTAGTGTGAAGTGTTTAAACAGGTAATTTCTCCTAGTTCCACCATGTGACTTTCTTTTAAAACTCAGCAGCATAAATATTTTAATGTATCAAAAATGTTTACCAGATTACTAGAAATTTAGACCTTGACAAGCTGGAAAATTTCACCAGGAATATATACAGGCCTACTTTAAAATGAAACACTTCAAAATTCGTTCATCCATGTTAGAAATGGTTAAGATTTGTGATACACTGACTTGGCAGAAATAGGTGAGACCAGGAAGTTAAAAGTGAGGGTCTCATTCCTTTGTGATTGAAGGCAATTTCTTAAACCCGCCCACTTTTGTCTTCCTCACAAAAGCTGAGCCTTTTTTATTCATTAAAGGATTTGATGAAAAAGCTAGTCTTTTAAAAGTACAAGCGTTAGATCAGTGACTACAATTAAACACAGTGTTAAATTAGTTATGCTAATATCTCCAGTTATTTTAAACTTAAACATAAATGCTGGGAACTACTGTATAAGATAACTCCCCCCAAAAAACCCCTCAACTTGGGTCTGATGATCTTTTAGGTAGAAAGTGTTATTACTATTTAGGGAGACTTCAGCTATGAGCAGAGATGGTCAGTGCACCTGTCCAGGGGATGTACCAGTTTTTTTCTACCTGCAGGTTTCTTAGCAGTTCCTTTTATCCAACTAACCAATGTCCTTATACAGACAGCAATAAAGAAAAAAATTTCTATATTCCATTATTACTAAACCATATCCTAAATCTCATTTAGAAAGCGATCTCTGCCCAGTTCTTTCCAAATATTTTCTGTCCCTATTCCTTCTGACCTGAGTCCAGTGTCTGTAACTGCTCTCCAGCCTTCTCTACCCATCTTTATCAGAAACCCTCTTGCCTCCTCAGGATAACATACAATTGGAAAGGAGAATAAGCATAGGTATTCTACTTTTTGCTATTTTTGCCCCTTTTAAAAAACATTTATTATAATTCTCCAGTCACTCAATATTTTCCCTCCTCATTCTACAACTTCAAATCCTCATAAAAATCTGTCAGCAGCATCAATCTTTAATTGCTTCTGTACATCTTGTTTGAAAAAATAGAAGCAGAGTTCGATTCTAGTTCTCAAGTGTATTGATTTTTCAAAATCAAGAGATAGGGAAAAAGCAGGAGAAAAAAAAAAAAAAAAAAAAAAGCACAAAACCCAACCAAAACCAAGAGGAACTATGACCGCTTCTGTAATGGGATTTGTTTTCTCACATCTGACATCCCTCATCTTACTTCTTGAGAAAATCCTCTGTGCCAACTGACATAGCAGTGCACTTCATTTCTACTACCCAAATATTTTTCCTCCCAAATACCAGGAAAATGTGCAGCTAGTTATCCCGCTAGTTTCTGCTCTCAGAATGCAGAGGCACTACCTGAAAAGACAAAAGCGACTTGACACAAAAAGGGAAAACAGGCATGCCAGTAGTGGGCACTGCAATTTAATCTCTGATCAACTGAACAATTTGCTTGCTGTGCACAACATGCAATTTCTTTTCTATTTGTTAGACAGCAAGACTAGCTTTGAGATACACTGCAATGTGCAAAATTACAAATCCAATTACAATAAAACTCCACTTGAGTGAAGTTTTGTTATTTATAAATTGCACTGAAATTGGTTTTTATTTTAGTTAGGCATCAGTAGCTAAAGTTTAACCATCCAGCAAACTGATTGGCAGTCTCACCATTTCATTCCTTATTCTGATACATCTGAGGAACTAATTAAAGATAATTTAGTCTTAATGGGGCAGAGAGAATGTATCGGTGTTAATTCAAATAGAAGCTGATCCATGAAAGTCAAGGCTTCCAGTTCTAAAGTGTCTTAAGACCCACCAGGGAATTATTACACAACAGAAGAGTAGCTGATATCTAAACTCACCTGATAAATGTAAACTCTGTGCACCAGAGTCTAACCAAGTATTAATTTTGCAAATATCAGAAAACAGATTTGAAAACAGAGGAGACCTATAAACCACTAAAGGAGGACAATTTAAAATTTATGAGGTTTGCTGTTGCATACTGGTTTAAAAAAGTAATTTTCTTATTTCAGCGTGTAATAACTGGCTAAAATATAATAAAAAATACACTGGTTAAAATACAAAGCAACTATCAGGGTGGTAATTGACAAGGAGACAATCAACAACATATCCTGATTAACTGAAAACATGTTTTTATCCATACTGTTTTGTTTTTACTCAAGTACTGATGTAGCCTGTCCTGAGAACTGCCATAGCTACTGTCAGCATACCTACAAAATGATGATACTCATGGACTCCAGATGCACAGAATCACAGAATATCCAGAGCTGGAAGGGACCTAAAAGGATCATCAAGTCCAAATACTGGCCTTTCATAGGGCATCCCCAAGAGTCACAAAATGTGCCTTGAAAGCATTGTCCAAATGCTTCTTGAGCTTTGTCAGCCTTGGTGCAGTGACCAGTGCCCTGGGGAGCCTGTTCTAGTGCACAACCACCCTCTGGGTGAAGAAGGTTTTTCTAGACCTCCCCTGACAAGTTCAGGCTGTTGCCTCGGGCCCCAGCACTGGTCACCACAGAGAAGAGAAGCGCCTGCATTAGGAACAGCCACAGAGTCTGCAAGAGCTGCTGCAACACACAGGAGAAAGGTACATGCAATCAGTAGTGTCATTATCTTCTGCCTGACAAGTAACCATCTGTCCACCTCATGTGGTACGTTATCGAAAACATTATTCACACAATAATTTTATAAAAAAATGAACTGGATACACAAGATGTGCAGCAGCAAAGGCTGCTACATAGTCTTTATTACTATGATTATTCCTCAGCTTCCGAAATGTTACAAATCTGTGCAAGCAAAATTCTTGATCATTTGATGTCACAATGCAAAACCGACTTTTCAGAGCCAACATAAATCCCAAACAATAACTAAATTCTTGTATTGTGAAAGTGTGGTTTCCCCCTCTTAATTTATTCAGCAGATCTATACTTTGACATAAAGATGATTTCATACCTCTTATTTGTAATTATCCCAATTACAAAGATGACAAAATTCTAGTTTAAAAAAACCAAAAAAGAACAAAACCAACAAACAAACCAAGAAAAACAACAACTAATTCTTCTGTCCCCCTGGTTTCAGTTCTTGATTTATGTTTGCTCAAAGAGAAGGTTCACAATTTTAAAATATTTTTTAAAAGACAAACTAAAACAAACATTTCTAGTACTTGTAAATCCAGCCAACTTACCACTGCTGCCACAATCTGCACAAGACAAGAGCTCTTCTGGTTTTTTTTCACGATTTGATTCTTTCGTTCCCAAGCAAAAGCTACATATTGGGATGGGATCAGCTCGTGGCTAGATTTAAAAATAAACAGACAGTTAGCTAACAAAAAAAAAAACCCAAACCAAAACCCACCAGCCTCCAAGGCTTTTATTTGGTATTTTGCTGTGCCACATACTAATCGGCAAGGCAAATGTCCGCTTTACTAACTTTGTTACAAAGTTTTCATCTTAACATACTTAATAAACTTCAAGTTGGCTCATAATAAGCCAACCTGTGTATTAATCCATGTAAATATCTCCAATACAAGATAGTGTTAACAAAAACAAGGAAAAATTAGAACTTGGGACACTATTCTTGCACACAATTGCAACTCCAGAATACAATCACTTGTTCTTCAAATGCAACAGTGTTCAAAGATCAAGATGTAAACTAGTATTTATTACAGATGAATATAGTTTCTGTACACAAGGCAAAAACTCAAATTCAAAACATACTTTATTACTTTGAAATTCAATACAACTCATACCCCCCTCTGAAACCACCATTTTAGGGTAAAAGCACTGGATTTAACAGCTCAAGGGTCATCCATGCCAGTCTGATGAGTCCCATCAGCTTTGATAGACAGTCTTAATAAAAACATGCAAATCTTTCAATGTCTAGAAGCAATACACAGAACTCTCCACAGAATTACTTCAGAATTGATACAAATTTACTTCCCATCTTTCCTTCACATGACAAACTGTATCAGAGAATATTTATGATACTGTTTCTGCTTTACATTTTAGAGCTTTCAAGAAAACACTAACCTGCAACATGCAAAATATTAGTGTATTAATGACTACATGCAAGTATCTGTAAACAGGTCTGTAACAAATAAAATTATATGCAACTATTTCTCCCAAATGGGATAGTCAAATAACAGAGTACATTCTAGCACAGAATATCACAATAACTCAGATTCAAATGCTTTCTTTCACTATTTCACAGTTTCCAGATTCAGGTAGGCAATGCTGTTAGTTTTACATATCAAAGCAATCTTTTATTGGCTTTACCTTCATTTTGCATTTCCTCTTTATGCTACAATACTTCGAAAGCTGGCAGACTATCTTCACCTGACCTATAAATCTGTATTCCATTAGAGATCTGAGAAGTGGGGAATGCTTGTTTTTAAGGATATTCTTCTGAAAGAATTAGTTTCATGCTGACGTGCCCTGAGATATCAGCACAATATAACACAGAAATATTGAAACTACTTTTATGTTATTAAGCTTTATGATCAGCATGAAGAATGCTGACATCAAGAAGGTAAGTTTGTCCTAGCCATAGAAGAGGAGCACACAAACATACTTCCACATAAACATACCCCAAGGCACCACACTTTTTCTGAAAATTTAGTCCATAGCAAGTCTGCACACTGTTCAACTCTTCACAATCCAATTACTGAAGTATTGACATACTTGTATACCCCAAAGAATATACATGAAAGATAAACAGAGTTGAACTTTTCATAAGTAAGGAGATGTGTGTTCTCTTCCATCATCTACAAAAGGGAACTATTGTAACCACCTTATAACCAATAGGAACAAATGTCATCTGCAGTCTTTTGTCTTACTGAGGTCTCTATTATGGATTATATGATTTGCTGAAATATGAAATTGCTACTTGGATAAAAACAACTGTTTAAGTTATAAAACAGCTTCCAGAAATGGTCGTACTTCAAAAAAGAAGCATTATTGGTGTTGTCAGTTTTGGAAGGATGACATTGAATGAGATCTGTAGCTCTATAGGTAGAAAGAGTTATACCAGTTACTTGCAGGACTTTTCACTTGATAAAAACAATGCATATATAAATAAAATAAAAAAGAATTATTTAATTACTATTCTTGCCAGTCAAATATAATTCAACAGATCTTTCCCATAATTTTGCTTTCATCAGATATGTCACTGGAGCAAAATGATACTAACAAAAAAACCAAAATATATAAACTATGCTAATAATCAGCAGTAGAAAAAGGGTCCAGAGCTATTCAAACAGATTTTGCAGCATTGTGTGGACATTTCTTAACTGCTACTTAAAGCTTAATAGAGATAATTTTAAAAGACAGATTATTCTTTTAGCAGAATCCAGTAAAAATTTCCTCTTGGCAACCATACTGTTCTCTTTCCCTTCGATGTAACAGTGCTTTAGCCATTTCAAAAAGGCTTGTGCTGATAAATAATTTACAAAGCTTCACATATCATTCAAATCCAGGTCCACAATCTCATCTATCTTTCCAAGATTTTTTTTTGCTCTAGGAAAAGACATGGCCATTAGCCAACATTCATTTACTTCCCTATTTCAAACATGACCCCACCCCATCCCCCTTTTTTTTCTGAAGGTAAAATAAAGGACAAAGGTTGTTGGCAGTTCAGGGCTACAAAGACTGATGTTCCCATACCAAAACTAATCACAAAGAGCTTGCAAATCCTATCACCTCATATACAAGTTTCCAAGAAGCTTACAGGCTCCAGTATATTCTTTGAAGCCATTTACATTCATAACTGTATTACAGGGTCTGTTCTCTCAACTACTGAAAGTTATGAATACACACACACTCCTGTCAGCACAGTAAACAAGACATCATTTCAATTTCCTTTAGCTTCCACACTCAAAGCAAGCCTGAATTCATACTGGTAGTATTAGTTCTGGCTCACCACTGTCTCAATTAGCATAAACTAAGGGCGTTTGGGGTTAATTTTGTGAGGGCGCTAGTGCAATTTTTTAGCTGTTGATTAGCAGCAGCAGAATGTAGTCCAAACAGCAATGCAACTCCTACCTTAATCAAAGGGAACTCTAAGAGAAATTAATCTATTTTTCTAATCAGTAGTTTATCTTCTAAAATATAGCCACCACATATCTTTTGAAAAATAATGATCAGTCTTCAGGAAGGTTAATTCCATTTCATCTCTTACAGAATGAGTTCTAGTCAAGTCAGTTATTCAACACTGCAGTATTTTGTACCAGAAGAGGCAGTAATACTTTTGGTGTTAATATTTAATATTAATATTTGCGTTACAAAAGCTTTAGGAGTATGGTGTCTGCTCTGTCATACAAGGGAGGTCTGAGTAACTCTTACCCAGTAA
The DNA here is from genome assembly GCF_031753505.1 of Anomalospiza imberbis. NCBI lineage: Eukaryota > Metazoa > Chordata > Aves > Passeriformes > Viduidae > Anomalospiza > Anomalospiza imberbis. The sequence continues at coordinate 14,330,513 of NC_089688.1, forward strand.
CATACTATTGCTTCAACAGAACTAATATGCTGAGAAGATTTTTTCATCCCTTTAATTCTGTGAATAAGGTAAATGACAACTTGCAAAGCAATTTAGTTTGCTAGGTTACTAGAAACTGAACATTCAAATTCAACAGACTGCCTTGTTGTAATAACTGTATTCCCAACTGCAGTAAGAGCAAATTTACAGAAAATTCATCCCTTATGCCAACATGCATTCAGAAATTAAAGTTTCACAAAGAGCAGTCAGGAAATTGCATTTAAAAAACTTAAGACAGACACACCATGGAGCAATAACAGACCATCAACTCAGCACCTCTAAACAGGTTGGATTTTTATTTTACTTTCCAAGTAGAATTTGAACCGCACTTATTTAAACATCGTACATTCAACTGCCATAGTCAATCAATGCCTCAGAACATCATACATATAACAACTGCAGTCCATCAATCCTCTAAATAGTGTTAAAACCATGTACTGTATGACAATATTGTATCACCAAAAAAAACCACCAAAATCCAATTTTACAACATTTATAATTTCAAAATTATTCCAAACAATAATTGACTGTGATTACTCTAACACTTGAAACTGTTTTCTCTAAAAATACATGAATGTGTGTACACTAAATTTTGTTTATAGCTTCATTAATTCAGTCACTAGAGAACACAAGAATAAAAGCCACGTTTAATCAAAGTTTGTGCTACAGATGAAGACTAAAAATAAAAAATATTTGTTTAGTGCCTTCAATACGTGTTTAGTAGTTGATCCAACTGAAAAAAACCATCCTAGAGCCCCCAAAAAACCCCAAAGCATTTTAACTATTTGACATAGTTTACACATTGTGAAACATTAAGGACCCACAATCCTTGCTGCTCACAGTCTTTACATATTCTGCATTCTGCTGGTCCACAAAAAATAAAGAATCATAGAAAGATTTGGGTTAGAACAAAAATCTAATTCCAATTGCCCTGCCATGGGCAAGGACACCTTCCATATCATCAGTAATTCAGAAATAACAACATTGTGCTAGCATTTAGTCAAACAGTGTCCATGTTTAAGCACAGACTTGAAAGTCATTTGTGCAACCAGTAAATTATTTTGGTTTTTTTTAATGACTCACAGTTATCTATTCTGAGAAACTAACAGGCTTTCCCCTGCACAAAATCAATCCTTGGTAAAAATTCAGCTGGACTTCTGTTACTTTATGCCAAAACTTGTCCCAGAACTAAGGCCCAAACCAATTTTTTTCCTATGTAGTTTCTGTGCTTATTCTGTGGAATTTACATGCTTACTTGATTATATTTATAGTTACCATCAAATTCTTAAAGCATTTAATATGTTCTAACATCCCATCCTCAAAGAAGTCACATTAGGTCCTGAAACGTTTTCTTTTACTTTATTTTTGAGTGTGCAAAGTTACCCAAAACTATAAATCTCACTCAAAGCAAGCAGATTCCTATTTGCATTGCTATAGCACTCTGAGGTTTTTAACAGATTGTCTGAAAACTGTTAGGCATTAGCTGTGTACACACAATTACAGTCTTAAGTGCTATCTCATCAAGTGTTATACTCACATTAAAAGAAATTAAAAGTTTCACACACACTCCCAAGAAATTTTACTAGCAAACCCAAAACCTCAACTGTTCCCATTTGCAACTGCCTCTCCATGCCTTTTCAGAACCACCTCAACATCACCTGACCACCTGCTGGAAAACACATCCTTATGCAAGCTCTCCCAACATTAGATCTCTGCTATCCTATGAACAGAAACAGCATGTAAGTAATTACAGGGTTACCAGGAGAGAGGGGCAAATTTTACTGAAAAGTGAAGCTGCCATGACCTTCAATACAGATCCACCACCCTGGTCCCAGCCTATTTCCAGCCGTAGGAAGGACAGAAGCAGCAAGCTGGCTTTCTCAGAATACCTACATTTTCACAAAGTACCTTCAAGGGCTATCTGCACTTTTTTTTTTTCTTTTTTGTTTTTACCATGGTTTGAAAAAAGAAGTCTCTGAACATGAAATCCTAACAGAAGCATCTCTAAATACTGTTTTTTAAAGTATTAATATTGAAAAGCAGAAGCTTTATCAGCTACAGGTACTGATTTCTGACTCATCTACTGAAGCAGCTGCTCTTGATCCCAGACAAGATAAGGTTCTGTGAGCACTTTCAGCTGCAATCCCTTTCCTGCATCCATTCTGTATGTGTACAAAACAGTTTACTTTCCACATCTGAAAAAGAAAATCATCATGTTTCAGGGACTATAAGTTAAACTACATTCCAAATTTTTAAAACAACTTGCTAACTATCCAGTAGTTCCCATATTAGTCCTACAGGCCTGGAAAGCATGGCAAACAATACACACTACCTGAAATGATGGTAAACACATCCTGACACGCAGAAGTGGGGAAAAATTACACCTGCTACAAACCTTAATGTAGCACTTATGCATTCAAAGAGCATAAAGCAAAGGCCAGTACAAGGGCAGCTCCAAAAAGAGAGGACTGACCAGGCTGTGAACTTTATTACACTTTTAAATCAACTAACTGCATAAATGGTGTGTATTGGCAAAAAGCTACAGACTGAAACTTCCCCTCTTTCCCCTAAAGATTATCATCACTGCTAGAATGCAGGTTTGTGTGCCTTGTGTTTGTATAAAATTCACTTCCTTACAACACAGTAGCTTTGTGGCTTTCTCTGCTCACACCTCTCTCCTGTACTTTGAAAGCATATCTCTCCAGGAGCATTGTGATATACAAGGTAACAATGAGAGATACCTAGAACTATGCAAAAAGAGTAAATTTAAAACCCTTCCTGTCCTCCTGGATTTACATGCCCTAAAGCCATCTAACTGCAAGAGTAGTACTAGATTAGCTTAGACTTAATTACCTGTGCTTAAGTCAACCTGCATTCATGTTTCATTTGTAGTTTATACACACGGAAAATATTAAAATTTCATTTTCTGTTGAAAAACCACCACTCAAAGCAAGCACAGAAAACGTCTACAGAAAGGTGCAAAGCTGCAGCTCAAAAATACAGCTATGTGTCCTGGTACTCTGGAGGCTCAGCTTTCATTTTCAACGGAATGAATACAAAGCCTCTACACTTACAGAAGGGAAACTTTCCAGCTATAGTCAGATTCAACTATAGTCCAGATTCCAACTATAGTTCATAATTATTAAAGTCAATTTAAAAACAACCCTTGGATATGTGTAGGCCCTGCTACTGTTTCTGTCAACAATCTCTGATACTTTACTTATTTAAACTGCATCCCTTCTGTGATCTTGCATTAATTTCTATGTGCCACGGTTTAACCCCAGCTGGAAACTAAGATCCACACAGCTGCTCACTCATTACCCCCACATGGGGATAGGGAGAGAATCAGAATAGTAAAAGTGGAAAACTCATGGGCCGAGATAAAGACAGTTTAATAGCCAGAGCAAAAGCCACATACACAAGCAAAGCACACCAAGGAATCGATGCACCAGTGCCCATGGGCAGGCAGGTGTTCAGCCACTGCCAGGAGAGCAGGGCCCCTTCACAGCTAACGATTACTTGGGAAGACAAATACCATCACCTTGTCTTGGTGTACCTCACTGTCCTCTTCTTGCTCCCACTTTATACACTGAACATAATATTTTATGGTATGGAACATCTCTCGTCAGCTGGGATCAGCTGCCCTGCCTAGATAACCTCCAGGGTTCTTGAGCACCTCCAGCCTCCTCACTGGTGGGGATGTGTGCGAAGCAGAAGATGCCTTGACTCTGTAAGCCCTGCTCAGCAAAACCCAGAACTATCCCTGCATTGTCAACATCATTTCCAGCACAAACCTGAGATATCATCCTATAATAGCTACTATAAATAAAATAAAACTCTGCCCTAGCCAGTAACAGCATACTGTGGTAGCATTACAGAAGAAAGCAAGCTTTTCCCTCCTGAATGGGAATTAATTTGTTCTTTAATTTGTAGATGTCCTGCTTTGGTCCTGCACCTGGGACTAAACAATTGAAAAATGTATTCACCTTTCCATTGTAATAGTAAGAGTGTTTTTAAATAATAAGTTGAGCCAAGGCTGTTATTATAACTGGTATATGAAGAAGGTAATCCTCAAATTCTCTTACGCATTCTCTAATCTGAGATCAGAGCCCAGATACAGAGCCTGCCACTATGAGGTACTTCTGCTTACCAGGTTAACAACAGCTCAAGCTGTAAATACCTCCTATATACACTGCAGTCTTCTGTTTCCATCTTACTGCAATTCTGATGACCATTACCTACATTGTGTAAACATAACCCTGGGCTAAGCAGTCTTCAGCCTTCTTCAAAGTCTATTTTCAATGGTTTTGAAGTGAAAAGACTAAGGGGCAAAAGTTATTTTAACACTTTTCAGCTGTGTTATTAACACCTGTGGCAATATAGTTCCTTCAGGAATACACACATAAGTTGTCTCTATCAAACAGATGAAACTGAACAGACCACGCAACATTGGTAGTGCACATAGGCAATTCCACATTCAACTGCAACTGGGTTTGGCCCTTTCTTTCACCTTCTGCAAGGTACACTCAGGAAATTCATCTGAAACACATTTCTAACTTAGACTTTATGTAAAGGTAACTCAGTTCCATTTTCTTGACACCCAAGATATAGGTAACTTCTGTCTTCAGACTCACTGAAAAGATATTGAAATAACACTTACAATTTAATGGGTTCCAACATTTTTAAATTCCAAACTTCATCCTTTCTGCTCCCTTACTTGCCTACTATGAGACCAGTAACTGATTCAAAATCTAAATATCCTGATACCAGTTTTTGGCTAAAAGACTTTTTTGTTTGTATGCCTGTGTTTGTTAAATTACGCTCTGGCACACAAAGCAACCTCAAGTGTACCAACAACAGGCTTGCTTTTCTTCATTCCCTCTCCAAGTAGTCCATTGACTTCCACAAGCAAAGTGAAATCACTACCACAGATCCAACCAAGCAGATTATCCATAAGCTGTTTTACTCCTTACATCCCTACCACTAGTGGAAGAATGCCACATCTTCCAGGTGACACCTTTTCACATTTTTTGTAGCTCAATTTTTTTTTCTCCAAAGTAATGAGATTTTACAGTTTCCAACTCCTTCAAGACTCAATTCTTTAAATCCGCCTAAGTATCTTAAGAGCAGCACACATTTGTTATTTGCCATACACTCTTTATAATAAAATGGATGCCCTTCAAGTCTCACCTCCAAGTACACTTCTAGGTATTCATTCTGAGTTAAAGTGCATTATCTATCTAGCTTTCAACAATCCTGCTCATCATGTGCTAATTTCCACAATGCCTTATCTTAGTTTCTCCATATGCTTAGGAGACTTCCAAACATGGTATCCACTGGTTTTTGTCACATGTATATACAATTGTTCAAATGGGATTGCATTTTCCAACTCAAAATTTTATCTTTTACTGCACTGTAACTAGAATGAAGCAGGTGATGCAGGTAACCACAAGGTAAGCTATGGTGCAATTCACAGACCATGATCCCATGGCCATGTCAACTTTTATATTCTTTGGGGAAATGTATTGTTTTTACACAGATTAAATAAACTCCAGTATGAAAACCACATGCTTCATTGCTATGATATCATGTTTACTCAGATGTTTGTATATATGAATATTTTTATCCATAACTTATTACCAAAGTCATCTTACATAAATGCATATAATGTTTGCAGCATGGCACAGGATAATTATTAGTTGTCTTGATGCTAATTGCTCAGGGAAAATGTTTAATTGCATATTAAATTGATCATATGCATATTTTATCTAGTTTACTCTTTGGGGCAAATTTACTGTCAGCACAATCTAGATTTGAACAGCAGTATACTAAATACAGAAGCAGGGCTTTTTGAAACTGGCCTAGTGTTTGAAATTAAATTCTAAATAAAACAAGCAGTTCTACTCCAAGATGAAGTAGACGAATTTCTGCACAAAGTCAAGACATAGCCCGCCTAGTTACCTCATATAAGGGAAAAACAGGACCAAAGCAAAATTATTATGGCCACAAATTCCAGAACCTGATATGAGATTACAAGAGAACTATTTTTTAGATTTCTTCCACTGATATGATTAAGAAATAGAAGCTTTAAATAGAGAGCACATACATTTCAGTTTTGTTGTATACATTTTGGGTTTTTAAACAAAAAAGTATTTAGTTTTAACTCATGTATATAACTTGACATCCTTTCTGCTCAATTATTTCAAGAGTAAATGCAATATAAATTGCATCACTCTAAATAACACAGCCACTTCTCTTACCAAGGCCCAAGTAGTAGAAAAATGACATGGCTAAACTCATAGTCTTAGAGGCAACAAGTGGCAGCAGCTTGGCCATTGACCATTTGGTTTTTGGTTTTTAGTCACTGGTTTCTATCTAGTAAAAAACACTGGCACTAAGATACTTCTCTACCAGGTGAGCTGCTGAGTAAGACGAGTCATGAAAATCTATTTATCTATTTATTCTTTTAGAAATGAAGTAATTCCTGGTCTCCTTTCTGAAGCAAGAGGACGTGGACAAACAGCTGATTAAATGCAAACAGCTTCATTTTTTCCCCCCTGACAGAAACTGAACATTATCCTTGAGAGAAGAAAAGCAGATTATTCAACAGCCAAGACACTGAAAACACTAGCAGAAATATACCTTTACAAGCCATTGCCCAAGACACAAAGGCATTGAAAATCTGCCAGCTCTGTAATGTACATACACAACTACATACACAGTGCATTATACACAAGACTTGGGAGAGCAGCAGTTTTTTGCTTGATCATGTGCTGAAATCCATGGCAGAGGATAATAAAGGTGAGTAGGCACAGTAGCCCTGTACCCCAAGGAGTTACCTAATAGGCTGGCACTTCCAATAAATGACACAGATTGCTTTGTCAGTCTCTGCTACGTAGAGATCATGTTCAGTAGTAACATACTGTTGAATCACTGTGTTAAATCATAACCCCCCAAATCAAAGAGCGTAATTTTAATTTCATAATTAAAAACCCAGATTACTCTAAGTCATTTTACAGATAGAGTAAAATAATCTCCCTTAGAATATAATAAAGCACTAACTAGCCATGTGATGTAAACCAGAGCTTGGAAAGCTCAGAACAAAGCCAGTAAACATCTCACAGAAAACCAATTTTTCTTAGAAAGGCTTTCAAGTAGGCCTATTATATAAAATTAAATCAAAGTCTCTTGAGGGAAAGAGGCTTAAAATTTGCCTTAAGTATTACATTTAAGCTGGGCAACTGTGGGGGAGGAGTGGAAATTAAAAAAAAAAAAAAATATTGCAGCAACTTGTATCATGTGGCTTTTAGAAACAAATCCAGTGAGGCTCTCAAGCACAGGTTCCAATTTATCTTCTACACTATTTCCAAGTACTAAAGCCTATGAAGCCCACGAGGCCATTCTCTGTTCTACCAATAATATTAAACTGCCCTGTTCCCCAGGGAAAACATACGAATTCTAGCATCAGCATTTTTGCAAAAAGGACAAGAGAAAGGTCATAACAAAGTTCATTAAGTCAGCAGCTTGTTAACTGTAATTTCGTGAGAGATTTTTAAACGGGGCTTTGAAGGTAGCTACGCTGAGCTTCAAAAACAGCAATAGCCTACAGAAGGTGCTAAGCAACTTCAACATAAACCAAAGGAAAGAATGAATTAAGAAATTATCACTTAGCAAATCCATCTAAGAGCACTCTTGAACCATACCCAAGTTTAAAATTGAAGTCTTTTAGAATCAACCTCCTTTCATCTCTGACAGGAAACAGTTCCTGTTTGCTTCCATCCAGTAAAAGAACTAACCAATGAAATAACCTGCACCTACAGCATCATCCACAGACAAGGACTCTGGCCATTAAAGTAAAACTCTCACTAATAATACTCAAACTACTTCCACTGCAAATTTTCTTGTGCAGTGGAACTACAAAAACACTTTTCATCTAATCCAAATGAGTGCAGAGCATGGTTGGGACAAGACACTCATTAAAACACACTGCAGGAATCCACTTCATGACAAAATTTTCTGTGCAAAGATGTTTCCCTTGCCTCTTCCCTCACACACAGGAGAAAATACAGTATCTCAATGGAAATGGACAAGCAGCATGACAAGAGCTACCATGTATAACTCACTGAAAAGTCTTTTGGACTGGATTAGCCTGTAAAACCAAGAGACAAGTAAACAACTCAGTTTTATATTTCCCTTTTTCAGTTTGTGCATGCACTATTCAGCTGCTTTAGCACCAACAGATAAATATAACAAAAATCTGATCCTTGCAATGAAGCCTGCAATTCTGATCCCTACAGAGTACATATTTCAGGCTCCCATGAGCAAAGTACCTCCCTTACCACTCTGAATCACCAAGTAGATAGCGGATCCTGAGACACAACCACAAGATTGACTATACCACTATTTCTTCATAGTCTAAATAAAGTAATTATTTACAGCTCTTGTCTGTTCGTGCCTTAACTTTCCAGCATTTAAAATACTTACAACTAAGCATTTACACTTACACCATAAGAAAGAATGTTGTCAACTTAGTGAAAACAAAGAATTATATATGGTATTTTTTAACTGCAAAGTTGGTTTAAATGAGTAATTACACTTAGGATGGGCACAGTATCTCCTTCAAATTTCCAAAAAGCAAGGATTTGTGAAATTGCACTTCAGTGATGCAAATCAGAAGTTTTAAAGAGGACAGGAAAAGTTTTGAAAACTACTCATCTAAAATATGATCACTTCAGTAACAGGCTATTAAGACCTCTCTATAGCCCCAGCCACACAAGATACTTTTTCTCTCTATTTTGATGCTTACAATAAAACCGAGAGGTTTTCATTACTAGCAAGAAATCTTAACACATAAATCAACATCTGAAAGGTTCAATATCTATACCTTTGAATTTTCAGATTATAACCTAACTCCACTGAGATACCATTTTTTTTGGTGGAGGGGAAGCAAAGAGAAAGCCCTGCAGCATAAACAATAAAGACTCCAGACTTCAAATTCTGCTTGAGATCTTGACTCCATTGCCATGAGAGCTGTGCCATTCATGTCCATACAGTTCAGAAATAACATATCATTACCCCATTTTTTAACTTCTGGCAGATTTTCTTTGAGTATGCCATTTAAAGGGTGTTCAGTTTTAAGCAAACAGCTATAAAGTTTACAGTTTGGGGAAAAAAGGAATACCTGCAGTCCAAGCTCGTTTCCTTAAAAAAAGGTTCACATTAAGTGACCAATAAAAAAGATATACATTTCATGTTCCAAAGGTAAACAGGTTATGCATAGAATAGTTAATACAAAGCACTCTGAAGTTCCTTGATCTGACCAGAGTGCCTTCTACCCCTGGCAAATAAATAAAAAAATATGATCTAGTTATTCCACACACACTAAAATAGTTTTGTGATAGGCTAATTAATCATGAACATAACTTTTCAGACATTACATAATTTCACAGACTTGCTTGTAGCTCCTGCCAACAAAAACAACAGTTTGAATGAGAAATAAATCTACACTTGAAATAAATCTACACTTGACAGTGACAAAACATGACGACAGTAGGAAAAAGAGGGGGGAAAGGAAGGGGAAAGTATTAATATCACACAACCCCTCTGTATAACTTTATTACTCAAAACACAGCAAAGCTTAAAAGCCAAAATACATGAATCAAGCAACTGAAACTAACTTCTCACTCTAATCTTTCTTATTTCTTTAAAATTACAGACTATTTCTGGAAATTTTGTTTGATAGAACTTGAGAAACAAACCTAAATCACACAACTTATTCCATGGCACTTATCTGGGATCAGGAACATCAATGTAATAGTCATGGGTTCATTTCTTGTTTGGGACACATCTAGAAGCACTCAGACGAAGCACAGATCACTTTTATATTTCAAAACAGTCTCAGATCTACCTTTTCAACCTGCCAATAAATTAATACTTTATTAACTCAAACTACATATTAAAGAAAGTCAGATATAAAGAAAGGCAAAAATCCATTTTTCTTGAGAAGGTACTTTTAAACATCCTTGTAGGCCCCTCTCATAACAAATTCAAACCCCAAATGGCCAAGGCATTCTAACTGATACAGTAAGACTATACAGGCAGACAGAAGTGTTGATTTAGAAAGTCAGGGATTTCTACTGTTACGAAAAAGGCTCTCAAAAGGTCTTTCCAAATCCTGTATCAGTGACAGCCCACACAATCTGCAGATTTATGTGCCCTTTAATTGTGTCATTGCAATTCAATGATTGAGTATTCATATGAGAACAATTTTGACAGTTATTTACTGAAGTAAAGTTCATTGTTCAAAGAGTGCTGGAAAAGACTGCTGAGAGCCAATATCTTGGTTACATATCATGCCCCTTACCACACTAGAAACAAGGTGAAGAACATCGCTGTTTCATAAACCACCAGGGGAGAAAAGAGCAGCTGTAAACAAAAGCTGCTGTTAATATTGTGATTCTGTATTTCCCAACATCATCTCTCTCCCAGAAGCTCAGGAGAAAGAAGTAGCACTGTAACATCCCCAAAACATCAACTGCAATTATGAGATTGTTCATGCACTGACAACATTCTCCTTCACAGTAACTACCCACAGGTACACAAAGAAGTAAAGTATTTTTTACTTTTTTTTTTTTTTTTTTTTTTTTTTTTTTTTTTTTTGCATTTTATCTTCTTCAGGAGGAAGGACATTACAAGAGTATTTTTCTACAATTTAAGACTTCTGTTTCCCGGGAGAAAGGATGCCCCTGCCCATAATCATAGTTAATCAGGCAGTACAGTCACTACTCCAGCACTGCTTTCTAGGAAAAAGCAACACTTCCACTAAGACATCTGCCCTACTCATGTGAATTTGCAGAATCATAGAATGGTTTGGGCTGGTAGTGACCTAAAGATCATCAAGTTCCAACCCCCTGCCACCGGGGTGTGTGCGTGTCTGTGGGTTTCACTAGGCCACCTTGCTCAAAGCCACATTCAACCTGATTTTGAAAACTCACAGGGATGGCATATCCCCAGCTTCACTAGGCAACCTGTTCCAGTTCTTCACCACCCTCACAGTAAAGATTTCTTCCTAGTATCTAATCTAAACCTTACTCTAACCATTTCAGTTGAACCTGCTCTTAACCCTCTCAATTCAAAGTCATTACCCCTTGTCCTATCACTACACATACTTGTACAAAGCCCTTCCCGTAGGCCCTTTCAGGTACTGGAAGGTTCTATACATTCTCCCCGGAGCCTTCTCTTCTGCAGGTGCAACAAGCCCAACTCTCTCATCCTGTCTTCAAAGGAGAGATGTTCCAGCCTGCTGAGCATCTTCATGGTCTGCTGACCAGCGTCCTCTAGAGGATCTGCACTGCTTGGAGGGGAAAGGTGGAATGAAAGTATAATGGAATACTGAAGTCATCAGCTGAGGGAAAAGGTATTCTCCACACAAACCTATACACACTCCTGAAAACCTTAAGATAAATGACTTTTCCCCAGAACACCTCTGCTGAACCTTCTCTGAACACACCATAAAAAGGAGATAAATTCAGTGTAAAAACATAAATTGATGTCAAGTCAGACAACAGGGAAACACAGCAAATCAATATCGGAGTCCTGAACACTCACAAGGATGGAGGTTCAATAATCTCTGGGCAGCCTCATAATTTTCTCAAGCATAAATCCTTGTATCAAACATCACAAGCACATTCTCTAAAAGCCTAAAATCTCTGAAGCCAAACAGAAGTAAGAGTCACAACCTACCAGCAGACAAATCACAATGGAACCACCTGACAGAGTTGCATAAGATGTCAGAGCCATGTTGCAACTTTTGTTTATACAGGGGCATAAATCTCTTACTGCATTTGTTAATCCCACATTCCCCCGCTTGAAATTTATTTCTACTACAATTCTGAACAACGTACTGGGACCATTTTTACAGCTTTCCTAAGTCACATTTAATTGAAAGCATCTGCATAAAGCTACAAACAGCTGCTAGAATAATAATTCAATGAAGAGCTTCAGTTTCTGTTTTGGATCTGTAATTTTCCTCCTTTCACACTGTCTTTGGATAGCTGATTAAAACATCACCATTTAGAAAAAACCTCAAACCTTAAGGATAGTTCTTTGCTCTTCCCACAACACTTAAATACCACTGAAGAGAACCCAGCACTGGGGAGCTCTGGCCCTATCCCTTAGAACTAGTTTATGTGGACAAAAGTACTCAAGCTGATCTTATACTACTTGAGCAAATGAAGTAACTAATGCTAGAAAGAGCATTTCTGCATACCAATACATGTATACAATAATCTTAGGCCCATTAAACATATTTTTGAAAAGACATTTGTCCTTGAAACTATCTTTTTAAAACAGTATGCAGATCTAATGTGCACCTCCCCATTGCATGAAAGCAACTTCTGAAAATACTGGGTTATAAAAAAGGGTTTGCCTATACATTTACATTACAATGTACATGTAACTTATGTTGAAAGTTAAAGTGCATCTCTATTTCATTCTAAATACTCTACCCATCTGCCCTCTAGGAAGGAAAATCATAAGAAAGAATTTAAATAACTGAAGTCTTCTGCACCGTTTTCTGCCTTCTGAACAGTTTTTAAGCCTAATTCCCGGTAGTTCTTCAACTGTAGCTCTGCAAAAGGAACAGCATGGCAGAACTGCAAATACTTACCACTGCCATCTAACTAATTTAACCACAAATTAAAAGTTACAATATTTAATGATACTAGAAATAAAGCAGCTGAATAACTTCTGTGAATGTCCAGGCTTAACTTACACCCAATTAATCTAATGTAATGGTCCCCTAAATTCCCCAACTACATACAACAAAATGTGCTGGAGCAACAAAATATACAACTTGGGCAAATAAAGAGGTTTATAGCCACATTAGCATGGAGGCAGGAGAAAGGGAAAGCGTGTATTTCACACAGGTGCATACACTTGAATTCTGCATGTAAGGTGAAGGAGGCAATTGCTGCAACCAGGTTCTGTTGCAATGTCATCACAATTTTGATACTGAGGATAACTGCAGCAAAGCACTTAAACTGATTTGCCACTTCAAGTTTCTCAATTAAGAACATAATCATCTGATCACAAGATGTATAAAGCAAGACTGAAGGTAAACATAAGACAAGATCATTCATGCTTCAGTAGTAAATTTAAGGGTAATGGTGAGGTGGCAGGAGAAGTTTCTCTGCCAACATTAACCTTTCTGAAAGACTATTACATCTCATAGCTCAGATAAAAGAGCAGTAGAGAAATACACCAAGAGGAAAAAGGGAAATAAATAATGTTTTGTAGAACAGGAATAATACTGAAACCACTTTTGCCTCCAAAAGCTTAGTATCATTATCTCTAATTAACATGACCTGCCCAAAGTAATTTATAATGCTGAAAATCCAAGACTGCAATGTTCTTGTAGGGCAACGTTTGGACTTGTTATGCCCTGAAGCAACCCCTATTCCCAAATCAACAACAACAGTGTACAGAGGAGGAGGATGAATTTTGGCATTTCTTAAAGTGTGACCTGTAGACTGCTCTGCCAATATGATTTCTAAAACTAAGTTATAGTTGCTGCATATATCTGAAGAAGGCTCTGTACACCACACCGAACAAAGAAACTGAGATCTCCACACAGGATCTTTGTGTGATGCCTTCCTCAAAGTGTGTGCCGCTGTATCTTCACAGAGTAGAAAATAAGTACACAGTGCAAGAAAAAAAGCCCCTTAACGCTAGTACCACAACCCTAAAAACTGGTGAGACATACTGGTAACAAGGATTCAAGAGTTTACTGCTGCAAACACTACTTTTTGAGATGCTGTCACCCCTCAAACCTAAGTCATATTGGATCCCATGTAGAGCAGGCACCAGAACACTCATAGCCAGGAACATGGAGGTGCTGCCATTCTCCATTACTGATCCCAAAACACTGGCTAAGCAGCACACAGTGGCATTTATAATAATGACTGGGGAAGAAGATCCTTCCGCCCTCTATTCAAGATGCCTTTCTCATTCCTTAAGGCAGCTGCATAAGAAGAACCCATATGAAAGTAAAATATTTGAGTGTAAAAGTCAAAGCAGACTCAGATCCCAGAAAACATTAACACCAGCACTGCCATCTCATTCATCCACGTTAGACTGAATATCGGAGAATTAGGAGACAAAGGGTTAGGAGGTCCAGCTCAAAACTAATATTCCACCCCACAATCACCCAAAAGTCTTCATTTCAGGAAGGAAAAGAACAAAGCAGTAAATAAGTTACCTTTCCAAAGAAAAAGAAACATGATACAGATAGTTTTGGATGTAACAGGAGGATGAGATGGGACCTAAACACAAACTGACTTTTGCTCCAAAACATGACATTTCAGAGCAGCTCAGTGCCAAAAATAACCACTAATCAGACACCAAAAAACTGCAAGAGCAATGCCCCAACCCTCCACCAGTGAAAATATCAGCATTACTCCCAGTGACCAGACCAGAGAGCAGTAGTGAACAGGGATTTGGGAAAATAGAGAGAGGAGATGTCATTTTACAGCTGTTAACATCTGTTGTGCAGAAAGCTCTGGTTCATATTTATTAGTTGCATTTAATTTACTGTAGATCTAAATAATATTTTTTTTTTTAGTTTTATTACCCTATTATTAGTTACACAAGAAAACCAGTATTGGATCCCCCCCCATGCCACCTCCCCCCAGCAATACTCCACTTGATACTCATTCATCTCCAGGATTATCATATAACTACCAGTTTAAAGCTGGATCAATGTTTTTTCACTTCACTGAACAATCTAATCAATAGCAACAAGGACATTCTGCTGTCAAAAGCAAGCTGCTGCTCGTGCTGCTAGTCCCCCCTGGGCTTGGTGTTACAGAGCTATGTTAGATAGATCCTAGCACGCAGCACTCACTGACACTGATCGCTCTGTAGGCACAGAGCGAGCTATTGATACCAAGCGTACAGCTAAATCAACACAGCTAATTGCTGGCACCATTAGAAAATAAAGCTGTAGTCATGACAAACAGGTTGTAAAATTATTTGCACCTCCTACTGAGGAAACTAACCTAGTCTGATTTCTGGTTTAATTACCTATGTATGCATTGATTTTTTAGGAAGGCAAATTAAATGGAGAAGCAACAAAATAATTCAAAGGCATTTCTCTAATCTACATATGTAAATACTACGTATGTACTACATATGTAAATTTAAAACATTTTCATCCCAACCACTGGAAAGCATACCCCTCTCACTACAAGTCTACAACTTCTTGAGAGCCTGCAAATCAAAAATCTCACCATACACTTCTCAAGCAAGAATGACAATTTGTACTTGTATTACACGAGATCTAGGAGGATGTGGACAGTTGTATATACAAGAGATTCCAGCTTAATCTCTTACAAATACATGCCAAACAGGGCAACCAAAGCAAAACCCACTCACTGGGCTGTCTATTTTGTTGTTGTTGTTGCTACAGACAGACTGAATACAAAAAGCCCTGCACAAAAATACAAAGGTAAAAGGGCTTAAATTTGTCTCCACGATCATCTTATTAAATAAAATCAAGCAATTCATAGCTGTATTGCATCTTTCATTAAGGTACACAAACAGAGAAAAAGTGTGGTTTGAAACCAGTTTTGTGTAATGGGAACAAGATGGGAGACAAGAGGTCAAAAAGGCCAGAAACATCACACCAAAGAAATGAAAGCATTGTTCCTCATTATGTCTGGCTATCTTGGCAAGCTAATTGCATGGAACATGTAGATCCTTTATACAAGATGGTGAAATCTGTTTCTGTTGCTATAAAAGCAGAAAAACAACACTCAATATTTTTCTCTTTATTCTAGCTATGAAACAGCCCTTAAACCCATGAGATTTTGAAAGTACTTAGTTCTGCACTAAGAAACATTAACTTAACCTAGAATCTTGGACATTTATTAATAGTTCATTCCTCAGCACAACACATCTAGTGAAATCAGCTTCTGACTGGATCATCTAGCTTCACTACCTCCTCAGCTCCAAATTCTCAAAATATGTCTCTCATGCTTACACTTAGAACCCCAGTATTCTTCCTCCTTGCTATTTACCCTGGATCTCCATCTTACCAAGAAGGAAGATGTGCCACATATATTCCAGTATCATATATTAATTCTTTATCTGGCTACTACTTCTACCATTATGTGAAATACCAAACACAAAGATGAAGATAGAGCTGTCCTCCCTCCTCTTTCAGCAGTAATGCTTCAAAAGACATCTACTTGCTACTCTCAATTTTCATAAAACCCACTTGTCATTTTTGCTTGAGTAAAAGTTAACTGTGTGATCTGGCCATTAAGTTCAACTTCACTGAGGGAAGATGGGCAAAGTACATCTGACTGACACTGACTGCAGCTGGAAAGTAACTGCAACTGCTTTCTTTTTTTTTTTTTAATGTAGGAAAGCAGAAAGTAAATCAGCAAGCAGATATCCTTAACAAATGTACCAAGTGTACCATTTTCCCCGTCAGTGGAATTGTTGCTCCAATAACCACTTCTACTTCTGTACATTGGACCAGCCTCAGCTTAAGCAACTCTACACCCATTCCAGCAGTGTGTATCTAAGATGGGTTTATTTCAGAATAAACTAGCACTACTGAAAGAAGCATAGAAATAGACAGTTTCCATCCATAAAAACCTGTCAATCTGCCACAACACTGAAATTACAAGGTTTTTTCCTCCTGCTTATGGGAAAAATGGGGTGGTGGTTCAATCACACCCAAATCAAGTAAGCCTGAGCTGAAATCTCTGTCCTATAAGCAAAATTAGTGGCTACCTCTGGGGTCTTAGAAGCAGCCACATCTCTCTTCATGACTGAAGCAGCAATTAACAGACAGTTACCTGAAGGTCCCAGGTCCTACCAAGAAAATGAGACAACAGAAGAAACCTGCCAGCTTGCTATGATATCACTGCAATAGGCCTGGGAAATGTACATTTAGCACATACAGCAAGCACAGCACATGGAGATTCCTCAAGTGTGTTTATCGGGTGGCTTCAGATACATTCTAAGAAATGAAACCAGGAATGACTATGTTAAAGGGCATTACCTTCACATATGTCCTTTGCCACAGGGAATCAATAGCCCAGACTGTTCAAACTTACAAGACCATGAAATTACCCTCATCAAGCCTAAAGTGGACACCTGCTCTTAAAGAACTGGACTGAGACTCCCTGTCATTTACATAAGCCTGCAAGCAGCCAAGATAACCTCCCACAGTAAAGGGCGTGAACTATATTTCCAGTAGTCCTCTGGAGGTGAAAGGCACCACATCATCAGCTTTCCAGGGTAAAACCATGCAACAATAAAGTGCCAAAAAGCTGCTAGCTAACATTGCTACAGCCAAAGCAGAATCTGAAGATCCACAAAAGCACAGAATGCAGCTGAAGTCTTGCCAGAGGTTTCTAATACTAACATACTGCTGACAGGGACTTTCTGTCACTGATGTCTGTACTTGAGCTGCAGTTTTAGTAGAAACACAAGCTTTGGAAGAAACAGGCTACTGCACAAAACAGTAATGACAGATCAGAGAAGCAATCTCAACATTTCTTGAGCTTGACAAATCACGATCAAGCTCTTAAAATATAGAAACAATTAAAATCCCTAAAGATAAGGTGTCAATAAAATGAGCAACTAGTTGGTGAAAGAACACTTATTTTAGAATTTGTTTCCCTTTCTTCACCCACATAAGTCAAAGACCAGCAACAACTACCTTCAGCAAGGTCTGAACAGTTATTTCCTTTTAACACCTTTGCAAAAAAATGATGACTGAAGAAAAGACCATGTGCTGGATCCACTCTGAGGCATCAGTCAGTATTACTGTAATTCTTTATAATGCTTTCAAGCTTACCCTGATCCGTTGCTTGATTCTAGAACAGAAGTGTTGAATGCATGCATCCATACGTATCATGTTTATCAACTGCATCCTAGGAATATGAAGAAAGCTGTAATATAATAACCTACACCAATAGAAATTCTATCACATTTAAGCTATAATTACCTTACAGGATTTGAGAATAAAAGTTATATTTTGATAGAATGAGAAAAAGGAATTTTAATGCATTATTGTTTTGTTTTGCATAGTGAGGCACATTTGTTACAGCATGTGGAAGCTTTCTTGTAAGCAGATGCAGTCCTTGTTTAACATGTATTTTCAAGCTATATTAATACTCTTTAGCAACAAACAGACAATATTTTACAACACTGTACGTGTTTTAAGGGTAGCTATATTTCAGAGTAAAAATTGTTTCAAACTAATTCTGATTTTAGTATTGTTATTTAAAATGCAGAGTTTCTGGGATTACTAAAACACAAGCTAAGCCTTGGTAAACCAGACAGTCAAACTGTCAAATCTGATGGCAAATTTTAACAGCAGTGCAGTTCTGCCCAGCCAATCTTTAGGAAATATAACAATTTTATTAAGTCTTTGAATATACACATGGAATTAAGGAGATATGGATCCTGATGTTTTTCTCTCATTTCATTCCCAGCTTTGTGACTGTATTTAATTAATAAGAACTGCTCTCCTGTCTTGGTACTACACAGCCTACTTCATTCACACCTCAGACACTATGCTGAAACCTACCTTGATATTCACAGCTTATCTGTCTTCTATGTCACTGCCACCTCTTTTCACAAAACTTTTAGCTGATACAGTGACACTTTTTCACAAACATTGAAGCCTTTTTTTCCCACCTCCTCTCCCAGGCCCATTCTTTTTAAAAACATGCCAAAGAAATACTGTTGCAGGCACAAGCAGGGGAAGAGGCAAAACAAAAAACACCACACAAACACCAACAACAACCAAACAAAAACTTGAAAAATAATTCAATTTACTTTAAACCAATGCAAGCTCTGACTTTACTGAGTCCAAACCAATGTACACCACTCTAGAAACAGAGCTTCCTAACCCTAAGAAAAGTTCTGGCAAGAGATGAGCTACAGTGCAGCAACTGCCAGAAACATGTAATAAAAGAATGCTGAAGACATTCAAATAAAGCAGGTATCTTCTAGAATTCCTTTTTAAACTATAATCTAGGACTAGCAACTCTCATGCAAAACTTCTTTTGCTCTTTATTTCATTTTTATTACTTCATCCGATTAACATCTTTTTAAAGAGCAGATACCAAGTTTTTCCACTGCAATAAAAAGCAATCCTGGCCAAGAAAAGATTTGCCCATTAGCCGCACTATCTCCACAAAGACAGCAGCCTTATTAAATTACAACTGTTTGAACAAGGTCAAGCACTCAGGGTTTAATTCGAAGTGTTTCCAGGTATAATGCTGTCAGGTCAACTTAAACAAGCCAACAGAGGCTTTGAGCTTGATTAAATATTAAAACAGAATCTTTCACATCTGTTTTTACCCAAGGATGAAATTACTGTACATCACTTCAACCAGCTCATTAATACACTAAACACATATCTTGCCTCAAAAGGTTACAGGAATATCATATAATGCTTTCAGTGTGCCTGCAGTGAAACCTACACAGCTAGAAGTGAGGTCACTGCATACTTTAGCAGGATGTCAATATTTTTCAAAAAAAATGTGAGAGGTAATCAGTTAGTCATAGAAACATTCTAAATTAAAAGATGGGAGCCTCCAGTGTAGCTAAATCAGTTGCCTTTGATCTGAACCTTTTAAATGTTCATCTTATTTTCTTTGATAGATAACTTGATAACAGACACAAAACAAAGTTTGATCCAACAGTAATTATTTTTCAAACTGGAGGGCTGTTATGCCCAATTAGAAATATGCTTTAAAAATAAGACAAACTATGCACAGCACAATTTTTAACTGAAATATAAAAAGGTCTATCAGCATCATCTATTTCAACACCTCTCAGGATGATCTATTTCAACACCTATCATTTCTAACGATCCTTTGATGGCACGTTTGAGTACTGGAGAAGAGAATGCATTTGAGGATACAAGTTCTTTGACAATGATAAACACACAGTATTAACTACTCCACATGGCATCTGCAGCCCTTTAAAACAACCAAAAAACCAGCTACTCCCTTAGCATTATCTTTGTATGAGACAGGAGACATTAGTCAAATCGTGTTTCCTGACTGCAATCCATAAAAAGCAGAGACAAATGAAAGTCATCTATTTAGAGCAACAGATGTACAAGACAGGACTCAGAAGGGAAGCTATGGGAAGTGTTTTCCATCTAGACCATGCTTATCCCAGACAGAAAATGGTCTCTGTATTTGTATATGCTGAAACTGAACTTAAACATCACTTGTAAAATATAATTTTTAAAAATCTAGTCAATTTGCCACAAAGCATTCAAATCTACTACACAGTCTTAACAGCACGCTCTTAGGGCAGGGCAGGAGGAAAACTGCTTGAATATACAAGTTCTTACATAATGAACAGGAGAAACCCTAACACCTCTGAAAGCCCAGCATCTCTTTGAGGAGTCAGAAATATATATTTTAAGCACTGCTAATAAGGCATGAGATAATTTAAGACAAAATAAAATTTCAATACAACACAGTCTTCTACCACCCACTAATCTACACTTGAACAATATAATCAACTAGACCAAACTATGCTTAATGTAAAGTCAATAAAGTCTTTTTTGGCAGTTGACACAAAAGTCTACTGGGAATTAAACACTTGAGGAAATTAATCATTATAACACACTGGTTCAATGCACATCTGTATTGAAATAATTTGGTCTTTAATTCACTTTATTTGTAGTTGGGTTTAAAGCAGTAAATTTGATAGAAGCAGGCCTCGTTAAACCAATCTAGTTCAAACTGCTTTTCGTTAAGCTTGGTGTATTTGAACAAAGTCAGAAAATATTCATTTCCTTTAAAACAGTTGTGCATTATTGCAAGCAACCCAAACAAACCAAGACCATTAATACATAATACAATAAACACATTTACATCTGATCTGAGAAAAAGCCAACATTAATGATCTGTTTGCTTTCAATACATTTTCTTGAAGCACAGACACTCCTTTCTTACTGCCCACAGAACCTCACATGGACAAATAGCTGTGAGACCACCAAAATAAAGCATCTAGAAGCTCAGGCTATTATGACAACCTCACAGCTTCCTGCTTTAAGAGTTAGGTTTAATATAGCTTGGAAATCAGCAGCAGCAACAGGTGGCTGGTGCAAAGACACCACATCCATGTGCTGGGGAAACCTGTGCCGAGTTACCTGACTGCACAAAAGTGACAGATCCAGCTAAGAGAATTATACCAACACTCCTTTCTACATGAATTCAAAACCAGCAGCAACTCTGCAAAAGCTGGCAGCAATCACAGCTCCATATGTAACCACCAGGACACTCTGAGCAGTTCAGCAGCTTGAGCATGTCTCCAGCTTGAAGTCTTCACCCCAGTCTCTTTCAGGACAGGGCGTGGTGTCACTGCATATTATCACAGGAGCCCTAATGTCAGCATAACACATCATAGGAACATCTGGCAAAACAGAGTTACACTAAAAATGGCGTAAAGACATGCAATAACTCAAGAGCATAATGGTAATCACTTCCACACATATTTACCTTTCTATTCTGTTCGAGTGACACAGCAGACAGTACATTCTATGCCAAGGAACTGCTTACTCTCAGGTAGGCACATAAGCAAAATCCTACATGATATGAATAAGCTGATCTCTCTAGAGATTTTTATTTTCTCCAAGTACACACATATTCCAGATAAAATAGAATATGTTTGTGATTTCAAGAGATGAAGAACTTTTCAAATTAAGTTTTGACCTTCCCAAGACAACACTGGGCCCTATCTCATCCCCTTGCTTTCACCACACATAGCTCATGCGTCTGTGTCCACTCCTTCGGAAACACAAACATGTACCTATGTAATTTCAGCCTTACTGTGCCACACAGTACAATGCCTATGCTACAACTGAATTGTAAGTAGCAGTCACGTGTTAAACTAGGGCGGGAATGAAGAGGGAGATAACCTAGCATGAAATAAAAAAGTATTCTTAGCAATTAAAAAAAATATAAAGGCACAAAAACCCCCACTCAACCTGAGCCCTTATCAAAGTTTTCCCATTCTTCAAAACAAAAAAGTACCACCTTCCAAGGCTATTTAGTTACACTACTTTCTAATCAATCCCAGTTATTACTACAGTACTAGACCAAAAGAAAGAGAGGACATAAATAGTTTGCACTCCTCATGACCTTTAACTTTCCACAAGACAGTCTGATATACATCTGTGATTCCAGGATCTGAATTGGGGTTTAAGTATCTAGAAATCCTTGCCCACCACCAAAAACAAAGATCACAGGGTTATTCATGCGATGTTCAGGTGACCATCACCTATTTCATAAACAAGCACAGTCGTGCAAAGATAATTCCTTAAGCTCCTACAACTAAAAGGAGAACCCACAGTGACCAGAATGGCTCTACTACTGAGTTTCTCCCTCCCGCTCCTCATATAAATTGGTCATAAAATTACCTCATGGGTGAGAAATCCACTAACACTACATTTTGCTAGTGATTTCAGAAGGCATCAAACTCATCAGTAACAAAATTCTGGTTTACTACAGTTGGACATGTTGCCATGACATTTGATACGTCACCCCACACCTTTTGGCCCAAGTATCTGAAGCTGGCTGCAGCTAGTACCAAGCTACTCAATTAACTTGAAAAGACAAGTCAAAACCTCAACACTGCTAAGTGGCTGACAGTACCTGCAGAAAGGAAGCTGCTCTCAGTAACACACATTACCATTACAAAGTTTACAGTAGAGAGACTATTTTCTTCTTTCACCTTTCATTCCCTGTTGTCTTCTGGGTTTCTCTTCTATCCTCACTCAACCTCGCACCTCGATTTTTCTATTTTTAAAATCAAAATCTTTCAGTCTTCACAAAACAATGAGGTTGGTAAATCATTGTATAAATGAGGGTGGCACAAATAAAACATATTGTATATATAAATTTGTGAATGAATATGTTTAAAAGTGAGTACCCCAAGGCAAATAAAAATCACTTCCAAGAAGAAAAGAGAATTCTCTTCCCTGGAAGCTGTTTAAAACTTATTTCCATCAATTCCTGAATTGCTACTGCTAAGTGGCATTAGAATATAAAAACACACTCTATACAGTTTTCTCCTCTTGAGATTTACAGTTAAATGATAAGAAAAATACTTCCTGGTTAAATTGGACAGATAATGCAATACAGCTTTTATCAAACCAATAAATATGTTATAATACACAAGCCTCTGGCCCTAAGAGACTTCCTTCTTCAGGTGCTGGCAGTCTATAAATTAGCTCATTTGTAGCACAGAAAAGCTCCATAATTAGTACCTAGTTTATCATTAAAACCTTGCATTCAGTGCATGATGTCAGACTACTGAGTCTGGCTCTCATTTACACACTCAATTATTTTCTGGCATCCCAGTACAGTTGATCCCATTAGCTCTGATATAATTGACCAACTTCAACAGCTGCAATTCTTCTCTTGCAAATACAGAGCATATTGTAGATGACAGGATCACAGTTATCACTCTTAAAATTCCACATAACATACAGTTTAAATTTGACAAAGTTTAAGATGCTTTGCCCTGCAGCCAGCAAAAGTTTGATTTAAAAAGTACTGTACAGTAATTAAATTTAAACCACAGAATTACTTGAAGTACCACACTCATTGATTGGTAGAGCTTTTATTGCAATAGATTAGACTCATTACTTAAGAGTCTGAAAAGCAGTTGAACATCATTTACCTCTGGTACTAGAAATTAATGCACTTACTTTTGATTACAGCTGCCAATGAGACATACAGATAGCAGTTCTGCAGATCCAGGCACACCAGATACCCCCCTGGACCAATGGAGGGCAGGAAGTGTCCTAGCTGACTCAAATCTCAACTAGTGACCAACATGCTAGATCCTCCTAAATCCTTCTGGCAAAACCTAGGTTGCATGCTTTTAGAATTTCTTCTACCCAAACATCTTGAAATGGCAACCCCCTGTAAGGCAGACATGTAAGACAACGGACAACTCAGTAAAGTACCTAATTTCACATAGCCAGGAGAAACCCTGAGGTGTTTTCACCTATTTCTGTAAAAGTCATCATATCCAAGAACAAGAAAATCTGAGAAAATACCTTTTTTAGCATAAAAACATCTTCAAGTCTGAAAGCCAAGAACTGCTTTCTTACTGGCCCTCAAACGTATCAAGAATGGTCTTAATGACCATTAATTAATCTAATGATTCATAAATCAAAGGAGAACACAGTATTAGAAAAGACAGGACTCAATAACCTGCAACTACCGTGCAGGAGTGTTTAGCCCTACAAATCAAAGGGCAAAGGGAAAAAGCAAAGTTTTGGAAATCTAACATGTTGTGCTGCTGTACATACACATGGAAAACAACTTTCACAGGAAGGTAGTATTTCACCCCCCTCACCTCTATCCTTTATTCTATATCATGAAAAGAAATAAAACTCCTATTATGGTTTTTTCCACACCTTCCTTGGAATTTAATGGACAATACCTACTAATTGCATTATACAGCTTTTTATTGTGGATTTATGGTTTTGTTAATACAATTTGCACATCAGGTATATTCATGGTGGCTTGGAATTCAGACAATTTCAATGATTTTTCTTTGCATGAACTAGGAGCAACAAAAAACCCAATCCCAAAACACAAGAAAAAGCAACAAAGCAGCTTCTTGTTAGAAGGCAAAAAATTCTGCTCTTTAGTTGTTGCACTTCTAACGTGTTACCTGTAAACCCTGCTAGCCAGGACAGAAAAACCTGTTAGCACTCAGGCCATTTTCCTCCAGAGCAAATGTATTTTATCAAGGATAACACACTAGCCAAATGACTCCAGAAGCTTTCACAGGTAGGTTGCTACCAGTAGTGATGACATTTGGAAAGCTGTCTTGGTCATCTGGTGCTGTGGTTGCACTGTCGGAAGCATTTTTTCCAACAAAGCCAAAGCCACATGATCCATGGGGAAAAGGAAAAGAGAGAAATAGGGAAGATTCCACCTCAAAACCTGCACACAATTTAAGTTTTGATTTTGCATTCCTGTTTTACACCATTAAAGATACTTCATGTTTTCAACACACAAAAGAATGCAAATGATTTAGGTCACTATGGACCTCGCACATGAAGATCTGTACCGACCAAATGCAGGAAAAGAAAATCAAGGCAAACACCTCACTCCTTTCTGCAAGATACAACAGCATGGGAGTACAACAGAGTTGCACAGCACATCATCTTTTCCTTCAAGCCCAATATTTTATCACTTAAACTATTTTATCATTTATCATTGTACCAATGATGACATATTTGCATTAATCTGCTACAAATACAAAAGCAAACCTGTAGCAAAGCCTTACAACAAAAAAACAATACTTTAATCATGTGGAATTGCAATTTCAGTATGCTCTAACTAATGAGGAAGAAAGTGACCTTTGTGGTGGAGCGTTGGGCAAAAAATAGAAAGTCTATAGCACTCCATTAAAAATATTTGAATATTTCTGTTCAAGAAAAAAGCTCAACCAACCTCAGGAGAAATGCATTCCTTAGACATGGATCAGACAGCTAGTGAGGCTAGTCTTTGGAGTCCTGTAATCAGTGACCACAAAGGGAATGCCAAGTTTGTTATGAACATACATTAGCTACATTCACATATTAATAAAGCTGAGGATAACAGTATGGTCCTCTGGATAGAAAGGTTACTTTCTAAATTGTATCATGGAGGAGAGTCAGGATCTTCTTAAATCAGGTACATTTCAGACATTAAACAGAAGAAAACTGCAGTACTACAGAAGTACTTCTGCAGCATAAATGAGGCTACTCAATTCCAAATAATGTGCTATTAACAAAATTCCACCATTCTTTATTTGTTTGCAGAACAGCGCTTGCCTGTAATCTAGGTAAGAACCTTTCCATCTTCAAACAGAGCATCTGCATCATACCTCTCAAGACAGAATCTTCTCCCAAGTCAGAATAATTAAGCATTAAATTAAGCTCTTAAAAACTGTCTTCACTGCATTCACTCGGTCTTTTGATTCTACTCTAATGGATTATCTATTTAACTTAGTCAGAATTTAATCCAGTGTTACAAGTCATGACCAAAGAAAGATTATTTTAATCCAGCTATAAAAGCTTGAGCTCTTGAGCCAACACAGACAGACTATTCTCAAACTTCACCTTGCTACTATACTAGCACTGCAGATTCTGAAGCACAAAAAACCATGGGAAGGGACTGATGAGTCCTGATTTTAGACTTTGGAAACAAACAGCACGTTAAGCCTGCATTTTCTACTCAATTTTACACCAGTCAAAAAATACACACACGTAGTCAGGGCCTCAATCCAGCTATGTTTTGAGCTGTGTGAACTGATGGTGGAAAGCAGATAGGTGCATGGGAAAAGGTAGGGCCAATGAAACAGGTGAAAAAAAACCAAATATTTTTTTACTCTTTTGGCAGATGAACAGTCCAACACTTCCCATATATGTGTCTCATTTTCCCAAATTATTGTAGGCTAAATATAAAAATATTAAACTCTGCAAAAGAACCTAATAGAGATTATTGCATGACAGGAAACAGCATGAACTATAGCGTGTCCTATACCACAATGGCAAACTCAAATCACAGTTGGCTTTTTCCTTCCCCTAATTATGAGCAGCCAAACCACAAAACCTATGTTAAGATCTTATCAGTTAAGGTTCCCTCATGGGAAAAGTTCAGAAACAGCTGTACACAGAATCACTGCTCAGTTTCAAGTCTCCAAAGTAGTCACAAGTTTAGAAGAATGAAATCTGTCCATTTTGACACAATATTTGGACTTCTTCCATGACTTGAGATATTTGTATTAGTGACTTCCTAATTAACACTCTTGAGAAGCATTCAAAGCACAACAAAAGTAACAAAAAAACCCCACAGTATACTGTTTTTACTGATATTGGCATCACCTAGGAAGTACAGAGTCTGAATACAAACTGGTAATTCGGGCAAACTAACCCAGAGAATGTAGCTAAATCGTATGTCATGCAAACAGATTTTATACAGATTACACATTACTGCTTCTTACTTTCATAACAGGACACTTGTCAGTACCCTCAGTGGAAGCTGCTAAGGAAGTATTGACTATAGCTTTTCCCTCAAGCTGTACACTGATGAAGCTAAACAACCAACACTATTCACAAAAAATACCTTCAATTTACTTCTGCTAAACTGGCATAAAATACATTTTTAAAAAATACTTTTTGAAAATCAAACCAAAACCCCTCTGTGTTTTGCTATTGTTTTCACTAAGTGGGTTATCTGTTCTAGATTAGATCTAGATTAGATCTAGATGCTGCTCTTGGACAAAACTAAAAAAGCAAATCTAAGAAACAAAAAAAAAAACAAGCATAGAGCATAAATAACAAACCTCTCTTCTGTGGTACTAACCACAGCAGGAATAAGTGCTGATGGTATAAGCTGGATCAAATAGAGCTACAAAAATTTTTGTAGACTAATTATTTACTGGTTTGTGAATACAAATGTGTTAAAACTGCAAATCAAATATAAACATTACTTTCTTGTAGCACTACATTAAAAACTCTTAGGAAAAGTGATATTTTTTACTTGTATATAAAAGTCAGCATATCAACAGAGTATAGCAGAACAAATGCAACTTCACAGAGCTCTTAAAAAGCAAGAGCTGCTGCCTTAGTTTGAAAGGCAGTTCTAAGTCACGCTTCCCCGTTGCTCTTTTGTTTGTATCAAAACACTTGTCATTGTACCTCTGCTAATATCAGCCCCAATTAAGAATTTAATTATTCCCTTACTGGCTTTATAGTCTAACAGCTCATTTTCAATGAAGAGTGATATATGGTAATATGCAATATTCCCTGTGGTACCTCCTCCCAGTGAAACTCCTTCCAAGAAAACAGTTTAAATTTGAAATTACAAACTCAAGGGTTTTTTCTCCAACTATAACATTTTGCAATATTTGACTGAAAAGCTATCCAAAAGCAAGCAGTCTTTATCACAGGCCTTAAAAAGATCAGAGGTGAAGGGGACTGCTAGATCACATAACTGAGTTCCAAGTTGTTGCAAGTATGCACAAAGCTTATCTGAGCCATTTTGGGCTGGACTGTAACAGCAGCGCTGTAACCCAGGCTGTGTCAGAAGTGCCATTTCCAACTCTGATACTAGAAGCTGTACTTTTGAAGTCATCATGCAACCTGCCTTATAATCACCTTTATCTCCAATGAGGCCACAGTCCCTCACAAGTGAAAGTTATCACTGCAGGAGCTATTATATTTTGGTCTGCTTTGCCTGAAGAAAGAATTAATATCAGTTTCCCTTAGTCATGCAATATATTCTAGGGAAGGTTGCTAAGAGATTAAAGACTTAATTTTCATATATATTATTATGCAATAGTTAGTTTTAACACAAGCAATCTTAGGGATGCTAAGCAGAACATTTTTTAAAGCTATGACAACATCTCAGATTTTTATATAATTAACTTTCAAAATACAAACAAGGTGACAAAAGAAACCTGTTTGATACGAAGCAGAGGTAGAAAGAAATTAACGGAAATGTACTGGAGTTAGACGCCAGCATTTCAGTAAACTAAAAGGCAAAGGAAAAAAAAAACCATAAAAACTCCACCAGGTACAAGAGAAGAGCAATTTCTTCAGTCTGAGAAGCTATTTTGAACATTTATGACGGAATGTATTTCACTAAGTATTTTAGCACTGTCTTCAGAAATGGAAACCAATTTGCTTACTAGGGCAAAAAATATATTGGAGGTAATGAAACAAATATGAAGTTGATTCCTTTTTACGTAATTCCAAAGATGTATCATTTGACTGTAGTATTTCTACAGCAGAAAAAAAACCATTTCTGGGTATGAGAATATCATATCCCACTGTGTTACACCTTTATGTAACAAAATTCATTTAACATAGATTCATTTCTAAATTCTATACCCCAAATACTGATTTTTAATCAACTTTTTCAGAATAATCCTGGCTTTAGAACAGAATTTCCAGTTTTTAAACAATATAGTTTCTACAGAAGCAGCCCAACAATACTTCCTGAAACTGCATAGAAGGTGGTCAATTGTTTATTGGTCGAAGTCTAATCCGTGTATGATGTGGGCTGAAATGAAACCTAAGAACCAGGTAGAACATTATATACTTGATAAAGTAAATGAACCTCCAAAGCATTCAGGAATGAAGTCAAAGTCACACTTAAACAGGGCAGGTAAGATGAACCTAAACTGGATCTGAAAACCATTTTTCTATAACATGCATTAGATACCAACCCTTAAACACAGGGTCTATATGAAGAAGTGTCTATTACCCCCTTCTAAATAGCAAGGTACATAAGCACACTCCTTTATATGTAGCTGACAGAACAATACCTTATTTGATTTATATTTTACCTACTGAACTTATGAAGCAATTTAAATATTCTCACAGCAACTCACTTTCTGATCCTTACAAAACAGAGTTTTCTTGGACAGAGCTATACTGATCTGAAGACCTTGATTGTTTTCTGAAAAAGTAGTAATCCAGTAATGTTTTCTGCAATCCAAGTACTTTCGGAATGCCATCATTCCTTCCCCAGTCCCTTTCCAAAATCATTCTAGAAACTAAATACTTTGAATCTTGGAAAACAGTCCTAAATAAAATTCTGTGTACTAATTTGTTTTCTAAAGGATGGGGATAAGTAATCTACATGGAAGCTTTATCATGGCAGTGAACTATGACCTTTAAATATACTCACATAGATTAGGTGTACACTCATAAATGTAATGAAAGTAAATGTACTTATTAACTTGATAACCATCAGATTGCTTAAACTACATTTGAGGGAAGTCTAATCAGGCAGAAACAAGAGCTTCTCCCCCTGGCAGCACTTGAAGAAAGGCAGATCTTTCAAAGTTTGAAAAGATCAATAAGCATGTGGTGACAACAAAATTGAAAAGCTCAGTCTAGTTAAAATGTTGAACACAGTTACCAATCCAGTAAGATACCAACACTTAAAAGGTAGTACAAAATAAGAAATTCTTACAGTAGTCCAATGCTCAGTACCTGGAACAGGACTAAACACCTTTTAGCATAATCTTTGTACTGACTAAATCCAGAATGCAACAGCAGAGCAGCTGCTCAGTGCCTGCTCTGCAGAATTCAATGAATGACAAAAGGTTACCTTAATTCAATGAGATAATCAGCACACATTTACCCTCTACCAAGAGCTTTCCAACCATCTGCAAGGCGGCAGAGCTGACTGCCTATAACACAACTGGTAGCATGCTGACATGTCCTCACATCACTCATGTCAATGAAAATTTATCTCTTAGCAACAGCTAAAAGAAGCTGAACTTCCAGAAATATTTTAGATGCATCACAAGCCAACAATTTCTTCACAAGTGATTTTGATTGCTGCTGATCTCCAAACAGATGTCTACTCTAATTGGTAAAATTTATTAAATACATATCTTAAATACGAAAAAGTCAAGTTGTCATGCCCTAAGAAAGCACTAACAATGGAAGTCATTCTAGCTGTGCACATAAAAGACGAAAGCTAACCTTATTTGAAGCTGCTGGTCTCATGGTCTCAGTAACAGTGAAGTAAACATGTATGTGTTGCGGGGAAAGGAAGGAATTTGCTATTAAGGTTGCTGTAAGAAACTGAAAGCTAAGACAGAAGTCCACTAAAACAAAGATAAATATTTTTGACAGGAAAGCAAAATAAGAGATTCAATGTTAATACCACTTAGTTACTAAAACTATTTTATGATTCCCTTCCCTGCTACATAGGAACAAATACAAAATTTCAAGGCATTAATCTTTACAAGTAAATTCCATACAAAACCTCTGATAAAATTAGAAATACACTTGTTTTAGCAAAACTCATTTGCATTAGCAAAACATCAAGCAAATTAGAATTTTCGCACCAGACGGATATCAGGAAATGGAAAGAGCTTGTTCTCAGCTATATTACAAGCTCTTCTCTAGAAAACAAGTCATGCAGAGGCCTCTTCAAAATACATCCAAAGTAACAATATTGAGAAAGAAACAACATAAATCATTTAGATTCTGGTTCATGCTAGCAGATAATGAGCAGTTTTGCTTTCTTCCATCACTAGTATTTTCCAGAAGACATAAAATCTGTCAATCCTAGGCTGAATAAAGCCACATTTATTTACTTCAATTCAGTCAGAATTGCGCTATCATCCTGAATTCACAGCATATAGGAAGCTGGGAACACAGAGGAAGATTCCTGCGGTAGTTTATTAGTCCAAATAAAAGAGTCCTACCACCCATCTCATGTTCAGATCAGAAAAGGCTCTTGCAACTCTCCAATGAAAGACTGAAAACATGCCTGCAAGAAGAGCAGCTAGTCACTGGTTTTTAAACACCGTGCACAAATTCATAAAGCAAAATCAACTGCCCACTGTCACAAAAACTCCAACTGGCAAAGCACAGAACTTACTGAACACAAGTATCAACTATTTCCTTCCTTAAGTGTAGGGCAGACAAGAAGTCAAGTGATCCAACAAGAGCAACTCTTTGATTAAGCCACAGAGCAAGTCACTGGCTTCCAAGAGAACATAAGCACTAAAATATACATCCAGGCGCAGTAACAGACCATCCTATAGGCACTTAGCACATGCTGCTACCTTGAGAACCCATCTTGCCTGTGGTTTGAGTCATTTCTTGACTGATTTATCAATAAATTTCAGACCTTCAGAAAAGATCTGTAACATCCAAAAGTCTGCTTTGCTAGATCAGTGGAATGCATGCCAAACATATAAATATAAGTACATTTGGTTTACTAATTTTTCAATATTAAAGCAGATTAATATTTAGAAAACAGTGTTAATAAGTTTTTTGTGACATTCAGTCTTTAGAACTGGATAAAAAGGAAAGGGAAGAGAGCTAGACAGTTCAAGACAGAGCAAAAATATGCAGACCAGAAAATACCATGTTTATGTATAACCCCATTGTTTATTACATTAACCTCCGTGTTTATATTTATAAACTGACTGATAACTAAATACTTACTTGCAGGAGTCAAGGCACTGTCCTCTTCCTCCTTCATTAACAGATTCTTGTTAACCCGACTCCTACACCAGGCATACTAGCATTCAGTGGTCAAGAGAGAAAAATCAAAGTAGGACATGAAAGCTAAGTATCCTTACATTTGGAATAGAAGGGAGTGATACAGCAGCCTTCGTAAGCATAGAACTCTTTAACTAGCTACTATTAAGTTACGTGATCATAACAGAGCTTACTTTGGTCTTAAGAATCTTTTCAGGCTCAAACACTGACTTTTTCATCACCCATTTAACTGTATTTTTGTATAATGTCTTTTCTAATTACTGCTCATTATGCACTAATGCTAAGCATTTTAAAGAATTCCACACTACTTGCAAGTGAGGTATTATCACATTTTTACCAATCAGGTTGCTCAGGACGTTGCCTATCCAGCTCTGATTACCTCTGAGGATGGGGATCCTGTAGCTACTCTGAGTCCTTGTTCCATGTGTCTCTATCCTCATTTTAAAGGATTTTCTCCTTCATCTATCTGCAATTTCCCTCGATGCAACTTATGCTAGTCACCTCTCATTATTTTGCCATCTGAAAAACAGCAGTCTCCATCTCCACTATAATCACCCAATACATAGTTCTGAAAGAGGTGCCTGAACACAACAGTCCCGCACATCTATGGCAATTTTGTCTTGACTGTACTCCTTTCAACTGTTATGTGTAAATACTTCCTGCTGCCTAGGGAAGTGCTGGAATCACTGTCCCTGGAAACATTCACAAAACAGGCAGATGCAGCCCTTAGGAACATGGTTTAATGGTGAACATGGCAGCGCTAGGTTAACAGTTGAACTCACTGATCTTTGAGGTCTTTTCCACCCTAAATAATTCTATGGTTCTACTTATTCATTAGTTAAGAACTGCCTGTGCTCTATGTCTGAAACACAGGTGCCACTGACATTTGTCTTTTATTGAGCCAAATGCAAACACTGCTAGTTAGTGTTGCCATGGATACATGGACATTACATAAAAATTAGTTCTTAAAACTACAGTCACTCAACAGCACCAGTTTGGAAAAAACAGATGTGAAATTGAAGCCAACTTCAAAATGCCACCAGTGATGAAATTAACTCCTGGAGAGCATGTGGAAAATGTGTGGCAAATTCACCACAGCTTAAGCTAGCTCTGCTTCTATTCCACGATGAGGAAACATCAGCCATGCCTACCAGACACCTCTGCTGAGATCATACATAGCTTTTTTCCTGGGCCAGAGTCCTGCTTGTAATTAGAACCAGAAGTCTCAAGCCTATGCCACCTAGAACTGCTTTAATTGGTAACTGCTGGACTGTACCACCATAACCACAAGGGGAGAAAAATGGGACTCTGCCCCTCTAGACCCAAAAAACTTGACAAAGCAGAAATTTGTGCATATTGGTAGCTAGTACTGCTACAAGGCGTAAGAGCAGACAATCTACAAGTCTGCAGTTTACCTCACCACATGGGATTTTTTCTTTATGTAACATCTTATCTACAGGACAACCTCAAGTCAAAATAATCCACACAAACTTGGAACTACGCCCAGAAGCCCTGGAGTTGCCTGCACAGGCATCCCTGTAACAGGTCATACCCATTCATTTCAAGAAGGCTGGCAGCGCCTGCAAATTCAAAACTTTTAAGCTCTTCACAAAGAACCTGGAGAGGAAAAAAAGCCCACAGAAAAATCCACCACCAGTAATAATATTCCACAATGAGGGATACAAGCAGACTGGGAAAAACAGCAATACATACAAGTAATTTTGCAACTGAAGGAAATCACACTAGTTTAAAAGTTGATTTGTCACTTACCAGGTTACCACAAAGGACAGCAGTGGATCGGTCAGCTAAGTGATGCCTGATCTGACATGCCATCATGTTCAAAATTCTATAGCCATCATCTGAGCCCTAATACTGTTGTTCCAGTACAGCACACAGCAGCACTCCATTCACCTGGCTCCATACAGTCCTAGTGTCCTGGCTAGAAACAGGCCCTCAAATCATGGGTCTGTCCCTACACCCAGGCAAATGTAGTCCTGAACACAGAGAACCAGGTTGCCAACAGGACCATAAATGGATTCATAGTTGTAAGGAAAAATTCAGAGTTCTTACCAGTTGAGTCTTTTCTTAATGCTAGCTGGAAATTCTTTCACAAGTGAGACTCTTATGTCCAACTACCAAATTGGAAAACTGCAGTTAATTAGCAGTTAACCTATACCTGATATGTTTCTTGACAAAAAAATTACATGTCAAAAATCGCAGACAACTTCAACTGCAAGTTATCAAGGTTTTTCATCACATTTTACAATAAAGTTCCTGCAGCAATAAGAAACAACACAGAATTGCTATCACATTTCAACTGACACAGAAAAAATACCCAAGAGTCAAGACCATCACTATTATGTGCTCATTGAAGAGCAAAGACACTTTGAACAGATAAGAAAACAGCACTGAGAAATGATGCTATGTAGCTCTCCTTATTTCTAAGGCAGCCTTCTGGTATTTCTGTTTTAGAAGGAATTTTGATGGAGATATCTGTGCATTAACTAGTTGAACAAAAAGTAGTCTGCGAGGAAAAATGCAAAGAGCAAAACCTCTAAGCACAGTTTAGGAATCCAAAGTCACTCCCAGTTAAGACAGGAGTTCACAGAAAATAGCATAGACAAATAAACACCAATAGAATTGCTGAAACTACACAGGATTTCTTTAACTCACTGCTGTCAGTTTCAATACAGGACTCAATCACAGAACCCCACACCAATTAATTTTGAAGGGAAACAACTAAAAGAATCAAATTTCAGCACACCTTAGGATTAAACAGCGTGCAGTATAAGGTTTGGAATCACTCCTTGCAATAAACAAGAACCACGTGCACATCATGCAGAACATCTATCTTGGGGGAAAAAAACAATGAGTAGGGTCTTCCTTCACTGATCTACAGGCTACCGCAAATATGACCCTATTTGCAGAAACTAATTCACATCAGAAATTGAAAAATAACCTCTACCCTGCCTTATGAAGGAATAGACCAATCTAATTCGGGAAATAGCAGTATTTAACTTATTTTCCACTGTACAATTGAAGAAAACTTTTACAAATATGCTTCTTGGGTTGATCTAAATGTGCTGAATTGTAAAACACATAAAATTAAGCCCCCAAAGCCATATATATCCATCTAGACAGTGGTGTGAGTTGCTTCTCCACAATATGGGATGATGAGAATTTTCTACTTCAATTTTTGGTAAGCTCCAGTATCTCAGGTGTTAAAAGGATCTAAGTGTTCCCTTGGCTTATGCACAGAGTTGGCATTTTAGCATTTCAGAAGCTACAGGAACAGAAAGATAAACCAAAACAAAAGCATAAACCACCAGACGCACACAAAACAAAACCCCCCAAGATAAAACAAACAACAAACCCCACCAAAAATATTCAAAATCCAAAACCTAAACACCCCAAAATGCAAGAGCAGCAGAACCTAGCAATCATTGCAGAACTTCCAGGACCAGATCTACAAACAGTTAAGGTGCAGGTCACCCTTCCAAGAAATAAAGGTAACTTGTGAATTGAAATAATGAGAAACACAAACATGAGACTTCATGTTTGCCAAGTAATGCCAACAATTCTCAGTATTTTGTCACCATGAAGATGTTATGAGGAGAAAAAGGAAGGCTGCATCTTAAGACAACAGTATTTTATGGACTGACAAAATTCAAACCTAGATCTCTTTTAGATCCCTGTGTACAGTCACTTCAGTTGTAGCACCGCAGACCTCTAGAAACCTTCCCATCACTGTATTTTGGTGCTCAGACTCACTGTCAGAAGCCCAAACACCACATAAAGGCAGCTCCCAAAGTTCAGCATTACGAATATCCCCTTATGTGTAAATCTGCAAGACACATTCTGCGTTCATTTCTGCCTCCCTTTTCTGTTTCTGCACAGTGGAAAGTCTAAAGGACAGAAGTAACAAGAGATCTCAACCAACACTGTCTTGCTGCCTACCCACAGGAAGGCAAGAGGCTTAAAAACTGAGCAAGGAGGAGCCTGAATGCCAAAAAAGCAATTCGCTATAGATTGGCCCTTTGCCTGAAAGACAGAAGGAGGAACACCCAGTGTCTGCACTGGCACAAGATACATACCAGAAAACTGAAATTCAACCCATGCCAAGTTACACTTTGAAAAGCTCAATGTACATAGGCCAGTGAAAACAAAATTAGATA
The DNA here is from genome assembly GCF_031753505.1 of Anomalospiza imberbis. Lineage (NCBI taxonomy): Eukaryota > Metazoa > Chordata > Aves > Passeriformes > Viduidae > Anomalospiza > Anomalospiza imberbis. The sequence goes on from NC_089688.1 coordinate 14,366,822, forward strand.
GGAGTTCAGGGTAAGAAAAATTAATAAAACAAGGTTGGATTTGCATGAAAGTCAGCTTACAAAGACAAACTGAAAGTGAAAGAGAGATTAGTAAATTTTTTCATGCCAAGAATCAGATGAAAATCACAGTTGCTGAGCTGTTCAACAGAACATTGAGGAGAACCAATATCAAGCCATCTCCATTTGAACGTTATCTTTGAAGTTTAAGTACTAATTATTCAGAACATAGCAAAGATTAAACTGCTGAGATACACTATGCATTCCCACAGCCCTCTGATAATGTTACAATGGCCACTCCATCTTCAGCTTTAAAAGCTCAATTTATCCTTTTAAATTATGTCTAAAATAAGCAAATAAAGAGCTGCCTACAGCCTACAAATAGGCTTTGAGTTCATAGTCACACAGCACTTGTGCTCAGGGGATGGCTAACTCCCAAGACTTACTAAGTTTCATGCAGCTCCCAAACTGCAGAACCTTCCTAGCATTTGTCCAAGTGGCAATGAAAACAGAAAACATCAGCAATATTGCCATTCTACAACTGACACCATTAAAGTTCTTAAAACTAACCATAAGTTTTAAATACCACTTTGCTGCATTTCCAGAAGCACATTTTAATGCTTCAAAGGCTTATTGAAAAGCTAAGTATCACTCAATTTTCCTCTCTCTTCACACCCTTCCCTACTATGTAACCAGTTTTTACACTGCATTTTCTGGTTAACATATTCATACAGCCCTTTTCAGGAAATGCTTGGTGAGAAAAGGTGTGAAGCAAAAGGGAGGGTATCTATGCACAGTACTCTTGAGCATAAGGAAGAGTACGTAAGAGCAGTTAAATTGTTTAAATATGCACTGCAACATAGTGAATATCAAACTGCTGCATAAAAGAATGAATTATTTTTCTGCTTTCTTGTGTGTGTAGTTTTTTTTTTTTTGTTTGTTTTTTTTTGCTTTTGTGTTTCTTTATTTGAGGAGGATTTTTTTCTGTTTTTTTTTTTTTTTCCAGGACATAAAAAAGACACTGCAAGTCTTCATCCTGAAGATGTTTTCAGTCTTTCTTCACTCTTAAGGCAGCTCTACCTCTGGCTGGATGCTGTCCTTCACACACCCAGTTAACACTAAATCAGGCACCTTTTGAAATGCATTGATTCAAGTTACCTGTCCAGACATCAAGTGAGCATTTACCTCAATGCCACCAGAATACTTCAGATAACTGAAAAGTCCTTTGTATAATATATACTACTCATGACACTTACAATATACCACCTAGACACCATATGGGTGCCAAAAGCTCCTGACCTTCCAACATGATCCATCCTTCATGAACTTTGTACTTGTACCTCTTCATTCAGAGACAGAAAAGCAACCCTCCATACACACGGCAATGGAAAGGGAGTAGGGGAAAATTTAAACAGCTGCACTGCAGGCTTTCTGTTGCTGCCACTCAAGAGCTGATACAACTTTGCCCAAATCCAGAAAAGTCAGGATAACACTTGAAACACCATTTTTATACAAATCCCTTCTTCCAGGCCTATGGATAACAAGAGGAAACATGGCTGCTTATGTATTTCAGTAACTAACTGCAGCTATTTCTAAATCGAATGAAACAAGAGAACTATATCTAGCTGAATTGGATCACCCAGTTAATAGGGATGAGAAAAGCAGCTCCACAGCATCACCACTAAGAAAAATGTTTAGCACTTCCAGCTCCCTCTTCCAAGTATCCATACAATGCAAACCACTCAACACTCCTGTCACATAGTCAAGGCTCCAGGTCTGCAAAACCAAATTCCATGACACTGCATTTCAACAGTATTTATCTTCTCAGTGCACTGCATACTCAGATGCTTTGGGTGGGTGCTTGAAGCAAGCAAACAAAAACAGAAATCCCAAAAAAACAAACAACCAAAAAAACTCCAAACAAGCCAACAACAACCCACACACAACACAACCACCTTGCCCCACACAGGCCACAGTGTATTTCTTCTGATCACCTTTCACTCAGGAAGAAAGGTTTAGAGTCTGCATTTGGTACTGTGAGTGTTAATGTTCAGACTGACAAAGGGAGAGATCTGATGCACTTCCAATGGACCAAGGCTTCAGTCTCATCCTGATGAGATGCTAATTATGCATTACAGAAAGAAAAATAATTAAATTACTCAAACTTCCACAATCATCGAAACAGACTTCTGTGCATCCTTACATTTGTTCTTTTCCTCCAGAAAAGTCAACAAAAGACATACTAGAACATCACCTCTAGTATTTGAAAATAAAAAAATCCAAAACAAATACACAAAATTAGCCACTCCAACAGAAATCATCTCTTACTTGTGCTAGGTATAGAAAGAGCCAAAGAAACTTTAAAATAGGCCAATCTCATCAAACGTTAGCCATTCCCAACACTTTTTGTATTAATTTCAATAAATAAACTTGATATGCCCCATACTGCCACTTAAATGCTTCCAAAAAAATAGCCTAACAGTTTTCTTGCAATATCATCCTGCTTATACACAAATTAACATCAATTTCAAATGAAGATGCAGCCACATCCCAATAACAGGGACAACTTATGTACACTTACTTTCACAACTGTCCCTGACGTATTTAAAGCCGTACATGGTAAAGAACAGTGAAAATCCCGTATTTAAAACAAGTGTCTATATATTTGCTCAGTAACCTCAGCAACTTAACACAACTAAGTGGTAAACTACACTAACATGGAACTACTGATTCACCAACCTCACATCAAAACTATTTTTGTCAGGAAAAACCGTATGCCAGTTTTTAAACACGCAAGTCACACTGCTAATTTTGAGGCACCCAAATGAAAGCTTATTTCTTGCCAAAGCACTTGCTAGAGAACAGATTTGTTTGGCTAACTTCTAGAAGACAGATTTATCCTTATACCAGTATTTTAGTATGGCAGTAATGGCTTTTTCAGCACCATGACCCAACTAACAGTCCTTGCAAAGGCTGCCAGTCCCAGTAGGTAGCCTAACATTGGAGAATTTTGTTTCTACAAAATTCATGTTACTTGGGTTGCTCAGTAGTCCAGCCCTCAAATTTTTCATGTCATTACAGTATCAGAATTACAGTAGAAACTCCAAGTACTTAAACAGCTTTATCACTACAAGTAATTAAATGTTTACAGTGTACAGCTACAGCAGTAATTGCACAGTATGCAGCATTTTTGAATTTCCATTCTGATTATAAAGTGTGAAGCTCCATGCATCCCTCAAATACCTGCGAAGTCCAATTTGACAGAAATAGATATCCATACAAAAATGCAATCATATTTAACATATATTTAGAGAAGCTCACAAAAATAATGCTACAACTACTCACCTCTGACAGCTCCCAAAACAACTGATCCCGAAGACCTCACTAAATAATTCCAACACAAGTGTTTTCTACTCTGCACCCTCCAGCATCTCACCACCAAAGCAAAACGACCACTGAAAATCATAATGCAGCTTCTAGGAGACACTGGTGGCACCTCGACAATAGCAAAGCTGTCTGGACTATTCCATGTCTAAAACAACTGCCATCAAACTTGACCAGCCAGAAGAGGAAAACAAAAAAAAAAAAAAAGAAAACAAAGAACCCAAACCATCAACTTACAAATATTTTAAGACTACAACAGGCAACTTTCTTTCTCCCAAAGAAAACTGAAAATTCCAAAAACATTTCACCATACTAAATGGGAAATGATCAAAGAGTGCCTGCAGACATATCTTTGACACTATCCTTTCATAAACAAAAAACTAATTGATAGCCCTTTCTCCCTCAAGGCTGAAACTCTGTGAACAATTAACATCAAAACAAGACTCAAGTAATAGGAAAAATAAACCCAAGTAGGGAGCACAACAAATGTAAAACAGAGGAAGGATACTGCAGTTCAGCTCAAATTGTCACTCTAGCACCTTCACTTCTCTTCTTAGAATATTAACATTAATTCCAGTTTCTATTAACTGACATTTTAATGCTCACTATCCACATACAAATATCATTAAAAATAATAATTCTAGCAGTCTTAAACATCACAAGTCCTACCAGTGGCATCTCAGGCCATCAAACCTCAAGAAAATCTGTATATCCCGGCAGAAAATGAAGGTAAAAGGCCACAATCAAATCACACTGCAGATTTTAGCTACACCAGTCTGTCAGGCAAGACAGAACAATCTCACACCTACAACAGAGCATACAGCTGTACTCTTCCCTGCTGCTCTGTTCATCTACTGAAAATTCACAAAGCAAACTATCCAATGCAGAATGGCAGGACATATGGAGCCAAGTAAAATTCATTTATCAGAACTGATTCTGCATAAATCCTGGACATGCATCCCCACTCATATACATTTAAATGGGTAAATAAAGCACAAGAAGAATCATTACTTTTGTATTAGGTATATAATCAAAGGATAACAATAACAGTTTTTCATTATTTCATTAGCTCTCATTTTTCAGACTTACCTGGTCTTTTTCATGGGGTAATAGGCTGACAGGTGGAAGGGAAGCTGGGAAGGTGCTGGAGTATTTTGGAGCTCCTTTGCTTTCCAAACTGCCATAATTGACTCTATACTGAGGACCATCCTTCAGTAACCTCCCATTGTTCACAGCACGTTTGGCCCCCAGGCGCAACCTCTGCTGAAAGGCAGGATTGTTGAAAATACTTGCTAGGTCATTTTGACTTCTCAAATACTTTTCTATGTTTTTCAGGGAGGAGCCATTAGGTTCTTGAAGCCCTTCAATTGCTCTTCTCAAGAGTTTATTCCAATCCACATTACGGAGCTCATTACAAGCTCCTCTAGATCCCTTAACAGATTTAGGAATAGTGCCAGGTTTAACACATGAAAACCGTCCAGGATTATCTGGGTCTTTGTAGGATGCAAGACCTTTGTTAGTGACTTTAAGAATAGAACCATCTTGAACACTAAGTTCCAACTGTTCTGAAACGGTCTTCTTATCTAATCCATGGGAAGCACAAACAGCATGACATATTCTCTCTTCAGAAGGCCTTTGCTTTTGCTTTTTAACTTTTTGTATAGCTTCCAGAATCCACTCCGTATAAAGAGGGTTGGCAAGTTTTACCATGGTTGACCAGTAATTGTTTCCAGCCAAGAGTTACCCATAGAGGTTCCTCCTTATCCTTTTAGCAGATCTTTCAGAGATTGTTCACACCTCAAACACAATTGAAAGGATTCCACACGCTGCTTGGACACATGGCAAAAATATCCACCCTGAGGAGTCAGAAAAAGCAGAGAAATACCTGCTGACTGAAACTTCCCAATTATGTTACTGAAATGTAGAAGGGGTTCATCTGTGATGACACTGGTACCTCCGTAAAAGAAAGTTTGTTGCAACCTTTAAAAAGAAAAAAACAAGAGGCAGGGAGAGAATACAGTTAATGCTGAAGTATTAAAAACTAAAATCGCATTCAGACATGCGTTCATACTATAGATGCTGCAATATAGAAAAATCTCTGCGATATTATATGGAACATTTGTCAGTTCCCACCCGACATGAAACAAGTCATCATAAAATCCTTCTGCTTCTCATAACAGTCAGTGGATTTAGTTTTCCTAAATTTCATCATCCCAACACTTAACCTACTACTGACCTGTTGGACAATTTCCATTCAGTCAAGCATCTGAAAACACTCTCTAAAACTGCCTACAGATCATTTCTACGCTGATTATACATACACTAGAAAACCCAAACCAACAGAAAACCAAACCCCAACCAATGAAAGATAAATTATTAATCACTTCCAATTCATACAGTATCCTGTCTCTAAGTGTCCTGCCGTCTTGATTAATATTTAGGTAACCTACAAAACCAAAAGGCATCATAAAAGCACTTGTCATTTAAGGCGTGCAGCACAGAGGCATTTATAATACAAATCCTCACAAAGAGAAATGAAAACAAAGTAACAGGGGGCATTTTCACATAAATAGGTTGTCAGCACAAAGATGTGTAAAGCGGTCACATTGAAAAATATTTTATTGACTCACAGTTTAACAATTTTTTTTTTTTACTTATTATGGAATACATCAATCCAACAGAAAATTCAGTGGCTACAAAAACTCATTTAAGAAACCTGAAAGAACATCTTGATGAGGATTTTATTCATTCTAGGAACACATATGAAAATAATAAAACAATTTAAAAGTCTCACAAATTAAACTTAGAAAGGAGTTGCATCATGAATAAACAAATATACTTGAAATATTAGTTTTTTCTGCCATGAGGTATGAGAGCTTTTGAAGGCATTAACAGAATGGCATAATTACTTCAAAGGAAAAAAAACAGAAGAGAAAAATTTTCATTCTCAATATATGGGCTATCTTGTAAAGTAGATGATCCACCAGTTTCACAGCAAAAATTTAAACTTAGTTAATACGCACATGTATTTATAAAGCTATGGCAAGCAGCCTACAAATAACAATATCACCTATGACTACACAAATCCTGGACCTCGTTTTTTGTTTATTTATTCTAGCCATCCTGCATTTAAATCATGTTCAAAAACTTGAGTAAATTATAGCTAGAAAAAACCCTGAACTGATACAGCAATCTAAATTATTTTCAACTTCATAAAAAGGTTCCTCTGCAACTACAAAGATAAAGAGTACAACAACACATACTTTCAGCCCTAAACCTTTTTCTTCTTCTACCCCTCAAAAATGTCTTTAAATATAAATTCCAGCTCATGTTTCACACATTATTATACCTACACAACAGAATTACTAACAAAAGAGCAGCTGGTTACTGGTGAGCATAAAATTTTTCTATACCCAATCAATATTAATCAATTCATTTTATGAATTTCTCCTTCTCAAACCTGATCAAAGCTTAAACAACTTCAGATTTATAAATACAAAAATTCAAGTGACTGCTAGACTGAAAAAGACACATTCCTGATGCAAATGCAGAGCCTGAACGCTTAACTGGCTCACATCCTGAACCCTGTTCATCTACATGGATTGGATCCTGTTTTTTGCAACCAGACCATACTCATGGAAGCTGTATTTGGTAACAGTTTTGTGTATTTCAAGTACCTGTAAGCAAACAATAACTTGCTCTGCAAACAGACCTTTTTTATTTACTCCAGCTAACAAAAGTCATTCTTTCCCTAACAGAATTGTTTATACTCACTGTTCTCAGATAATTCCAAAATAACACTGTAGCTACAAAATGCAGAGAAATATAGGGAAGGAAAGAGTTTCCATGGTATTATAAATCCCACAAATTCTCTCACAAATCTGACACTGAAAATACAGTAACACAGCAAAGCAGAACTCTATATAGTGGAGGCTCACTCACATTTAGACTATTTAATACACTCTTCCTATAGATTTGAAAGTTCTCTGTAGCTAAATATAAAGCCCCAGATTCCTAGAAAGCTACTTTTAAAGTTATTTAGTCTGTTCCTCTCTAAGTCTTCATTAAGGTAGTCATGACTTAATTAAATGCTGAACACTGCCTTTGCTGAGTCAGACATACTTGTCTTGGTTTTACATCTACTGCAGTACTGTTGTATTAAATTTCATACAAGCAACCACATCAGTTCCATTAAATTCCAGAAGACAGTACAGGGTCTGTTCCAAGCTCCTGGACACTGATGAACATTTCAGTATAAATGTTATAACATGTGGGTTACAGGAATTTTTATTGGCCAACAACTGTGGCAAAAGGTTAGCATAAACCTGTATCTTCATATAAAGTCTACTGCTTGGTACAGGAACTTCACAGCCATATACATTCAGAACTACATTTTTACTTATTTACCTAAAACTCCTTGCGTGTAATACAACCTCCTACATGCTAGCACCTACTAAATCAACCCCAGCAGAGTGGATCAGCAGGAACAGAGTTTCCAATCCACTGGACAGGACATTTCAGGAGCAAAAATCAAGACATCTTAAAAAGACACCTTCCAATAGTATCCAAGTTCATTCTGCCTTAAGGAACCATGCGAAGTGCATCCAACCCAAGTTTTAAATTGTTTTGCCACAACTTAGAACCTATCTTACACTGGCACTCGGAGCACACGTGAACTTGAAGTAAAACCCCCTGACCACCTGACCACTATTCTACACGGTACAGTCAGAATAACTTATTACTAACAAACATCTTTCCCAGCAAAACAACTTGAGTGAGTGATCCTGGAACTATAAATTAAGGAGATCTTTCAGAAATCAAGACAGACTGATACAAGATTGGCAATACATAAACACACACATCTACAGGCAAAGTGACTAGCTGAGAGAAAACAAATTGTTTTAGAAACAATCTTGCAAGATTCAACATCAAAGGATACTCAGAAATACAAAGTTACAATCAGGTTTCTAAGTTTAGAATGCAGTTCTACAAAAACTACAAATAGGTGATCATACATAATTTAATATAAAAAGTGTGATGAGTACCCAAACAGATTTTGAGGAAATTTTTAAAACCATTTTAAAGAAGGGATTATAGATTAATCTATTTAGGCACTCATGTCTATTTATTAATCTTCCTCCCCTTGTAATTAATTAACTTTTAATCACCCCCAGCAGCATTCATTCAATCACAAAATAGATTTTCCATACTGTCAAAATGCACAGGATAACTTCCAAGTTTTATGGCAACAGTCGTGAAGTTCCTTCTATGTAATTTGTCATATTTCAACTTCTACGCTCCTTGGTATCTTATTTTGAAAATAAAAGCATTTGAGAAAGTTTGGATGCACTATATTACTGACCAAATTTATTAACAAATCTGCCACTGAAGAGCTGCAGAACAGAAGCATTAGAGGGTGAAGTATAACCCATTTGCTCTAAAACATAAAAAACCATCTCTAGTCAAGGCTTGTCCCTTTACCTAAGTCATAAATTATCAGATAAATACAAAGAAGTTGCAAAATTTCAGCTTGGGATTTAGAATGAATGCAAATGTGCCCTTTATAAGGCACACACCTATTGCACAGATGATTATAATTAAAGAAGGCAGTGACTGAACACTTCAATCTCAGGTGTCATCTGTAATCCTATAATCCTCTAATAAGGTAGTTTTTAGACTGAACTAGTACCTGGAATTGCTTCCAGGTGATACAGATTGTGAAAACAAGTAGTGTAGTCAAGAAAACAGCAACAAAAAAAGTTACCCTTCTCTCCATAACTAAAACCAAAAGTTACTACACAAATATCACAACATACAATCTAAAGGTTTGTTTTTTTTTTTTTAACTAATGAAAAGTTTGCCTAAGCTTTCATAAATGTAAATGCAGTTAAACTTTTAAAAACTGAGGTTAACACAACTATAAAAAACAAAAACAAAAAGAAAGGAGGGAGAAGAAGATGCAGCTGGGGGAGATGACAGCAACTTGTACAACCTGCGGGTGACCTGTGAAGCACAATCTCATTCTGCTCCCTCCTACCTGCTCTGCACACACTCCGGAGAAGCAGGCCAGCTCTCTGCTGCAGCATCAGGGTCAGGTAAGGATTGCAGCAGAGGAGGAGAAAGAAGAGAAGACTGCCATTACATTCCATTTTTGCCATTTTTTCTTGCTCCAAGCCATTACTTAGAATTCTGTAGCTAATCAACTCTGTATTCCACTCCCATCTCAATTAATGATGCAAAACAGACAAGATAGCTGTTTTGCTATTGCGACCTACATGGACCTACAAAGAGATGGGGAGAAAGCAGATCCTGGTAGGGACTCCCATCATTCCTATCCCTCTTAAAATTACTCAGGCCATGAAGCCAGCTATTGTATTATTCTTTACACAGCGTACAGTTTCCAATAATAAGAAAGAGCAATGACACATCAATATGCTTTAAAAAGACAGATGTGTAGACACTACAGTAACTTCAAAACTGCACCAAAGACTCAGGGATGTGGAGAGAAAGAGTGGCACATGTGAAACGAACTGATGGAAGTGCTTGTGCTCTGAGACACCCCACAAGCTTCTTCGAGATCATATGCTCAAAATCATTTCCCAACATGACAGCAGCAAGCGCCACCAGAGGAAGCAGCATCAGCACAACACAACAGCAGCAAAATCACCCAAATTCACCTTTCCCACCTTCTCCTGTGGAAGTTCTGAGCACTGTAAAATACAGTACTAGAGAACAGCAGGAAATATGGAAAGGTAACATTCACTGCCAAGAGTTCACCTGGAAGAAGGTCAACTGAAAATATTTCCTCCTGGGATAGTGGTTTGCAACAGCAGGGGTGGGTATGCGTCTGCTCTTGCCAGAGGGGGTTATTTTCAATGCTCAGTGACAGAGTATGAGAGGTGAGGTCCGAGCAAAGAACACACAATGTGAACATCACTTCCAAAACGTGGCACTGCCAAGCTGGACTATTCCCCTCCCCAACTTACTTCAGGTTTTTGCAGTACTAGCCCAGCCACGGCGAGGTGCAGCGCCTAGAGCCTGGGGCCAAGGCATCGTTGCACTTGAAGGGGCCAAGCCGGGGCTGGCTCTGCGCCCTGCCCGCCCTGCTCCGGGATTTGCCGTTCCCGAGGCAGGAGCCCCCAGCCGGCAGGCTCAGCGCCCCGGGGCGCGGCGACCCGCGGGCAGGGCGGCCCAGGGGGACGGGGCCGTGCGCGCACCCGCACCGCGGGGCGCCGGGCGGGGCCGGGGGCGGCGGCCGCGCGTCCCCCGCGGGAGGCAGGTGAGACCCCCCCGGTACCACTCACCTCCGCGGGGGGAGGAGCCTCCTCCGGGCGCCGCAGCGGCTCCCCCTGCTGCCGGCTCTTCCGCCGCTCCCGCCGCCGGGCCGCCTGCCCCGCTCCGCGCTGCCCGCGGCCGCCGCGACCGCCCCGCTGCCGCCGCGCGCGGCTCGGCGCACCTACGCCGCCATTTTGTCTCGCCCTGTTGTACTTAACGTGAATCCGACATGACACTGATTACAGCCCAATGGAGGCTCATTAAAACCTTACCTACCCCGCGCCCCGCCCACCGCCGCCCGCCATTGGCCCGCGCCGCGCACGCCGCGGCGCGCTCACGGGTCGGGGGGGGGGGGGCTGTCCGTCACCCGCCCACACCGGCCCCGGCCCGCCCAGCAACCGGCCCGGCGCTCCCATTGGCGGGCGGTGCCTGTCACTCACGCGGCGCGCCCCTTCCCCGCGCGCTCAGCACCGCCCACCGGCGGGAGGGGGCGGGGCCGGCGGCTGACACTGGCCGCAGCCGCCGCCACACACTCGCGCGCCCCGCCCACCCGCCCGCCTCACCGCTGGGCCCCGGGCGCTCGCGATTGGCCACCCGCCGGTGCGGGGGCGGGACTTCTCGCGATCCCGCCCTCCCGTTGGCTGCCGCTGCCGCCCGTCCGCCACCCCCCACCCCCGGCCTCCCCACCCCCCCCGCCGCCGCCCCACCCGCTCGCTCCCGAAGTTTGTTCGGGAGCGCGAGCGCTGCCGAGACACCGGCGGCGGCCGCCTGAACCAGCCCGGCAGGGCGGGCGGGCGCGCGATACACACTAATGAGCCGCCTTAAATCCTGAGCGTCACGCGCGTGCCTCAGAGCCTGGCACTCGCCCGGGCGGGCGAGATGGAACAGCATGCTCCCAGCATAACCCTCCCAAGGTGCCTGGCACTGGCAGCCGCTTATCGCGCACACACACACCCCGCACCGCCGAGGGAGGGAGGAGGGAGTGGGAACGGGGACGACGACAATGACTCCCAGCTCTGCAGCCACATGCAGGTCCCTGCAAGTTTCGCCATGCGAAGCACAGGGACTTCTCTGTCACCCCGTCTGCGAAGGAACAATTGCCGCCTCAGAAAGACAGGGTGGGAACATGCAACACAAAAACCTCGGCCATCCCCTGCTTCCCTCCGCCACTCCATTCCCCCTCTCCCCACCCCATCCAACCCAGCCATCACCCCCTGCTGCTGCTCCCCCTCCCCTGCAAAACGCAGAGCATCGCAATGCATTTACCCAGCGCAAGTGTCTGCAAACACGTGCATCAGCCTCCGATGCTAAAGGAAAAAAAGTACCCAGCCTAGTGACAAGCCCCCTGCGCTGCGAGAGGGGAGGGAAAGGGGGTTATTATGGCAAATTGCAGCCTGTCACCCAATGCAAAACAAACCCCATCGCATGCTCCCTGTCATCCCCCGCATAAACTCCTGGGAATCTAACCTCCGATGCAGGTTCCCCCCTTTGCTTGCAATGACCTCCTTTCTCTGCCCGTGTGTGTTTCTGCAGCAGCGGTTCCTGCGGAATGTGCTGCCCCTGAAACGCGATCGCGGCTCCTCTCTCTCTCTCGCTCGCTCTCTCCGCTCTGTCTCTCGCTCGCCCGCTCGCTCTCTCTCCTGGCTGCAAGCAGAGCCAGGAACACAACAACAACACAGCCTCCCCCCACCCCCTTCCCCAAACACATACACACTGAAGAGACCCAGCCAGGAGAGCCAGACGAACCGGGGAGGGGGTGGAGGGAATCCCCAGCCAGCGGATTGATTGCACCAGTTACCTTCCCTAAGCCCCTCCGCGAGAGGGGAAAAAAGAAGATGAATACAGAGAGAATACCTTGTCTCCCCTCCTCCTCCTCCGCGGGGCTCCTCTTCTCACTCCAAAATACTAAAAGGTGGACGGGCAGATCAGACACACGCGTTCAGCTCTCGGCGGGGGAGGGGAGCCACGCGAGCAATTATCATTAATTTAGAAATTAAAACAGAAACCCACCCCAGACCTCCAGCCTCCCCGGTGCGGGCGGACGCAGATTGCGAGGACTGGTGCTAAGACACAGGACCTGATAACAGCTAATTGAAAGGTTAATCTACATAGGCTGTGACAGAAGAGGTCCCTCCCCACTTTTTTATCTGCTGTTGGCAAGTGGGAAATTGAGCTCCCCCCACCTTTTCTCCCTCAAAAAAAAAAAAAAAAAAAAAAAAAAAAAAAGGAAAAATTAAAAAAAAAAATGGGGAGAGAGAAAGGGGGAAAGGCGATAAAGTTTGGGGGGCGGCGCGTCCCCTGGGCGGGAAGGCGGCTGCGGGGAAGTGGCCACCGGCGCCTCCCGGGGGCCCTCAGCCGCCCTCGGGGGGTCGCGCTGGGCTCTCCGTCCTACGTGGGGCGATTCGAACCGTGCCGATGGAAGCACCCCTGCAAGCAGCCCTTGGGGCTTGAACACTCCCCCGGGCCGGGGGAAGAGGGCTGTGCTTTGGCCTACCACAATCAGTCTGAGGGATGGAAGCAGCGTGAACAAATCACAGATGTTGTCCTCCCAGTGAGTTTGTACATGTAAGATGTTCCGAGGAGTATGTATTAAAGAACAAGGTGATAACACGTACGGACTTAAAGCTCGGTTTTCTCCACGCTGTCTTGACCGGCGCTGCCAAAGGCCTCTCACCATGTCAAGTTTTCAGTAGTCACAGAATATGCTGAGTTGGAAAGGACCCATCAGAACCATCGAGTCCTACTCCTAGGTTTTAATACTCCTTGTGATGGTTTTCTCATCTACGGCCAGCAAACAGCACTTTTCACCCAAACATCACTTTTTACCCAAGCACGGCATGACAAAATACCATGGGATACGTCCCATAGGGTACCACACAAGGGAGGGAAAGGCAGAGTACCTACCTGAGCAAGCTAGACATTCCTCATCTTCCCAAACTTGAAACATGATTGTTCCAGACGTCTCCTCAACATCCTCTGTTCCACATCTTGTGGATGACATGTTGTGTTAGGTGCCTGCCTGCAAAGTTTTCTAAAAATATCTGGTCCTGAACAAGAAAATATAAAAGTAAAATTCTAAAAAATATCTTTAAGAGTGGGTGGAAAATGACCTTCTACAATAAATTATGATCTTCCCTAGATGATGCACTGCATGTAGACTAGTAAGGAAACAAAGTTTCCATAATAAAAAAAAAAGCATTAAGGTTTAGTACAACTTCTTTCAGAGTCAGTTGCTGGAGATCCTGTGTAAGGAAGCTCTTTGGTGATGTTTCAGAGCACTGTAAAATTGTATGACCTACTTACAGAAAGCTACCGAGTGAAAATAATATTCCAGCATGTATCTATCACACCATAACCATTGACTGAGGTTTTAGTCTTTTAACTGCCAGATGCAGTCTTTTAAACATAAAGAGGGAAATTGAAATGTGTAGTGACCTAATACTTGTTGGAGAATCCGTCAAGGTTCATGCATTATGCAGGACCTGGCTGTGATTTAAAATACTTTTTAAATTATTGGAAATGTTATAAATCATTTCAGCACAATTTGTAGCACAGCGTCACATTTGCAGCACTATTCTGAATGTTGTGTAAACATTTCCATCAGAAACTTTTTTTTTTTCTTTCCGGGAAATTTACAACTTGGTTAGTGGTAAAAACATAAAAATAATTTCTTGAAACTGAAACTTGGCATGGCCACATCTCAGCTCAGGAAACAAAACAGTGGAGAAAACTCGATAATATGTTTGGCCATTTTGAAATTACAAGTGTGTCGTGAAGACATAAGTAATAGCACAGAGAAAAATTATAAAAGTCTCTGATTTAAATAATTACATTCTTTCTTCTCAATTTAACTCTTTTCCTAAAAATAAATTTTATAGGATGATATGCCATTGGGTGTTGTGTTCCAGTTTTTAACATATTCAAGAACCTTTTGTTTGCAGAGAGACTCCTATGGATCTTGACATTTACAGCTGTACCTGATATTATGTAAACTGTGAAGTTAAGCACATGAACTCTTTCTACATGAATCATCATTCTTCAAACTCAGATCCACTGTCACTGTAAATTATACTATTTTCCAAAATTATAACTTCAAAAGAGCTACATCATGGCAATTTAGTGCCGTTCAGTTTGAGATAGTGCATGTTACACAGAGAAACCTAAGTACCTGGAATGCTTTGGATCTAACTGAGAATGTCTATAAGCATTTTGGTTTGTCATCTAGATAAGAAATATTTTTGGCTTATTGTATGAAAACACCCTCAAGCCTATATTAAAAATATCTATGGAAAAGTAATAAGCCCATCAAGGAAGTTAGTGCAAACAATAAAATTTACACTTTTGTATGTCTTTTATGGGCAGACTTTGCGGGATTTCTCTCCCATAAGTCCTGCAAACTGATGAAGTACAACTAATTCCCCCAAGGAGTAACAGGTGTCTAAACACTTATACATTGAATACACCCATTCCATGTGCTAAAATCATGTCCTTGATATTAAAAAAGGGTATCTAAAATCAAAATAACTTTCCCATGTATTCTTGTAGAAAGAATACTTCTCTACTTTGGCCCATTTCACTTTGTTCTATTAGTCTCTTTGTTTTTATTATATTTTAAATAATATTATTTACAGGATTTTCACCCCACACACCCCCCCATGGAAAAATATATATGATTGTACATCTACATTGTAGAGTATGTAGTAAGCATATGCCTCTCCTCAAAAGTCCTTAGAATAATTCTAAAAATGCACTAACACTGCTATTTTTTGATCACAAGTGAGAGAAAGCAAGAAGTTAAGGGCTCTGCATGGTCTCAGTTAAATTCAGTTCTCAAAAATCAAAATCTGAAAATTCCTGTATGCTGTGGTGTAAGACATGCTGGAGACTACTGCTTAAATAAAGCCCAGACATGTGCAGAATAAATTCATCAGTGTACAAAAAAGAACACCAAATTAGAGTTTGAACACTTGCTTGAAATCAGTAAGAAAATTCTTGTGCATGAAATTACTGCCATATTAAGAATTTCCCTATGAGGGCTTTAATCACTGATGCAGTTCCATTAGAACTAGTGGGGCTGTTTCATATTTAGAAACAATTATGTAGTTGTCCATGTTGGTATGGTGACAGATCCCTATTTATCTTTGGAGATGCTGGAGGGTAAAATCTTGGCCCCCATCGAAGTCTGGCAAAACATCCTATGACTTCTACCAAGCCAGAATGTTCCTTCTATTATTACTACACACAACCACATATTTGACTACAGTCACCTGGATATTGCATCCCCAGCATATGCTGTTGAAAGAAGTGACCCTGGGGAGAAAAGTCATCCTAAGAGTGTCATGAGTTTCGTCCCAGCCTGTAGTCATCCTAAGCATGTCCCTGCCTAGGAGCTGAATGCATAAATTCTTTACCTGCACCACCTCCTCTGCTTAGCTCACCTGCCAGCAGCTTCCCTGCAACTATAACTTTCAGCCTCATATTCCTTCTGGACTAAAACAGCCTTTTCTTAATTTCTTTTTTTTCATTTGTGATTTTTTTTCTCCCCAGCCTTTTATATTTTAATTTAATCTGAAAGATTAATCCATGAAACTACATCTGCTCTTCTGCACAAGCAGAATGCTTCTTGGTTTATGTATGAGGATATGCATTGCTGCATATAACAGCATCACCACCCAACTTAAACACTACAGATTATATTCATATAGACACTCATATATACACACAAAGTGAGTAACCTGTGGGCATGTTTTCTGATCATTTGCTGTCTTATCTATCACATTTAATCAAATGGAATAATAGTGTAAAATAGTCTCCTGCTGCCATTTTACTGATTAGGGTGTTTTTAAATTCCTGAAACTAGCAGATTATAAGGTAAATGCTATAGCAGTTTCAACTCAGGAGTTGTAATTGGCATAATACTGTAATTTGGAAATAAGTGTTTGTGGTAGATCAGCTGTCATCCCACAGGGATGGAGACAGTGACTGTTTATAATAAATCCCACATGTTCCTTTCTACTCTGGCAAATATACCACACTGCTATATCAAAGTACTTTACAATCCTTAATGAATCCATTCCTGTAAGAGCTTTGTTAGGTGACTATTATTTTTCTTGTTCTCCAACCAGAGATAGACAAAGTGTAAAGCAAAGTGGTTAGAAGAGGATGCTGGCCTCAGGAAAAATCTGGGCACCTGAGTATCAAGGGCTCTACTCTGGGCACAAAAGATCCAGTTTCAGAGGTCCTGTGCTAGCTGTGGAGAAGAAACTGCTGGCCTGTTAACACACATTTCAGACCTTAGCAGGAACAAGTCTTTTTGCTGCATTTACTATGCTACATGTTAAAGAAGCAATGGGATGAATAGAATTTGGGAGTGCAAAGGAAAATGCTTAGAGCAAAGAAGGAAAAAAACCAGGTGGCTCTTATACATGACAATTTCTGTAACATGGTGTCTTTCATATATGCAGTGTCTCACAGTATTTGATGCGGAGGTTCTATTTATGCATGAGAAAGGATTAGTAAGTGATTAATAGATGATTTAATAAATGGCAATCAATTGTTTTGGGTCCAATGTGTCAATAGGATTTTTTACAACAATAGCTCATCATCATCTGAAACACCCTACCAATGTATTTAACCCCTATATGCTTTACATTGAAACACCTGCTAATCTTGTGTTAAACCTCACAAATGGAATCTTAATATAATGTGTGACTCAAAACAAATTTGCTGGAGAAAAAAGGATTAGCACCTAGGCTCCACAGTAAATTGTTAGTTATAGCTGTACTGGATTTCAGTTTCTCCTTTTGCCATGTAAAAGGCACTGATATGACAGGAAGCTTTTGCTGCTGAGTGCAAGAGTGGTGTTTTCAAGGCTAATCCCAAGAGGAGGGCTGGGACATTGCTGGACTCTGTACCAACCAGCATCACTGAACTTGATGCAGCCTTGTGTTTTTATACACATTTATGGTAATGCTTCGTGAGGACAGCTGACAAGATAAAGGATGAAATTGAAAATGAATAAAGACCAGTTTGCTCAGAGGTGGTGAAAACTGCTGTAATCAGGGGCTGCTCAGGTCCTTCTTGCTACTGTCCTGCTGTGTTTAGTTAGTGTGGTGAAAGGGGAGGATGCTGATGTTTGCAGGGGCCATTTTAACACCTCAGCTTGTCTTTGTGGGCTTTAAAGTAATTAACTCTCCAATCATTACCGGTTGACTTTGTGACAGGTTTAGGTTTCCCTCCTGCTGTTCCCTTTGGGGATATTGGGTTGTCACTTTATGAGAGGGGGGATTCATTTTAAGGTTCACACCAAATCCCTTTCACAGCTTCCAAACAGCCCATTGTGTTCTCCATACTGCTGGAATATTCCCTTGGTCTCTGTTTAAATGAACATGACTTATATAACTTTTTTCAGATCGAACTGGACAAGCAAGGGGGAGGGAGAAGGGGGAAGCTTCTCCAAAAAGGCAGGTAGCACAGTTGCTAAGCCCTTCAGATGAAAAGAGGGCCATCCTCGGTACTTGGAAGTCAATAAAAGAGACTGCAAAGGCAGTTTTGCTAAATAAAGTTACTTTGAGCTTTGAAAAAATTCTGACAGTCCTTAATGTAACTGAAAGAATCCTCACAACTTCCAGCTGTGATATGGGTGTACCATATTATATGGTTCAGCTTTAGCCCAGGGAAAATTTCCAGATCTGTAATTGTTGCAATTTTTTAATGATCAAAGATTGCCAAGAAACATGGAGAGAAAAAGGTAGGAGAAAGCTTGACCATATTCTTGTTAATCCTATTCTCATCCAGTGTCCACCATATATTTTTTTAAATCCTATTAATGTAAGTCCTATTAATAACCAGAGGGGCTGCTACCAGCCACATAATTTTGAGACTTCTTTTGGTGTACACCAATCTCTTGGTGTACGGCAGCACCAGAGTTCTAAGAAATGTGACTGATAGGCACAACAACCACTTTTCAAACTCAGTGGACAGTGAAAACCCTCACCTACTGCAAAGCTGGTTGGAGTACTTCCCCTTTGAAATTCTGCTCAGCATCTCCTGGCACACCAACATTCTCACTAAGGGTGGGAGTTTGGGAAATAATCCATGTGGCAAACCAGCTCTGAAATTGCTAAGCCCAGGCTTAGAAAAATCTTTGGTCTGCTCTGCAATGTTTGGAAATTGAGCAACATCCACTCTAGTCTTTTCTCTTTGCAGCTTGAACAAAGAGAGTTTGACTGGTGTCAAGGACCACACTGCTATCTCCAGCTGGATTTTTAGTGGTGTCTGTGTGATGTTTTCTTTACGTTCTTTGTTGGCAGCATTAGCTGTGAGGTTCCTTTGCTAAATAAAGCTCTGACTGCACAAACAATTTATTTCAGTCACTTCCCATAGCTGCCGGTACTGCAGCAACTCAAGCTCTGTTAGCTAGACTAGAAGGCCTGTCAGAGTCAGGTGGCAATACACCACATCATTTCAAATACCCTTTCAGGAACCTTTAGATCTGCTCAATGTTCCCTTAAAAATCACCACTGGCTTGCTTGTATTAGGGCTCCCAACCTGACTAACTCTGGTTCTTAAATTATCATCATGCACAGAAAGATTTTGTATTAAATATCCTTTGGGAAGGAAAATCTGAGTGAAAAGGGATTTGGAGGGCAGGAGAGACTTGTTTTTCTTTGTCAGGTAATATGAAAATGTGAAGTAGAAGCTAGGAAAAACCAAAGTAATCACATATCAGTGATGGAAATGCGAAGTGTCTTCTTCATGCGCATAGAACTACACAAACAGTCTCCTCAGGGGTACGCAGGAGAGGTAGCTGAGGATTTATCAAGGTGCCAATTGCATTATCCAGCATAATGAAGGCCTCTGTTTATTTAATAAAGAAAAACTAAAATAAAAAGAGGGAAGTTCTACTTCTCAGCTGATGGCAGAACCTGGGCAAGCTGTGAGCTTGTTCCTTAGTGCTGGCCAGATCTCCTCTGTTATCCTGATATTATTCCCCTTTGTTATTCAATATCCCACAGTGCCAGCTAAGTCAGGAGTTGTCACACTCCTCACTGGTGCAGCAGGATACAAAATAGCTGGGGGTGGGGAGGAAGACTGGAATGGTTAGGAGGTGGAAGGGAAAAGGCCTTTTTTTTTTCATGAAAACAGTAGCACCAGCTGCATCCTGCAAGTCGCTAAATTAGCCAGTCAGTTGTTTTTCTTTTAATTTTTGTGTGAATTCAAGAATAGGTTGTGGATGTCTTGGCAACTCATGAATGAGGCTCTTTATGAAAGAATTCACCTTGCAGAGGGGCTGCTGTCAGATGCACAAGCCTCTTTCCATTAATTAAGCTGCAGAACATCCCCTCTTTTTTCCCCCTATCCCTCTCAACGCCTGGATAATCAGACCCTGTGTCTTTCTGTAACATCCACCACTGCCTCTCTCTCTCCTCACAGTATTTCACCCACTCTGTTAATTCTGGGCTGCCAGATTTTTTTTTTTTTTTTTTTTTTTTTAACACAGCTTATTGCTGCTAAGTGAGATATCATGCTGCCTGAGTTAATAACTAAGATGAATATTCTGCTTCACTGCAACTAGTAGCATTCTCTGTGCATTATCTTCAGCTGAAGGGTGGCCTAAGAGCAAAGTTGGAAATTTTCAAAAGCTCAGCTGGGAGTTAATCAACTCTTATTGTTTTTCGACAGGAGCTGGATGCTTAACTTGTATCCAGTGAGTCATCGCCTGGATTGTCACCCACACACAAACAGCCCCACAGAGGGTGCAAAGAACTTTCCAGACATGCTAGAAATGACCGGCCTTTAAAAGTGTAAAAGCTACACTGTATCGGGTTAGGGAGCGATTACAGGTGTAATTATGCCTGAACAGACACTCTGGGGAGAGAAGGTGGGTACCTTCCCAGGAACCTCAATCAACTTTCAGCTTTGCTTTGGTCTGAACAAGATACGTGACTGCAGTTGAGTAATCTGGAAGTTTCTAGTGGGGATATTTAGATAC
Organism: Anomalospiza imberbis; assembly: GCF_031753505.1. Classification (NCBI taxonomy): domain Eukaryota; kingdom Metazoa; phylum Chordata; class Aves; order Passeriformes; family Viduidae; genus Anomalospiza; species Anomalospiza imberbis. Next base: position 14,387,472 of record NC_089688.1, read on the forward strand.
TGATGTGAGCAATTATGAATTTACACACCTGCTTCAGGGAATAATCCCAAACCTTATTAAAAAAAGAGGAGCTGACTATCATACCTTAAATGTTTGCATGTTTGGGCTTAATTTTGTATGGCTGATTTAAAATCCCAGTCATTAGGAACAGAAAAATATGTGCATGGTATTAATGACAGGCTGTTATAAATGACCTGTTCATTTTCCTTCACTTCCAAGTAATGCTGAACATTAATTTCCTGCAAATGAAGCAATCTGAAGTAGAGCACACCAAATAATTAATCTTTGGAAACTCTGGACTAAATTAAAATAATTTGAAGTTAAATAAAGAGCTCATCTGTGGCCCCAGTGCTCTTTCTGGGAAGCAAGGGATACATAAAATAATCAAAAAGAAAGCAAATACTGAATTACCTAACAGAAAAGGAATCTACAAATATATGTAATAAATTCCCACATTACATCATAAAACTAACTTTCTCACAAATGCTATCATTGGAAATGCCAAGACACATAGGAGACCTTGCAATTAGTAGTAAAAGTGAATAAGCAAGTGGGAAATTATTTGCATTGGACATATGCATTTTCTATTTTGGGCTTTGCTGGCCTGTTTAGATTTTTAAAAGATATTATCAAGTTATCTATTATACTAGAGGTCTCATTATACTGAGAATTGGGTGTGGTAGAATTTGGAATAGCATTTAAATGGTAAACTAGAAATTCTCTTTATTAATTCAGGCAGCATATTAAGGAATGAGCACTCACGATAAACTTCATGTTTTTATTAGCAAAAGTTGACTTTTTAATTAAATGCTGTAATTTGGTTAAAATTAAAACACAAGTAGAGTTGAAGAGTTATGTAAATTGAGAATATTCAGGAATATAAGAAAAATAATTCTATCTTTACTAGATCCAGGAAAAATGAATGTCTATATTTCAGAAAGGACTAAATAGGCCTACTAGTCCTTTGATCCTTTAAGAGTTTCACTTGCCTTATTTTTCTTAATCTTTCCTTGTCTGCAAATCTACAGCTATCCCAAACTATCAGAGACAAATAGTCTAATGGGAAATAATAGGGGTGAAGAGATGAAATACAATAGTAGGCAGCAGGATCTTTTGAGTTTTAAAGGCATGGCATTGTATCTACATGTGCTGAAAGCTCCTTGCTACAGTTTTCTTGTTTGTAAAATAGGAAAGATATTAGCCTGACTCTTGGCAAAGCTCAGAAATGCTCCTGTCTGTATAAATGCTGAGGATTATTAGAGAGAAGATGTTCAGCTTGGGAGTGGGGTTCTGAATATAGTGATGAACCCACTCAATTTCAATTGCTGTATGAGCTTCTTTCTTCTTATAACAATTAACCTCTTAGAAAAGAATTAACACTGAGTTTACATGTTGACTCTATAGACATTGGATAATTGCTTTTAAAAAATCATCTATAAGTCCAGGAAATTACATTTCTCCTTTTGCTTCTAAAATTACAAACTTCTGACTTCCCAGCTGGTAATGCAAGCAATCAAAATCAGGTCTCTTGAGTGCAGTTGCATGACACACATGAACAACAATCTCATTTCATAAAGAATTAACCCACAGCCAGCTACATTAACTGGCTCCAATTCATGCCACAAAGCCTGCCTGTTCCAAGCACTGTAGTTCCTGCTTTACACAGGCAGAAATGTGCTGGTGAAAAAACAGCAAACCCTTTTGGAGTCCTACCCTAACAAAGCTCCCTGGCAGAGGGAAAGAGTTTTCAGTTTGGTTTAGAAGCACCAAACTGAAACCCATAAGCTTTGGCTTCTTTTTCTGTCTTTGTTACAGGCTGCCTATCAGTAAGGCAGTCACTTAACCTCCCTGAGTTTCATCTTCTATCATACAGAGACAGGAATACCTCCTTTGGCTGTCTTTTTGATCTAGAGTATAAAGAAAGTGACATTATCCCTCCCCCCCACCCATCTCAGCTAAGACATCTAGGCACTACTGTGATTCTAATCAGTAACAGCATTAACTACTGTTTAAACAGAAGGACCTACTTCAGTTTGAAATTTCCTTTATTTTATCTAGTTAAAACTATTTTCATGATTTCTCTGATTTTTCCTTCCTTTTTGAGAGAAAGTAAGAAGAAAGAAGTGACTTGTTTTGGGTTGATGATTTAGTTCCATAAATGCTCCAAATAAAGGGTCATAGAGAAGCTGAGAACACAGATCCAAATGAGGAAAGCTTGGTAAACTTTATTTCTTTCATCAGTACTTCTCCTTAAAATGTGTTATTCAGAGCTTAAATTTAAAGATGATGTGCAAATGAAAGACCAGAACAAACATGTAACTCATTTGTGTCCCTTTCTTAGTGAGCTACCTTAAAGTGACGTGGGTGGAGGTTCCCTCAATACATTCCCAACATTTCATGGAATACACACCTTGCAGCTTTCTGGTATTTTTTCTTGATGCTCAGTCTAAATCTTTCTCTAATGTGTTTCAAGTCATTGCAATCTTAATTATAGTCCTAAATCAGTTCTTCTAAGTGTTTACTGCAAATGGTTATCTTGGCTAAGCAATTTGCATATTCCTCACTAGTAACCAATTAAGCAACCTGTAGTGACTTTCCTTTCTGGTTTGAAATAGTTTTTAACTGAAAGATTTGAACAAACTACACCACATTCAGTAGTGCCAAAGACTGCCATTCAGAGGGTTTTATGCTACACTATCCTGTCTAGAGAAAGGTTATTAGTACATCCAGAAGACTGACTTTGCAGGCACATGTACATGTTTGCGTTTGAAACTTCTAAACTGACAACTCTTCAAATCCAGTTGCCTTCTCTTGGGACAGAAACATGAACCTTTATTTCTCTTTGATTTGAGAACTGACACCACTGTGATCTCCATTATGAGTCTAGCAATATTAAAGTGTGTTGCTCTTTACAGGCAGGACTGACTGCTTGAGTTGGATGACTACATGTTGACCTTGGGGGAGCTGCAGGGGTATGTGCTTGCTTGGTTTTTAAATTCATCTTTTCCAGGTTGTGGGGAAAGAAGCTTTTAGACATTGCAAAATACACACGGATTTAAGCAACAATTGATTTCAGGAGCATCTTACATTTTTCAACACTGCTTTATGAACTGATGAGGCTTAGTAGAGCTTTTTTTTAAGATCAAAAGATGAGACAGTTCACAAAATATGCAGTGAAGAAATAAAATCATTCCCCGCACACACCAAGAAGCACCAGAATCCTCTGATAAAGGTTTCTTCAGCACAAGTCCAGAAAATTTGCACTCCATACTATGCACATACTTCAAGACAGACAGGTGTCTGCCAGCGACCAAAGTCTGTCTTCTCTTATGAAGAACTGCAGTGCAGCAGAGCAGTCATTGCTAGTTCAGCAAACAGGGAGTCTGTGTGTGACGTGCAGCTCAACTGAGGGGCATCAGAAGGACTCTAAGAGCTGGAGCTGGCAGGTTCCTCAGGCCTCCAGCCTGTGCTTCTGCTTCTGCCCACTTTGGTCTCCTGGTGCACTGCTGGGCAGAGCAGCCTGTCACTGATCTAGGTACAAGTCTTCATGGACAGCCCCTACGGCTGTATTTAAGAAGGCAGGATTATAATTTCCTATGGCGAGACAGAGTTAACCCTCCCAAGAGACAAATATGAGCACTTGTGACAGAGACAGATGAGTTACATCCATTAATGGAAAGAAAAACAATCTTATGATCATGCAACTGAATTGTTTCTAATTAATTAATGATCTATATTTCATACTGCTGAAGCAGAATCTGAGACACACTAGAAAAAATCCTTCATGTGGCCCATCCTTATAGTGGCAAGGGTGTTGAGACACAGATTCCCTTATTAACAAGCTTTTTGGAGCTTGCAACTCATCCCTTAGTTTCATTCTCTTCTTGCAAGGCACACACAGTGAGAGGTTGGTACCATGTCAGGAAGCAGCAAGGGTCAGTTGCTCCCAGCACCCCAAGATCTAAAGGGTATCCCAGGACTGGCAGCAAGGGGGCAGGGAAGGGCAGACCCCCATATTTTACCCAAAAGTCAAACTCACCAGGCGAGTCTGTGGTGATGAGGCAGGTCCGAGGTCAGGCCTGGCAGGATCCTTGGGTCCAGTGATCCTTGGCAGGGCCAAAGTCAAGGCCAAGCTGCAGAGCTGCTGTGGGCTGGAAAAACAGATCCCATGGCCAGGCACAGGTCTGGCTGCAGCTGAGCTCCTCCTACAGAGCAGGGCTGCACTGGAACGGGGCTCTGAGGCAGGGCTGGGGTGGTGGGGATGCTCCGGCTGAGACTGGTCAGGGCCGTTAATGCTCTCCCAGAGAGATGAATTGTGTCTTCAAGTTTTCTTGGTACCTAAATGTCATGGGGAGCGCCATATGATGGCCTGCCAAATAGAGCAGGACTTTAATGTTACACAAATAATAATCTGATCCTACAAACCCATGTATATGTCATTGAGATCTTATTACAGCCTGGGTAAGAGGATGCTGGGTGTTTGCACTGATGAGGCTATTTCAGTATGATAAGCTGCACTAAGTGGGCTCAGTTGTGCATCAGTGGAGTGTATTTGCATATTGCACTGCCAGGAAAAAGAAAACCTTACATTTACAAGAGTTTGCCATGCACAAAAATGCCACTGCAAATATCTGAGTATGTGAACAGTTCCCATGAAGGCAATATTCCATGGAAGGTGCTTGCAAGGGTGAATTAAAGGGTATGTGACATTTCCAGGATTTGGGATATTCAGTGGAAAACTCATCTATATACTTTCAGGACTTTTTACAATATCCATTGCCTTTTGATCTATAGCATTTCACATGGAAAAAGACTGGCAAATATTTTCAGCTATAAGAATTCAAATAGTCTTTTGAAAGAACCATTATTAGAACCAGCCTGAATTCCAGCCAAATATTCCTATTCTCTTTCACTTCAGCCTTTGATATATGCTTTCCTGTAGAAAGGAAGCCTGGAAGAAGTTTTTTCCCTACCAGCTGCTGATTTCCAAGTTTGGTGTTTGTTCATTTGGGTTGGTTTTTTTTGTGATTTTTGTTGTTGGCTATTTTTTTAGGTTTCTTTTTTTCCCTATTTTATAGGTTTTGAAATGGACAGAAGGCAAAATGTATCTTATATTTTCAATTCTATGTTGTATTTTGCATTTTTTTCTTAAAATACTCCCATAAGTCTAATGCAATCTTATTCCTAGATTAATACAATTATTTTAAGCCAGGACCTTGAAAAGCTGGCACTACATGTAAAAAATCTAAGAAGACAACTTTTATATAAAAACCAAATGACTTTATATCTCTATAAAATTGTAGAGACATGCTCATACATGCATATGCACACATATTTTGGTGCTATGATATATGGTTTATATATAGGCTATTAAAATAATGTAAACAATCTAAACAAAGCAGATAACCAGCAAAACGTGCAGTAACAAGTTTAAGATCCCAGCTGTATTCTCTAAGTAAGTCGAGAAGAGTCATAACATCAGTAATTTCTCTCTGCTCCTACAGCATTTGTGTTCAATGATTTATCTACAAAAGTGATTTGGGGGACCAGGGAGAGATCCTAAGGCTCCAAGATTGTGTTTCTCCAGCCAGATTCAGGCTGGGTCTTGTCTGGCTGCAGTGTAAATGCACCTTTCGCCGAGACTGAATGAGAGACTCCCCGCATCCCTCCAACAGCAGCTCTGAGACACCAGTGTGGGAGAGGCCTTTAGGCATCTGTGGTGCACTGGAATTTAAGCGGAACCTCTGAGGCAAACCAATAGCCCCGGTCAAGCACACATCCCTCCCTGGGCCGTCCTGGAATGGAGCAAACAGACGGGACCCTCCTGAAAGCAGCTCAGCGCAGGATGGTGCCAGTGCAGAACAAAGGGTTAGCTCCAGGCACCTCAGGGGCAGGGAATTAATAAACAACCTCACCCACGAGCTGAGAGTGCAACAGCAACGAAAATGAAAGTGATTGTATACTGTGTTAATGCATGGATAATTCTTGTAGCAAATAGAATGGAAGGCACACAAGACATTGCTTTGGTAAATGGTGTAGAAAAAGTCTGTCAGCTTCAGGTGTCAAAATACATCCTTTGTAGTTTCACTGAGGTATTTTGCAGCAAAACAATCAAGAAAAAAATGCAGATCCCAATTATGGGACAAGAATCTTCTTGCATTGTAGTGCTAGGAATTCTCTGCCAGTTTGCTTTGCAACATTCAGGTTTTTTATACTGTGCTGGGACTGTCTGAGAGATCAGATCCCAAGTAAGACCCCAGTCCAGCTGCCAGGTGTGTTTGTGTAGCCTTGAGGGCACAGGGGCTGCATGGGTGAAGTGGAATCACTTTCCCCACTTAAACTGTGCACGTACAGAAAGAGCTTGGTGTTTACTTTGGGTTTGTTTTCTTTTTTGTTTTCCTATTTTTAGTTTTTATTTTTGTTTGGCTGTAACAATGTGCTTCATTTCTGGCTGATCAGCTTCTGTACTTTAATATTGATGACTCTGCAGTTGGACTGCCCAGGTGGTCATCCATCTCACATCGAGCACAAACACAGGGTCCTCTCCATCCCATATCCACCAGAAGGTTCACCAGCAGGTGCTGAGTAGCCTCATGGTTTTGTCAGACCCCATAGGTTTGGAAAAATCATTTGCCAGACCACCAGGCAACAAGCAGCAATCACATCTGGCAAGCCTAAATCCAAAAGGGAAAATTATGGGATTTAAAGCCATCAGGGACCATTCTACACCACAAAGCAACTTTCTGACTTATTCCATGCTTCTGCAAGGGTAAACAGAGAGATGAGGGCCCTGTCTGAGGGCCCTGAGAGCCCTGAGAGCATGTCCCCTGCAGTGCTGTTTGTCTGTCTGGGCTCAGGGCCAGTTTGCAGCTTGCAGAGCTGAGAGCTGCCCCACTCCTTTGCTGGCCTTGGACACAGCCAGGGCTGATACCACTTCCTGCGGGACCTGCTTTTAAGCTAAGCCCCTTCCATCAGGCCCCATCTGAGCTAAAGCTCCTGCTGTGTTGCATCCATGCCTGTCTCTGCCTTTGGACCCATTCCTCTGGACCTAGACCCTGACCTGGAGCTGACTTCCAGCCTGGTCTCAGACCTGCCTTTTCACCAGGAACCCGCCTGGTGTTCACAGGGCTGTGCCTGATCCTTGCTCCCCACACTGGACCTGCCTTGCTTGGCTCACTGGGGAGCTGTGGGACTGGTGAGACTCCTGCCCTGCTGGTGTGCTCAGCTTCCAGCTCACCTTTCCTTGCAGAGAGGCAGCTCTTCCTGCTTCCTGACAGCTGCTCCTCTCAAAATCTCCACAGCTTTTAAAGACTCATGATGTCAGCAAAAATGTTAACCTGTTTTCCTTCACAGAAGAGCAGAAATGGTGAATCAAACCTACCACTAATGATACTGAACCATGGAAGGAGAAAATGAATAGTCTTACATTGTTTCCACTGTCCCAGGGATAAGAATGCTGGTCTGGACACTTTGAGAACTTTTTTTCTTAGACCTCCAGCCCTCCTATACACAAAGTATAGAGGTGTCCTGGAAATAATGCCATGAATTCACAAGCAGAAGAAAATAACTTGTGAGAGCAGTGGCACTTAGAACTCTTGGAGTCTAGTGGGTCTTTCAGTTTTGTGCCTTTCAGCCCAACATTGCAACTTGTATCACACAGGTGCCATGAAGAATATCACTGCCCCAGCAAGTGGCATGAGACTAAAAAAAAAAAAAAAAAAGTTTAAAAATTGCTCTTTGAACAATAAGTAAGACAGAGGGGGTCTGGGGAAGCTGTGGTCAACCCATCAGGATCTTCTTTTCTTCTTCCCCTTCTTTCCTCTCATGCCTTCCTCTCTTTGCCCTTATTGATTTTGCTGGAGATTCAGCCCCATTCTTGGAAGACATCTATTTGTGCCTACTGCTAAACTCTGCTGCAGCTGCTCAGACCTTTTCCTACCACTGTGTTGTGATGCAGTCGTGATTTTGCCAGAAAAGTGGTGTTCGCCTGCCATGAACCCGAAAGAGTTCAACACTGATTAGGAAGGAAGGCTGGCTGGCAGGCAGGCAGCATGACTGACTAAGCCTGGTTTCCTTAGGAACCCAGACTGAAAAAGTGAGAAAGTAAGAGCATGTGTGTTCTGGTAGGCAGTGAATAATCCATTAAAACTCTTAATTAAAAATTTAAACATGTGTCTGCTAATTACATCACCCTTCTCCTGCCCTCAAAAAGCAGCAAATGAGCATGGTTGCACACCTGCCTGTGTGTTTATTTCCTTAGGATGCTGCTCACTTGCTCAGCAACACAAATACCAGTTCAGGTAGCAGCTGCCATTGTAAAAACATTCTGGGGAAAAGTGATGACAAATATTTTCTTTTTGTTAATGAATGGCCAAACTGTTCACAGAAATCCTGCTCACTGTTGCTGCATGTCCTGAATTTGTTGATGTTTTTCACATATCAATCCTGATGCTATGAGTTCTTATCTCAGGCAAGGCTATTTAATGCCAGCAATACACACTTGGCTGAACAGCTACCTGAAGACCAGTAAAAAGAGAAAGAGATGGGGTAAATATAAAAAAAAAACAAAAACAGGCTGCAAGGATATGGAAATGAACATGGGCAGTGCATGTAACCTCAAAACCTGCAGAGAATGGTCTGCCAAGGCTCTGGACCCTCTGGAGCTTCTCAATCCTGCAGGGATAGTGTGGTGCTCCACATTTGAAGCACACATGGGGTGAGGAGCCTTAGCATGGTAAAGGGACAACTCAGATTAACTGTTATCCATGCAAATGGGCACTCCTAGCAAATGAAACCTGCTTCCCCCTCTGTCAGTTACCCTGCAGTGAATCTCCTCTGCTATACGGAGCCTCCTCAGCTGCTCTGAGTTGGCTGGGTTGCAGCCACTTGACATCGGGCCACAGCCTCTGATTTGGGAAGGCTGTTTTATTCACTGCCTAAAGGAGTAGGATCATGTTCAACATCGCTGTTGTTATTTATTACAGTCATGAATTTGGCAGGAATTAGCCAGATTCTGGCAGGTAGCGTATGTCTCTGTACATCAGCATAACTGTGCTGCGCTATAGTGGGTACACTGGGTGAAAAATCAATTCCCTGGTTTTTGGCTCCTGTCAAAACAGGCAGAGGCCAGAGCAGGAGGGCATGTGTGTCCACTGGCACACATATGGACACTCTCACCAGATGCTCACCCAATATGCTCTCCTCGAGACCTGCCTTCATACCATGGTCCTGATGGGGCACAGACTGCTGAACCTCTGAGGAAAGGTCCAGTTGGGATGTGGGTTTGTGGGTTTGCTTCCTTGGGGGTAGTGAGAACCCTACTGGTAATGCTTAAGGCCCTCTTTGACTCACCCTAAAAAGTACTCAACAGACAGCAAAAAACTCTCAACTCCTACACCCCGACACTGTGCATCAGTAACAAAGCACTGCCTCAAGACTGAATGACCTTATGAGGTTATCTTTAAAGCGGTATTTTAATGCGTTCACTGACTGTTTAAAAGCTTCACAGATGATGTCTTGGGATTACTTACTGGAGAAGGCTTCATTATCCTCAGGAGTACAGACACGGAGGCAGCTGCTCCACTGCTGAGTTTCCCACGTTGAGCTCACATTCATCCAAGATGGCTGGAGTCAGGCAACTCAATTTAGGGGCTGCCAGAATCACTGAATGATTTGTCATTGAAGTGAAGCATCTGTTATTGCAAGGTAAAGATATTAACTGGCCCTTCCTTTTAAAAAACAGGGGCTTGTTAAAATCTGAGGTATATGTAGAGTTTAGGATGCCATAGGGCAAATCTTGGAGCATATGAAATCCCCAAGCAAGGCCATAAGGTTTATTGGCTCTAGTCAGAAATATTGGGGCTGGCAGGATTGGTCTCTCATCACAAGGGAAGGAGCCCAGAGGTGCAATTCAAAATAAAGGCCTGTTTTTACAAGGTGTCAGCTCTCAGTCCCAGGGCTGAAATTCCTGAAAGCTCATCTTTGCTCCTTTTGCCTTTCCCCATCTTGACAGGAGTGTGGTGTGAGTATCTGCAGAGTTTACTTGGTAGAACCCTGCTGGACAGCACTGCCCTGCGTCATGGGGTTCAGAGTAGGGGAGCAGGGGTGAGGGAGCAGTTCGCTGAGGCAGGTGTTTGACACGGGCTCATCCACGCTGCTCAATGCCCTCAGGTCACTCTGCTGACCAGGCTGAGCTTTCTGTACTGCTTTTGCCCAGCTGGAAGACTGTAGTGGCAGAGCCCTTGAGGACAGCCTGAGGCACTTCCCTTGGTTGTCCTCTCCAGCCCAGACCGGACAGCACAGAGTGAAGCAGTGTGATGGCGGGGAGCTAAGACACAGGCACAGGGCCTGGGTTTCTGCAGGTCAGCATCACCACCCTGTGTGCTGCAGTGGAGGAGAAGCACCCAAAGCTTACACCAAAACTTGTTCTGAGAGTGGGAGGATGTGTCCACAGCTGCGCTCTCCAGACAAAGCTGAATTATGTTCCATTTGTGTAAAGAATGAGTGTGTTTAATCCATAAAGAGTAACAACCAAAAAGTCATTTCATTGAGTAGCAAGATCATCCACCACTTGGGAGTACCCAGTACTATTTACAAAATGCTTTCATACTTCAACAAGGAAGAGGCTGCATGTTTCTGACTGTGAAGCAGAAGGCAATCCTATAATAATGCCTCATCTTTACCAATCATTCCAAATTATTCACATGAAATATCCTGCTTTCTCTTTTGGACTGTAATGAAGCTCCTGTTGAACCAATTATTCACTAGCTATTCATGTATTGTCAAAAAGGAAATCACAGAAGCTTTGTCATTAGGAATAAGATTTGATTGGCAAGGCACATGGCTTTGGGGCGGGTTTGCTTATTCCACCTTTTTGCTCTCAAGCCATAGCTTTCAGCTGGCAATTTCCACTGCTATAATCTGATGGAAAGTGATAAAATGCATCAGACTGCAGTACTCAAATGAGAAAACACTCCAGATTAGTAGGAATATAATTATGTTTTTCATGACATTGATTTTTTATTTTCTAACTGATAAAAGTAAACAACTGAGGGGAGGGGGGGGGAGTGCCAAAAACCAACATTTAGACTTTAGTGGGATAATTAACTCAGCAATTAAACATATTTTGTATGCAGCATTTGTCCTCTGGAGCACACAGCATATGTGACGTTTGTCCTTCATTCAAATTCTTGCTTCTTGTAATCTTTTTATTTCAGCAGGAGTGGCAGCCGGTGGGAGTCCTGCACGAAGGCCCCTTCCACAGAGCTTTCCTTTTAAAGTTGGGTATTCACAGCTAGGATTTGGAAGGAAAGGGGCAGCCAAACAGAGCTGTGAAATGAGCAGAATTGGAGGCAAGAGGTCCGTGCAACAGGCATTTGTGTCTGTTTTCTTTTTGCCAGTGATGTTTGGAGGGGAAGTAAACCAAGCCCCTTGTGATCCTTTCTGCCCTGTGTGCTACCCAACAGCTGCACAATTCTGCTGTGATTGAGGCTGCAAGGGCAAATGCCCTGTACTCTGCTCCCACTCGATATCACAGCATTGACATGGGCAGGTTATGTCCATGGAAAATTAAAGAACAAGAATTAAAGCAAATTAAATCAAAGAGGCCAGTCCTAGGGCTCCCTGCTGATGTAAGAGTTGATTTCTCACTACTGTGTGAAATATAGGAAGAGACATAAGAAACAATGGATTGTTAGAAATCTCACTGGCCTTTTTAGCACAGGCTAGTTCTTCTGTCCTCAGTTCATCAAAGAGTGAGTGAGTCTTCAGGGAAGCTGATTTTCTCAGATTTTCTCTCCTGTGATACAGAGGAGATGTCCTCCCCACTGGCCCATCTTGATCACTTTTAGAAAAAGGAGGTCATTAGGAAAACTTTCCTCATCTAGAATAAATAAAACATACTCCTTATGACTGTGTAGGTAGGATGAAGAGGAACAAGCAAACACTGTGTCAGGAAGAGGTGAACAGATCTGTCATGCTCAGGATGACACAGTACTTCTGTATGTCAACACAAACTACAAAGCTGTAGCTGATGGTGTGCAAGTTAATACCAAGCACATCACAATTATCTTTTTTCTTTGAAACAACAATATGCAAAGCTTTCTTCAGGGCAGAACTCTGAGCCTCAGGGAAACCCAAATAACTTTCTATTCCATGAGACTCCCATGGCCCAATTTAAGCTGCTGCTGCTGCTGCTGCAGGGTAGAAGGGCTAACTTCTGAGCTCGCATAAATTTCTATAGTAAACACACTATGACAAGTCATTCCAAATTAATTTCTTCCTTTCCCAAGCTGAATTTGCTGGGTTATGTACTAAAATCTTGTTTCTTGCTTTGTCCTGAAACATTGTGGTGCATAATAAACATGAAGTCTTAAAAGGCTGTTTTACTGCTAATTTCAGGCAATGAAATATATTACATACATACATGTTACATGCAAAACACTTGGTATTTAAAGCACAGCCTTCCCCAAATCCACAGTGTTCATCTTGTGAAATCTGTCACCATTTAGGGAATGCAAAAGTTGCACTGACAAATGCTTTTTACTGTCAGACATAAAATGTGCTTGTTATTGTACTGACCTTGGGAGACAAATAGGGAAGCTTTGTCCTTACCCTGCAAGACAGCCACAGCAGCTGGCTATGCTTTAGGACAGGCCAGACTAAAATAGGTCTGTCCATGTGAGAGGCTGATAGAAGAAGCCTGGAATTTCTGCAAGTTATTTGAGTGCCATTAATAGACCCCAAAATAAGTAATATATCTGAAAATGAATCTCAAAGTTATATCAATGATTTAATTTACAATTCACTGATCCACAGATTGACAACAATCTAATTTTTTTGAAAACAGCTATTGTGACTGGTAACTGCCTCACCTCTTAAAAAACCCCAAACCTACTCTTTTTACAAAGCTAACTGGGGCAGAAGGTGTGTTTGAACTCTGCCTTGTCCTCTGGAGGGACACTATGTAGCCAGAGCAGCATAGCCTTCTAATCACATACATTTGGTAATTATCACCACAGAGGAACAGCCAGGAAATATAGAGGCCATGAGGGAATGTAACTATTCCCAGAGACCCAAAAACTAGGTATGTTCCAAGTAGAGCAATTTCTACGTACAGTGAAGTCTTACTTGTAGCATGGATAAGAAAAATAATAGGTAGAATGAGAAGTGATTCTCCAGCTGAACTTTTCTTGAAATATTCTCTCATATGCTGTTATTATTCCACAGTAATGCTTCTTTTAGGGCAATATTTTACACCAATGTTACCATCTCCATGGCACCACAGACAGGAAGGCTTTCTAAGCACACAATTTCTCTCACACTCAGTTTAGGAGCTCTTCCATTTTTTTACACATTTACACTGCACCACTGACTTGAGATATTTGATCCAGAATAATGATAATGCTTTGCTTTTCTTCATTACAGCCCTTACTCAGCCTCCTTTACAAATGTCACTCGGGAGAGCCAGGACCTTGGGAGGCAGAAAGCCCAGCCAAAACTTGCCTGAGAGTACCTGGCAAAGTGAGGACCTGAAGACAGATGCACTCAATCCTTCTCTCACTTGAGAGGCAGCTCAGGTCCACATGACTCTAAACTTTGGAGATGATCTGCCTGCTAAGCTACAGCACGTTTATGATTTGCGGGTTTTGAGTTTGACTTGGCTTCATTTTTTAACTTTTGCATTTGGCAGCTGACAGCTATTAACTGTCACACTCCAATAACCAGGGGGTAGTTAGAACAGCATTAAATATTTGCACTGTGCAGCAAGGCTATACTTCATCTCAGCACACATGAATCCTGTGCTCTTTTCACATTGGAAGAAAACCCACCTTATTGCTATTCAAATCTACCCGTCTCTCTTCCCATACTGCCATTACACATGCAAGGCTCGTCAGTGTCACTGACACAAAAAACCCCTCATGCTTTATGCCAACACCAGCGACACCTGAAAAAAACCCCAGACACAAAAGAATTACTGTTTTTTAAGAATTTTGCTTATTTGGTCTTAATTTTCTAATAAGGTCACTTATTCCATGTCTTCATAAAAGTATTTCTCCTGCTCTGCAAGGCTGCATGTTTTCTTTTACAGGAGCAACTTATAGAAAATTCTATATAAAAAGTGGATTTTGGTAACTGAGGTTTGTCTATTTTGTATGTCCCTGGTAAATTATGAAGCTTTGTTTTGAGGACAATTTTTTCCCCTCCTCATCTAAACTGCCATTTTGAGTCTAATCTTTTAGCAAATATCCTACATAGGCACTCCTTGTGGTCCGCTTTAAAAAAGCAAAATTTATTTTGGCCTCTGCAGGAAGCATTTAAAGCACATAATGAATAATGTTTGACACAGGAGTCAGTTAGCAGTCATTTTAGATTAATAACACTGCCCAGAAAAAAACCTTGCAGGGGATTAGACCAAGGGAAAGATGCTTAGGCAATAACCTCTGAGCCAGCTGGTTGCTGAACTATTCACAATAGACATAACTATCTCTGAAGGTCTCAAGTGTGAGAATTATCTCTGGGAAGAGAACAATGAGTTAGTGAGATATAAAACAATAGTCTCATGCTCTAACACAAGCAGTTAGCACTGCACATGTTCATTTCTCAGTTAATCTGCAAGACTTTTCAGACAGTAGCAGTTGGTGCCCAAATTAAGACTTCCTCTTTCCCTTTGATCTTATGTAAAAACTAATGAATTGTATAATCTCCAACACCTCTGAAATCCTGCTGGTTACAGGGAAACTCTCCCCACCTTTCCCATGCCTGTCTCTATTTGCTAAATGGGAGCTATATTTAACAGCAGGCCAATCACATGATCACTGAAAAGGAACAGCACAAGGATCTGTAATCCTAATGCTCTGGAGCTGTGATTGCTATAAATCCTTTGCAGAATGATTTCCTTTAAATCCCAAACATGTCATCACACTTTTAATTAACATTTCTTTATGAAAACTGTGGATAAGACCCTTTAAATTAAAGATTGTTCCCAGACTTGTCATCTTAAAACGGTGTGCATTCCTATTGTCATTTTCATGTAGCATATTTTATTTCACTTTCATAGACGTAAAGCTTTTTACTTGCCCTTTCCCCTCCTTTGCCTCTCCTATCTTAACCCTCACACAAGTAGTAAACAGCTAACACTATTTTTCAAGGGTAAACAAATAGCCCTACATTAGTTCACACACAAAACAGAGTATTCAAATATTCAAAAAACCAGCAATGAGCACAGGCAGAGATGTGGCTGATACTGCCCTACTTGAATTATTCTTACCACATTCACTTCTCAAGTTTACCATCTAATTAAACTTATCATCTTTAGATATAGAAAGAGTTTGAGAGAGGAAAGTGATTTGCCTTAAGTTACACAGCGGTTCACCTGCAGAAACAGAAGCACAGCCTTTATTTCCTGATTCCCAGCCCACCATTCTGTTCAGCTATTTAGCATGTGGCTTTTGGAATATTGGGCCTCTTTCCTTGCCTGTTAATCTGAGCAGCATTGCTCATTAATACCCACTTGGTATTAAAACAAGCCTAAAATGCTCAATGCTGGGCTCAGGAGATGCAGTTCTATTTCTAGCAAAAGGAAAGTTTTATACAAGTGAGGAATGCTTCGACTGTTGGCTAGTGGGAAGTGGATTTCCAATATTTGTTTTCCTGACAGTAACCCAGGTAAAATGCTGTGTTTGAATAATGGCTCAAGTTCAGTGACAGAGTCACTTCTGTTATCCCATCTGGGATTTGAGAAGTGGCACACATCACTGGCAGACAACTCTTTCAATGATGTTTTTCAGAAAGCCCAGTTTTCTAACACACCTCTGTGTGGAATAAGCTGGAAGACAGAGGAAGACTATTTGTGAGAGAGAATATCAAGGGTGACAACATTATCCATTATATAGATAAACACCTCCAGCAGTAAGAAGCAGGAAAGGAATACAGATCCTGCAAAAATTCCAGAATGAAATCATTAGGCAATCTGACAGCACAACCTGAAATTATTTAGCATGTTTTAGCAATATGTTTCTAAGTACCTCTATAGCATCCAAAAACATCCATTGACAGATATTAGAGAAATAATGAATGGCTAAATAGAGCAGGTCAGACTCTGATGCCCTTCTATGAATTGGGTAGTAGTTTATTCCTCAGCTGCTCCCACTGGCTTCAAATTATGCTTTGTAGCTGACACTCAAAGCCAAATGTCAGGAGCCCAAACTCATTGAACAGATCAGTGGAAAAGCTCAGAACAGAACCTCTGACTTGACTCTCTTACATCCTGAACTGAAAACAAGGAATAGAGGAAGGTGGGAGGGAAGGCAGGTGGGAAGGCAGGCAGGCAGGAAGGTAGGAAGGAAGGAAGGAAGGAGTATGGAATATTTCTTGTTTATAAATATAAACAATATTTATATTCATTTAAAATCAGCCATAATTATTAGGCCAGGACATTGGTAAAGTTATTTCAAAAGGAATGGAAAGTGTCATGGGTGTAGAGCAAGAGGAATAGCAAATTTAACCACCACACCATTGGGGTTTTCCTTACTGACAGGCAAATTCATGCAGTAAGAGTGGTGTGGCATATATGACCATATATTAAAAGCAGGCACTGCAACAGATCCATCTTCAGCCTGTCAGGTTTTCTTGATTAAAAGATATCACATGGATATATCAAGTTAAGAAATTAGAAATTAACTTTGTGATGTAAAAAAAAAAATCATTCTTCTGATCAACCCATAAAGCCTGAAGACCATGCACATTGCAGACTCTTAGTTTTGTTTGCCATTTTATTTTCACTCCAATATATTAATTTCTCTTCCTCTCACCTATGCTAGAACATGAGAAATGTACAGCCTAAAGCTCTTCTGAGAGCGGCCCTATGATGAAACCAGAGCGGTCTTACTTGCACAAAGCTGTACCTGTTGGCAGGGAGACAAGGCCTGTACATGGAGCTTTTCTCAGGCAGCCAGTGGGAGCCAGAGGCCCTGCAGAAGGGAGGGACTCACCAAGCTGTGCCCGTGCTTGCGGCGCTGCGGTTCCACAGACCCGGGAGCATTTGCAGAGTCGCTGGTTGATGCACTTGCAGGAATCCCACACCAGGTGATCTCCAAGATGACAGAGCCTGTTGTCCAATGTGTCAGACTGGACAGTGACCAACAAGGGAATTGGGATCTCAGCCTTGATTCCTCCCCTCGCTCTTTGCAATAGATAAACTTCAGTAACAGCATTCAACCTCTGTGTGTCCTTTGTTCCATCCTGGGCAGTAAAGTGAGAACGCTGCACTGACTTAACATTCTTTGGTGAACCCTAGCCTTTAATTTTTCATCTCTTCTGTAGTACAACCACCAAGTTCACGTTCCTTCTCTTCCTTACTGCTGAGATGACCCTTCAACACCCACCTGGACACTGAAAGTCACGTACAAAACATTCATATTTAGCATGCACTGTAGGTTAAGCACCCATGTCATGTTCCTATTTCAGTAGGATACACAGAAAAAAGACAGGCACATACCAAAACAAAACCAGGAGTTACTGTATGACAATTTTTTATTTATCAGTATCAAATTACATAGCAAAGTAATGAATGCAGTGTCAGATCACCTTTTTGAATACTGTAAATACAAACAAAATCCACCATATTGCTTAATTACCCAAAGTAAATTAAAAGTTTAAAAATGTGCGTTTCAGAGATTCCATTTGGCATATCCTGTCAATATATCCTGCATAAATATTTCTGTACCTCATTTTCACTATGTGTACCTTAATGCATCCTCTAGAAAACACACATGGAGGAGATAGGACCTATCTGTATGTTTATTTTCATCACCAACTCATGCATCTGCCCTGAAATCACTGAAAGTACCTATCTGCTAGCTCACCTGACAGATAAAAGTGACTGTACCTATAGACCTAGAGATGTACTGAGAGATAAAAGTGGCCAGACCCAAAGCTACTGCCATCAGTGCAAGATGGCTGAATGTAAGATATCACAACTGTGCATCAGGTCTTTAAATGACTGACAAAACAGTGATGTACTTTCATGGAAGCTGGACTATCTGATGGCCAGATCTTGTACACTCCAATAGGTATGGAAATTCTTGGGACATTTACACCACTCTTTACACAGGCCTACAGGCCTAACTTACTAGATAGATAGAATAACTCCCTGTTTATAAGGGTAAGTTATGAATAAACTCAGGTCTGTTGATTTCACGTAAGTTGAACAGGATTTGGCCACAGCTGGATACAAACTAGACAATTCAACAGAAGTATTTTAATGGTGTTAATCAGCAGGGTCATTTAAATGGGACTTCCTTGGAAACTGTGCAAATAGAACACTTTTTGGATGGATGAGATAATAAGCTTCACTTAGCACTGTTCCCAAAAGTTAAGACTACTGAGATGTGGTAGATGTATGAAATGGAAAACACCATAGAAATATATCTTTTGTTTAGAATACAATGAACAGAAGTACAGAAGCGTTGATGCAGGTACTGGAAAGGTAAGGAAAGGGAAGGAGGAAAAATTTAGGCAGCAATCCCATGGCAACACAGAAGTTACTCTTGATCCCTCCAATTCACCACTATCAGTGGAAGTCAGGCTTCTCTGGGAAGGTGCAACCTGAACGCTTGATAATTACGCTGGCTGCGTAATGTCCAGCCCGGATGCACTCAGTCACCGGCCGGTCATAGACGAGCTGGGACAGAAAGCCTATGGGACATAGTGGGAGAGAAAGAGAAGGAAGAAAATGGTCAGATTAGTTTTTTTGCATGTATCAGTTTGTTACAGTGCAAAGCATTGAACTACTGGCCTGCCTCTATGCACCCCTGCAGCCTGGCCAGTTTAAATTGAGAATCGCTCTTGAGTGAACCGCAGGGCTGGAGTGGTGCTGCTGCTATTTCTTTGTAAAGTCTCCATTTGGTAGCTTCCAGTAAATTAAAGATTATCAAGACTGATCATTATTAATATTCTCAAAATTATTTTAACAGAATTCCTGCTCTCTTCTTTATAGAGATAACCCCTGATTCCTCAAAGAACATTTTAAAAACAAAGAAGAAGATTTGCCAGCTGAAGAGAGTTCCTTCCGCTCTTACTGGTTACAGCTACAGCCTCAACACAACTGTGTGCAAGCTTTTCTCCAAAAAAGAGAATGACACGTAATAGAGAAATATTCTATTCAGAGTTACAGGTGCTCACAGTGCAAAGAAGGTGAAAATTTTTTACCTGATGAGGAAAGTTAGATGGCATCTCTTGCCTTTGATAATGGGACATTTAATCTAAAATTTCAGCAACAGTATCCTGAGCATGTGCAGATACCTCCCTGAACATCAAACTGTGCAGAGAACCAGGTGCCTCAGAATCGGGGCACACGGTTCACGGCTTCAGCTGCCACAGCCTGGCATGCACAGCTTGGAATCACCAGGAGCTGAGTGCTTTGAAAACCTGAGCACCTCCTAAATGAACAGAGGTAGGCAGTCATAAAAAGGTACTTGGAGAAGTTTAGTACAAGCAGCATCAGAAATTTTATGGATTGAGTCCCTCATTTCTGAAGCATTTTGTCTTGGCTGAAGTTATTGTGATCAAAAGCATGACAGAACTTATGGCAGAGGTGAAATATGTATTTTAAATTTGGAAGAGGTTTTCAAGATGTGAGAAGTAAACTTAGTATCTTATAATTTAAAACTTCACTCTGTCATTCTAGAGGTAATATTTTATTCACTTTTATCCTGTTTTTAATATGTTTCAGATGTATCTCTCTCTTCCTCATCCAATCACAGAAGGAAAGTGAGACTTGCCCAAGAAAATCAGAATTCTAGCAAGCTGAAAGATGTTCTTTTTAAAGATTTCATCCACCATTTCAAGTTTCTGTCATGCTCAGGCTTTGTGCCTTGACAGTACAAATGTAGTCTTGAAACCATGTCTCTGCTAAGTACTGTGTAAAACTCATAAGTACCAACATCTGACATATTACAAATTTTGATTCTAAGCTGATATGTTTTGCCAGCTTGCTTTCATATTCACTTTCTCTATTCATCTGGGTTTCTATTGGGAAAAAGTTCCACATTGTATTGTGATGCTTTCATTTAACCTGTGCTCTGTTTCTAAATATTTCCTTTTGTGATACACTACAGCATAATTTTAGAAGATAATAAAAATATTTCATCCTATGCAATGGTGTCTGCTCTTTGGAGATTAAATATCATGTAAAACAAGAAAAATAAGGTTACATTAATGAAGGATAATACTGGTGAGCAAAAGACCAGCAAAAGTTTTCATCAATTACCAATATCTATCTTGGCTTCTTGGTCATGACTGATAGTGAAAAGAAGCCTAATTGAAATACAATTTTCTCTAAACTGCACCAAATTGGAGAAGAGTTTGAAACCACAAAATCTATAAATCAAACACTTTTCATTGCAATAGGGAGGCCATAGAGAGTAAGCAGATTAGTTAAAAAATGAGAAAACTCATATGTTTCTGACATCAATACTTTTCTAGAGAACTACATATTGGCAGGAATTTCCCAGATATTGACTGACACTAACTGGGAAAAAATGACTCCTTCACCAACAAAAGGTAAGTCCATCAGCACAAGCGAAGAAGACAGGAGTTATCAGTATACAAAGATAAGAATCTGAAACAGGAAGAAATTGTGCTGTGAGTGCTATCACTGATCGCAGTCAGGGATGACAGACAACACAACTGTGGCAGGATGGTCCAGCTGCAATAGTTGGGTAACAGTTGAGAAATTCAAACAGCATGCCTGGCAGAAATCAGATCGTTTCTGAATAACAAGATGAAAATGGTCTGCTCTCCATTAAATTAACATGCATTCTTAGGAGCAACTTTCTTGGATATGTGGAGGGTGTCAATCATTAAATTTAAACTGCCTGGGAGGCAGGAGCTTGCCAGTGTGCTTCTGGGTGGTTAAAACTTGAGAGCAAGTTGTAACCATATGTAGAATGAGGCTGTTAAGACAGTCCATTTCTGACTCAGTAAGTATGAAGATGCACTGGGCAGGTCTCCAAAGGCAAACATGGGGCTAGGTTTTGTGCAGAGCATGAATTCAGAGAGAGGTTTATACAAGAAAGAATAACTATCCTCTACATTTATGATCAAGGCATCAAACATACATGGAGATGAGAAAATCCACAGAGCAAAGGACCATAAAACATGAATTACTTTTCAATACCAACTAGACTGACACTGTCATCACCTCCCAGGCTCATTGTAGTTTCAAGTTAGTATGAGTCTTTTGTCTTAAGTGAAGCTACTTCATATTTATTCTGATCTAAGTGAAAGCAGAGTCAGGTGAAGAAACATCTTGTTCTAATTGGGGATAGAAATGAGAGACCTCTGTGATTTAAGAGTGTTGCAGAAATGACATTAAGTACAGCTGTCATATATGACATATGTAGAAACTGCAGTGGGGAGTTTGCCCTCAAACCATTCTCTTGTCTGCCGAGTTTCTCTTAAAAGGTATGTGTTTCATAGATGAAATGGAAATAGCAGTATCTGACACAATATCGCATCGAATGACAATACAAACACACACTTCACAAACAGAACTACATCACATAGTAAGACTAGGCAGTTGGCAAAGCAGACCCCGAGGGAACACCAGAAAGCAGGGCTGTTTGAGCAGAGAAGCAAAGAGCTCTATCAGGTTGGCTGCCTTAGCTGCAGAATGTTCTTTTTAGTTAATGCAGTAAAAAGCAACATGGTCAGAATAAAATTCAGAGTTTGCCTCCCCCAGTGTATAAGGCACAGTGATGCAAACCCCATGAGTCATACTCTCAAGGCATCGATTCAGATCTGACTTCCAGCTGAAGAAGTTACTCCCCCATCTGTTTTTCACCATGCTGCTTTGCTGCTGGTATAACCTGATACCCTGTCAAAATGAGCCAGATCAGTTTAAACAGTAGCTGTTGAGCAGGGGATCTTTGCTAACGCAGCTGATTGAAACTCAAGTGGGTTAGTGAGCACTCAAACAGCCCGACCGGCGAGCAGGGCGGTGAAGGGAAGATGAGAAGCAGTTGAAGGCTGTAATCTCTTAAGGTGCCATGATTGGAAATGCAAGAAGATAAGTGAACATGGCTTCAGACTTACTTCACACTCCTCCTACAACTTCAGAGACCACAAAGGCAGGATTGAACTCTGATCCTGTATCACAGGCCTGGGATCCTAGACCTAGATCATCCCACCATATACTAACATAGCTCAGCATCTACTTCATTTCTCTGTGGTCTGAACTGGTCTCTGGCTATCACTGGAATGGAGCGCAGAAAGCAGCAGTAAACTTTGGCTACACCAGAGAGCCTTACTTCAAGTATTTTACCAAAACAACTTCAGGCAATACTGTTTACCATGCTCTAACTGCAGCTGTTGTGCAGTAGCATTTCTGCGCTGCTGGAGCTGTGGATGGTGCTGCAAGCATTGTGCACCACTCTCGTCACACTAGCCCGAGGCTTTCCCATCTGCCCCATTATCCAACATGCCAACCGTTTGTGGAGGAAGGGAAAATGCAGTTACAGGATGTCTAGCAAGCCACCGTGATGTAATGAGCCATCTTGGTAAGCTTTCAGAGTAGACTGGGATGCCTTTTGCCCCTCACAGGCACGGACAGCCAAGTAACCACCTTGCACCCACTAATGGTGAGAACTTCTTTGGAACTGGGTCCAATTCATCCCACTTATCTTCCTAGAAAAAAGACAACTTTGCTTCAAAGGTTGCTTTAAATCTTGGAGTGGTTCAAAATGTATTTGCATTCTCCGATGATAGAAGTGATTATAACGCACCAATAGCGATTTTTGGCCCTTTATTTAAAAAAAGTGACTCTGGAATCACTTTGCTCTGAAAAGTGTGTCTGAAATAATTGAGAGTTAATCTCTATTACCTCCAGCTTCCTTACTACATATTCTCAAAGACAACATTTGTAATTGTTATAATCTGCAAACAGAATGAGGGATGGAAAAGTGAAGTTGCTTTGTTCCTTTTTGTGCTGTCCACCAAATGGAAAGTCCTGTAAGCCAAGTGCCAGAAGTGGTGCCAGACCCAAACTGAGGCTCTCACTGAGACCAGCTCATATCTCTTTGAGGATGTCAGTGTAAGTTTGAAAAGGCACATCAAGACAGTCCACTGACTGACATAAAAAGTGTTGTATTCACTTTGTTACTCCTTAGAGTTGAGTAGAACTTAAAAATCATTAAAGGAGAGCCAAGCTGATTTTCTAGCAAAACATATTTCAGAGGCAATTCCACTGAAATCAGTGATTTCTTTGGAAGTTTTATTTCCAGATTATTAGTGGTAATTCTGAATGAACACTTAGAACTAGTGCAGTTGGGCAGGAATGTGGGAGTTCAATAGTGGAGATTTAAAACAGTTCTGGTCTGCTCCAGTAATGGTTTAACAACACTTAAAAACAGCTCATATTGAAGCCAAATGTTTCATTTCAAATTGTACACTTGACAATTAATTTTAATGACTGTTAATTACTAATGCTGGCTGAAAATCCATTTATAGCCTCCGACACCCAGCTCCCCCACTACTTGTCTTTCTGCAGTTTCTCTCACACTTCCAACCTTTATAAAATGCCCACAGCAAAATTAATTTTTTTTTTTAATGCAAGAGAAAAAAGCTGAAAAAATCCAATTATCAAATGCATCAATTATAAACAACTACAGGCTGACCCTGAGTCAGAGTCCCTCAAAACATTTTTGCTATGTGATGTTCCCAAACAATTCTGCTTCCAGATGAACCCTGAAGTATACAACCTATGCTAGCCAGGCCATTCACCATCAAAATTGTCTAAGCCACAAAAAGGATCCTGAGCAGCTTAGCTGACTCCTCTTTTTTGTATTTAATTTGTGAACTGCACTTTTAAAAATGGTGTTATTCCACCATGGGGACAGTTGCAATCACCTTTTCACACTCTTGTTCATATACAGAATTTATCACAGTTGCTGGGACACTTATCTATTTTTATGTGATCCCACTACATTTCCAGGCCAGGACTGTGGGAAGATGCAGTTCTCAAGAAACATTACCCAGTCAATGCCTTGTAGCTGATATGATTGGGGCTTTTTTTGAGGTCTTTTAGCACTGTTGGAGCAGGGTAATGCTGTAGCATGAGCCTGGTCAGTAGTAATCAGGTGGTTGGCAATGCTGCTGCCAAGAGCCAACCAGCCACCCTAGATTTTGTAAAAGATGTTGGCATCAGTCGATTCTACAATATAGTCACTGAATGACCGTACATCAACATGCTGAGGTTTCTCCTTTTTTAATTTAGTGGCAGATGGTGGATATTACAGCCAAGAACTGTGGTAAGCCAGAGGCCCTGCCCATTGCTATCAAACCAAATGTTGGCTATTCTAAAAGGAAACGTTTTTGACTGAGGGTGGGATTTGGCTTCTGTTTTCATGTCTTTTGGCACTGTGGTCTGACACATCAGACTTACAGTATATAAGACAAATTAAATGTAAGCATCTTCAAACACTTTATATTTCTTTCAACCTTTAAGCACTTTAGCACTTTCTCTCAAAATTTTCTGTAAAAATGATGCCATACATGCTTATATATGTTATGAACTACAAATGTATAGAAACACTTGTCTTTTTCTCTCCTTTAAAATGAAATGTCTCTGTGCTTATACAGAACTGTAGTGCCAGGCTAATTACAATTGAGAGAAAAAAGACTACCAACCCTTCCGTAAAAATGGTCATTTAAGAAGTATATCTAACAAGTGGCAACCTTGAAATCTCTCATTGGAAAGAACATTAGAAAATCCTTCCTGACTATACCACTGGAGGAAAGTTTTAATAAAAACTAATTAAACTGCAAAAATCTCAAGTGGCTAACTGATTTTAGGGGCTAAATTTCTGGCAATTCTAATTATCCTCTTGTGGCTTCACTTAGTGTTTCACAACCATGACAGATGACAATGAAAAACTGCAGTTAAATTCATCCTCCCTGACACCATGCTAAGCACTAGCTTCTCCCTCTCCAAGTAAAATCAATACCATGTTTGAGTAAACACGTTTACAGCTTTATTAGGATGTCTTGCTTGTTCTGTAACAGCGACTTGAAGCTGTGGTAGCAAATCGACTCAACTCAGTTAAACCTAGAGAGCTGAGTAAGAGGCTCATCGATAAGGTTGTTATATAAATAAACTGCAGGAGACCAGAAAGCTGGAACAAACAGCTTGGTAAATGTCAATATTTTTACTTCCAGAGAATGACAAAACCATGAGATCATGATGTTTCAGAAGTCTATATTTACTTTATTTATAAAATGGTCACGTGCTAAAAGCATTTCACTGCCTTTGTACAAGAAACTTCTTACTTTATAATCGGCAGCATGAATACTAAACCAAGCACGTTTTAAGAAATGTAGTGATATTGGTATTGCTATGCCTATCCCTCTTGTTTTCTCCTTATTTATGGAAACATTTTCAATGCATTGAATTTCTGTAAGGATCACTCAGATGAGTGTACATATTTCTCAGTCTGAGGTTATACAGTCATTTATGGACACATGCAAATAATACAACTCTGCATTTACTAGACAACTATGAATAAGTGAAAGGAGTGTTTTCAGTTTAGCAGCCTTTTCCTGGAATGGAGAGGAGGTGTTGAATACACAAAACAAAAAAAGAACACAGTCTCTAAAGCTTTAAAGCATTACATGTGGAAAATGTTAATGAAAGATTTCTGCAGAAATGTGACAACAAAAAAAAAAAAGAAATAAAAGTTCATTACATCCCTATTATTCCATTAGGAATCAGTTACTCAAGGCTGAATAATTTCATTGCATTGCACATGATTGCCTTCTTTGGCTCTACTGGGCCAGCTCACTGCAGCTCAGAGAACAAGGTGCCACCATAGTTCCCAGGGCCTGTATGTGCTCAGGCCCACCAGAGACCCCCGCTAAGGAAAATCAGCAGTCTCGTTTCTCTGATGCTTTCATTCAAGTAGGAGTGCTGTATGCAGCTCTGTGGTGGCTTGCTCCTGAAGGCTGTGCCATGGATTGAGAAAACAGACCCTGAGGTGAAGCCTACTTAGATTGATGTGAGATTTTCTATCACTGCCCTGTGACTGCATACAGTCCACCTTCCGAGAGGGAATAGCTCAAAGCTGGAGCTTTGTTATATTGTGTTATAAATATAAGAAGTATTTTATACTGTGACATCCTTCCACATTAATCAACCTCAGTGGGCTCTATTTACAACCTGTTGCATATCACTTCTATTAAATTCCCCAGTGCATCTTACTGTCCAAGAAAAGAACCATTTCAGTCTATAATATGCTCCAAGAATAATGTGACAGAGGAAAATGTTAACAAAGTTATAACTTCTCATGGTTTGGTCCTATTTTTCATTTTTAAGTCCACATGATGAGCTTTGGGGAATTTCCTTTAGGATCAGAATCAGGTTGCCTTAGGCTTGTCTCCAGCAGCCTCCAGGGAAAACATTTGATTAAAAAAAACTCTCCAAGCTTACAAGGAGTATCCAAAGCACTGCATGTGCCAAACCAGAAACAGGTATTTTCATTGCTAAGTATCTTCTCTATTTGAAAAAAATACTTTCCAGGCTGATATTTATCTTTGTTTTTCCTAAAAGCATTTCCTAGAAGTGTTCTTCAAAATCTAAAATTCTTAGTAATTTTTGAGACAGAAGAGTGAAATAAGCTTTCTTTTATTAGTACCTGTGGAAAGTGTCTGAGCCTCAAACCAGATCTGTTGTATCGACACTAAATGGTGCTGATTATTACATCTACTGCTTGGAATAAAAGGAAGAGAACTGCAATAATTTACTATAGATACAATGAAGTTCTAAGGATAATAAAATGGAATAATATATCCTATCCTCTACCCAGTTTTTAACATATATTCAAGTGCAAAAAAGGTTGCACGAATGTAACTTCATGGCCAAGATTCATATGCATGAATCTCAGGAGAGTTTTATTTGCAGGTGTGCTTCCACACAGCCAAGCCAGCAGCACGTAAAGAGAATCAAAAAGCAACACCCAGTGCAGTGGGAATATGGGAGCTGGGCAGCCTATGAATTTCCTGATTTTTGGGGGCTGAAAGAGGCGACCCTAGCATTATAGTCATAATGCTCCTATTTTAATACAGTGACACTTACTATCTTTTGCCTCTTTAAATATCTGTTACAGTTCTGGATTGATAGCAAAAAATTACTGATCACCAATAACAGCAATGTCCCATTCTACTGGGTCAGAGATCAGTGCCAAATCAACCTACAAGCACTGCTACTACCACTGCTTTTAACTGGGACCACGTTTTTTTCTTCTAATTCCTTTTTTACTGCAATCTTGCCATCTTCCCACTTCAAGTATGAGCCCATTGCAGTGTGGGGGAAGTGAAAAAATTCTGAGAGACTTTACCATGCTGTTATATAACAGAGGAGCTGTAAGTCAGAGAGGACCCAGCTTGTGACCATCACGGCCTGAGAAGTGTCCTTATGGTCACTGTGTCCATGTCCTTCGCACCCACCGAGGCATGTTAGATGTCCAACAGACAATATATTTCAGTGTATGTTTGTATTTCATTGTGTGGTGTTTTATCTCCTGCAAATATAGCATCAGCTTAATCTGACACATCATTTCTTAGAGGACTATATCCTGCCCTGATTCCCAGGGGAATGTTCTTGATGATCCAATCTGACGAGTGCCTCTGTCTCTATTCAGAATACATTAAAATAACACAAAAATATTGCCAACAGTCTGCAAGCAAGGTAATAGTAACTCATTAAAGTAATTTCTAACCTTCCACATGAACATTTTCTTTATCATTACATGATTTTCTAACACATGACACATTAACATAAAATGAAATGTTATGAGGGTAGGCATAGTAGGCATGACAAAGTATTTTAAACGGTGATGACTTGCTTTGAGGCGTTAAGTCAATTTGTAATTGTCCCATAGCTATTACAGCACAAAATTGGAACTTTGTAATTGGTTTTGAAAATCTATTTTTAACAGAGTAGGTTTGTTTCCTAAAGTGTACACAACCTATTTGACGTTTATTTTTCACAAAACCTGTCCAGAATGTCACTGAATTTATGGTGAGGTAAATTAGGCCTTTTAAAAGCCAATTTTGCAAAATATTAATCCTCTTGCTGTGTACTGAGGCTCCCTTAACACTGACAGTGTCACTGACAGGAAGAGAGACACAGAGGCTAAAGGAATCAGGTCCTGCTTCAGTCTAATTAGAAACTTCTGAGGGTTTTTTAATTCCATACACTGATCCTTTTAAGTGGATCTTTTGCTTCTACATGTTATTTAAGAAATGACAGCAAGTATACTATGTTTTGCCTTACTTTTATTCTACTATGTCTTTTTCTAGATTGCCTATAAATGGAACAGGTGAAAATGTGAATTACTGTATTTACATTACTGTATTATAAGAATACATATGTAATGAAATTAGGAGGAACAGTTAGAGACCAAGGGTAGCAATTAAAACAATGAAAAGAGTATAATCACAGTTATACTTGGACAACACAAGCAAACAGGTTTATGTATAATATCAGCACAGAAGCGGGTATTGTTTCCAAAGAAATAATTTTGAATGGAAATGGTAAACAAAGAAGTAGGGAATTAAAAAGAAAACAGAAATATCCCATGTTTTTTTCTGAGTGATATCTATTTTTATGGCTTTGTTTAAGTAGCTGCAATTCAAACTGTGGCAAATTTTGAAAATGAGCCAATACTAATGTTGAAATTACTAGCAACTGGCTACACTATTGATCAGAATAATGATGTGCCTCTAGCTGAGACTGAGAAAAAATCAACTGGGAACATATAATCTGGTCATTTTCTAGTTTGTAGAAGGTCAGTTACAGAGATAACGTGGTCATCTAATAGCCTGGGTTTATGTGGGATGTTTATCTGCCAGAGTTCTGAATGCCATCAGAACACAGGGGTGGTAAGTCATGGACATGTTGACAGGTTATCCCCTAGCAAGCAAAGATTGATGCCCTCTCTGCAGCTCAGCTATTATACTCCTGTATGCTGTTTATAAACCAGGAGTAGTAAAGATGGGCAAAATGGGCTGTCAGTCAAAGTGCTGATGACACTAAGTAAGTATTTTTATTTCAAAGCTTCCTATCTCACCTGCCATGATCTCAGTAACAACAGGATTGCTCAGAGGCAATTAGCCACCAGTCTTGTACAGATGAAAACTAAGAGAGTGCTGCTTTCTTTTATAACAGTTATCTTCACTTCAAAGAAAAGCCAGAATGATTCAAAGTAATATCCCCTCTCTCTTTGCTGGTGAAGATAAATTTTGTAGCAAATATCAGCCATTACAAGTTACATGCACACACATATTTAATTGATATCACCAAAAAAAATTCCCTTGCTCTCAGCTGGCAAGTAGCTCTGCATCTCAGAGCTCTGGTGTTATCAGAAGGGAGTACTATACAGCTGTGACATTTTGTCCACCGTATTTCCCTCCATTAAATGGGATTAAAAAATGATGGCAACTTCCCAAGGTATTTTACACAAGTATAAAACCTTATAAAAATTAAAGACTGCTATAAATGGTTGAACAAGCTTCTGATATCACACTCCTGCTGTTCAGTAAAGAACTGTTCCCAGCTCCTTGTACTCCTATTTCAACGAATCTAGAATGTTCTAGGGGTGGTGAATACTGGAGGAGGAGCAGCCCTTACAGCACAGATTTATACAGAGAGGAAAATACAACAAATGAGAGAAATATTCATTTTTAGTGTAAACAAATTCTTCCCCAGTCTTCAAGAGCCCTAGCAATCCATTAATTAACTTTCTTTTTAATATAGTCACAAGCTTACTGATAATTTAGTGTTCTGAAAAAACATTCAAATCTGTCTCTGCTGAAGGCATTATCAGATCTTTTTGCATGTTTAGCACTCCTGGAATAGCCATAGAGGAACTATTCATAAGAGCTTATTTCATTTCTCACATGCGCACATGCCTCTATCCCCACAATGCTTGCACAAGAAATACATAAGGGTCTTATTAGACAGAGTCATAAGTACAGTCCCCCTTTGCCCTAGAACAGCTTTATTGCAAGAAGATGGAATTCCCACTCTTTGAGCTTCATTTTTTAATCTGGTCTGCTCCTACTCTAGAGCCACCAACATTGCCCTCTGAAGATGACCGAGTCTGGATTTCCAGAGGAGCAGGAACTGGCATCTGAGAACTTAATACTGATAGGATTAAAATTCATAGGACCATAACACAATTTAGGTGGGAAGGGACCTTTTTAGGTCACTTGCTCCAGCCTCTGGCTTAAGGCAGGGTCAACTCCGATGATGTCAAATCCCATCAAGATGATTTTTTAATTTTAAAAACCACTGGATTCCTTCCAAAAATCATGGGTGCTACAGAGCAACAGCATAAGAATTATTATACTGGTTTTAATTATGTTTCCATTTTTATCAATATTACACTTGTTTAAATCCACTAGCTCCAGCCAAGGTATTCCAAGGCAAATCTAGGGTGTTCAGAAAATAGAATCAGTCCTTTATTAAAAGAGGTTTCGGAATCGAACACTTAATAGTAGAGGAGTAATGATGACTAAATATTCTGTGCACTCAATATTCTTTGTGAACTTGTATTTTTATTTCTTGTACTGTGGTTTTATATATACACATACGTGCATAATATATTCAAAGAATGTTTCACACAAAATATAGTATTTCAATAATTTAGAAGTATATCAAATATTACTTAGTTCTGAAATCAAAGCTGGATGTCACTCTATCGAAAATCATTTGCATTTACCTCATGAACAGAGGCTAAAATTTGAACAGTGTGAGAACCTTTAGGCAAACTCCTACAAGTCCAAGGTCTTTATTTAATTTGTAGAGACATTCAGATGAAGATGGAAAAATAATGCCTGGAATTAACCTCTCTATTTAAAGATGAGGAAATGGCTTTACTGAGACAGTTGGGCTCAAACAGAATCAGAAAGAGGGAAGTATCTTCAGTAAGCCCTGTGGTCCCTAAAGAGGAGATAAGGATGCCATAAGGCCCATTCACACAAGGGCACATAAAAGAGGATGACTCCTCTTTTGCTGCTCTCCCTATCTCTATCAGAGAAGTTGTCTGATAGCTGAGACAGGAGTTGACCATCTCATAAGGCTCATGCTGAGCTTCACAAGAAAGAGAGAGAACTGCTTATTCTGGAAGAACGTGCACCAAAAAAATGTGACTGTAGCTTTCAAACTCTAGCTGGCAGCTTTAGGAGATTCCCCAGCACAGGAGAGCTGCCAGTGCCATTTTTAAATTGACAGCTGGTTTGAGCCATTGACCTCCCCTTTGATACTGACAGAGGCAAATTGCTATCAGCTCCTATCTGGCACAGTACAATGCTTAATGAAGAGCTCCTTCTACCCTGGGATTCCTTTTGCTTGAGAATGGTATAACATCTTTATAGCATGGTGATAAGCAATACACACTTGCTGCGATCGTTCTGTCACTGCCTTATCATGCTACTTGAAAATGATTTGTGGTTCCATTTCATATTCTAGTACTTTTCATGTAGTATATGACTAAATCATAGCAGATTATTAAGTCAATATATTTCTATTGATAGAACCTGAAGAAACATTGATTTTATACCTTCTCCTATTCATTTGTTATGAACTCTGTACTCAGTTCCAGTGACTAGACAGATTCTAGGGGAGAGATTTTGCAGGGAACAGTGGCAACAACTATCAGAACAGATGCTTATTGTTTTCATTAGTTACGGTGGCAATGACAAAGGGGAGTTCAAACAGAAGGCAAGCCTACTCTGGCTTAAGAGAGCAGGATGGCATAAAGGAAGGCATACGATGGTCAAACTGTCCACATTTATTGCCATTAAGTACGCTTTGATTATCATTACTGCAATGGTTCAAACTGGGGCTGACTAGTAATAAATAAATGTTAATTTAATGAGCTCCCCAAACTCTACAAACTAAGGCTGTAATTCCATTAAGAGGAATCTTGTGGCATAATCCATGTCAGCAAAGCCCAAGTGATTTTTCAATGCCATAAGAATCTGGAGGTGGAATTGCAACTTTAATTTATGGGTATTTCAGGGATTACCTGTGGTACTCCTGAAAACCACAAGAGGTGCTGAGATGCTACAAAGTAAACCATTATTGCTTGAACTTGTAAAAGGTAGCAGTGTTGCTGGTAAGTAATAAAAGCAGAACTGTGTTAGTGTTGTTTAGAGAGGTGTTTTTTAGCATAAAGCTACCTGCAGCAATTTTCAAACCAAGTTTCTTATTCACGCACTGCACTAGCCTGAGTGGCAGATGACTTGATGCCTGCAGTAAGAGGCAAGAAATTCAGGGATATTCCTGGTGCCAACTTAATAAAACCACATTTCAACTGAAGAATGTGGTTTATTTCTTGCTGCTAGCTGTTGGGTGAGCTAGTTCTCCTTGGAGGCTGGCAGCTTCAGAAATGCTGAACTCATGAATCAACTCCCAGAGTTACAAGCACCCAGAAACTTTGTGTCTTTAAACTTTGTCTTGACTTTAAGGTCTCAAGAGCTTCAGTAGTTAGACTGGTTCCAGTAAAAAAAGAACCACATAGTTTTCTTTTTTTCAACTTTTACATGGAGAAACATATGGGGGGTGATTCGCCAAGTTGGCATAATTATTGAGAAGGAATTTCCTTACGATCTGTGAGTTATACCTCTGGAAGAGAGTGCCTCTGTAAAAGACCTTTAAAAATACGATAGAGTCTAACAAACCTGACCTCCTAATGCAAAACAAATCCTGTGTGATGGGGTTAGTTCTCATTATATCCCACGTTCCCCTCTCAGCCAAGACACCTGCTCCAGAAAAACCACTGTTCAGTCATGTTAATATACTGGTTCCAGAGAAGTATGGGAAACTTTGCCGTGGGAGTCTTGTTCTCTGCTGTTTGAATAAAAGAACTAGGTTTCCAGGAGGGGATATTGTCACACTGAGCAAATTTTTTAGTTAGGGGATTAATTTTGAAACATTTTACTACAAGGATGCTGAAATCAAAACATTACATGTACTGTTGCCTAGGTAGTAACAACTGATAAAAACCTCAATCAAAGAAAGAAGCAGAAAAGCACAGAAGAGAATATAACTTTCTTGTTGCAAAAATTCTGTCAGGACAGTAACACTGCAGCTAGCTCAGTGCTAGACCCAGTGCTAGAAGATATGTATGTTGAGCAGTATTACCTACACTACTGCACAGGGCTTGCTGCTAAGGACACATTCAAGAACTTCTCCAAATGTGTTCCAAATACACACTTGGAAAACACACAAGTGTGCCACAGATAAAATACAGACATTTCCCCCAAATGAAACAAAGACCAAATCAAAGCCTATCCAGTCCAGTAACCTATTTCCTACACATGGGAAGAAAAATTAAGTGACCCCTTGAAGAAGGAGATCACAGTAAACACAAGACTAGAATCAGCTGTGTATCTAGACTGTTACGAGTCCCAGTTCTCCCATCTGGACTAAATTCAGGAAAATCTATTTTCTGAGGAGAATAAATGATCAATTTATTATTTATGGAGTGTCAGAGGAGAACTGAGATATCCCAGAAGCCAATGGAAGAAGTATGGATAGATATTCTAAAGCTCATGCTGCTTTGAGTCGCAGGAGACAGAAGCACGGTGCAACAAAGAGGCTGAGCTCACACACTGATGCTCAGGTTAAGTGTCTAACTGCAAGGACAGCTCAGACAGATTTGCCATGGCTGAAGTGACTTCCATTACAGAGGAAAAACCAGCTGTGGTCCTTTCCCTGAGAGTGAGGGAGAACTGTACAATGCGCTGGACTGCATTGCACTTGTGCCCCAATGAAAAAGCATCTGATGTCTCAGATGTTTGTGGGGCAACTGAAGATGATATACATCCATAAGCTGTGATACAGGACTTCTGTTCAGATTATACCAAATATACAGGATCTTGCTCTATCTTAACACTTTGAATGATGAGGGAGAGTTAATCTTTTAGAATATGTCTCTTCATCCCTGTCTTCCACAGCTGAGCATTGTCCACATAATTTTTCCTCCTCAAGAAAGGAATCTCACAACTGATCCAAGACCAGCCTGACAGGATGTGCCCTAACTCCTTACACTGCTGGTGGAAGGCAGTAGTTTGGAAAAGAGACTGATCTGGCTTATATCAGCCTTTCCACTCAGGATATTCTGATTAAAGTCAATGTTTTAGCCCTTCTACAGAAAACCAGCAGCTATGGCTGTACCAGGGAAAAGGATGTAATTTAAAGAGGAAGGCTTTTGAGAGTTCTATTTTTTAATTTGATCTATTATATTACAAAGCAGTTCTTAAAACCCCAATTATTTAGTTGCAATATTCTTCCTGCAGCTAACCTAGGAAAGAACAAAATTAGGATTATTAAAAAAACCTCCTGATTTCAAGAGGCCTAAAACTGAAGAATGGAACTGAGATAAACCTGGCAGACGCATTAAATCAAAATAGGCAAGACCTATTCTCTCTTGCCCCCACCCCTCTCCAAGAACAGCAGCTTTCTGGCACAGCTGATACACAGAGCAAATGTATACAAAGACAAGCACTTGAAGATGATCTTATTTATATTGTAGTCACTTTTACCTACTGGTTCAAATTTAGTCTTGTTTGTGATTTAGGAACAATAGAGAGTGACAAGCATGCCCTAAAAGGTGTATGAATAATATGACCTAATGTGTTTCCCTCTATTTCTGTCCTTTTTGATTCATGAAAGCACTGAAGTAATGAGTAAAAACATTCCTATTCTCAGACAGATTTAAGTATATACTGAACATTTATCTTTGGTTTAAATGCTGTATTAAGTAAGGATGGAATTACTCACACGCTTAAGATTAAGCTTATGTTGAATATTTTCTTGAAGTGGGACACAGTTCTGAAGCTTTAATTTGGTAACACACTGCTTGCTATCCCCTTCATAGCTACAAGACTGAGCCCTGCAATTCTATTTATAAAGTCTCTTTTGTAATATTTCCAGTAAATTAGTGACTAATGGAGCTCCTTACAGCTACTACAGACTGGATATTAGAGCCTTCAGGATGCAATAGTGCATCACAGAACTACATGGATGAAGGTTACAATGAATGACAGAAATCTTGGATTAGATTGAGTTTTGGCTAATATAGAATAATTTTTTTAAACAGGCACAGACATAACATCCTCTTTTTTCCTTAGAGCTTGAGCCAAAAAAAATAGTAAGTTTGCAAATGGATATTAAGCAATGCCAGATATTTTCAGGGTTTGTTTTAACAAATTAACCCTTTGCGTTCTTTTCTGATGTCCAAATAATTGTATCGGAAGCAGATGTTCTACCAAAATTTACATGATCAGAGACATTATGCTCGCTTATTAACATACTGTTTAATATTCACTACAACCTGTTTTAAAGAACAACAATGTGTTAACATTTAAGCCAGGAGGGATTTCTGTACACTATATAGTACTTGATGCAGCTTGTTTATGCAACAGTCTGACAGATACAATTAATCTCATGAAAACGACCAGAGTACAGCATAATGGCATATTATTTTTGAAGTAATAGAGCACACTTTCCCTTTGGAAGTCAGAACTTAATTAAATCATATAACTTCAGGATGCAGAGAAAAGCTGTAAAAGAATGAAGCTTGTTCTGAAGGACAGCTGAATGAAAACACAGTAGATTTTATATAGACAGAATAATGAGATAATCTCCAAACAAGAGAAAGAAGTAAGAAATACCTCCAACAAATGCATCTCCAGCTCCATTGGTATCCACAATTTCACTCTGATCACTCACTACCACAGGGAAAGTAGTCACTTCATTTTCTGTAGAGAAAGGGAAGAATAAAACATGAGTTACTTGGGAATCTGACTTTGAAATGCACAACAATCAGGGAAAAACAAAATAATTCAAAACTATGACCTTTAGCATGATAATTTGAGTAAAAATAGATTTGGTTTATAATTCTGTCTGTATTTACTTCCTAGGAATATGGGAACACATTCAAACAAGCCAAAAGTTGTGGGCTTTTTCATTATTTACTTCCAGCCTCATTTATTTCCTCTACCTCCTAATACTAATGACAAGAGAAAAAGAGTAAGGAAAAGAGTAAAAGAAAAAAAGTAAATCAGAAGGAACAACATAAAACACCTGGGCATATGGACAAAACTGAGAAAAACCCATCCTGCCAAAACCAGTGCTTTCTACTAGTTGCAGGAAGGTGAGATAGCCTCCAGAATGGCCAGTACATGCCTCCAAAAGATCAACAGAAACTGCTGCATTGTTAAAACCAAAAGAGATGTGAATTAACTGAAATAAAGCTGTGAAATAAAAAGCAAAAACAAGTGTAAATCAAAGTGCTTTCAAATTACTGTGTCAAACCATGACATACCTTTAAAAAATCTATATATGTAAGAATCCTTGGAACTTGCCATCTGACTAGATTTGGTTTCAAGATTTCAATGATTTCACTCTCTTCCTTACTATTTATTTTAAAAACCCCAACTATTTCCTTCAGCTCCCTGCCCTCTACTGGCACTCATTAAATGCATTGCAATAGGTGGATACTCAGCATCTTCACCTCCAATTCACTGCCACACCACAGTTCAGCATAATTACACCACTTAGGTATGATAACTTTAGAGTTCCAGGGTTATAAATTTAATATATGCCACTAATTAATCAGCTATGGCTTTCCAGGTGGTAATGTCATAATGACGTGATAAAAATATAATTACCACCTTGTCACAATACCTTGTTAAAGTGTAAATTACCCCTGTAACTGAGCCAATGGAAGTTCTGCCTCTGGTAGTCAGTATGCATTAAACTGTCTCAGAGCAAACAGATTGTCCTTTGGCAGACAGCAGGAATTACAAAAAGGGGAGGGGGAAGAAAAGCCTGTCAACCAGTGAAAAGAAAAACCATCAGAGCTGTTTTCTTTTAGTTTTTGGTAAAAATAGAAATAAAATGGAAAACAGAGCTTCCAGTAGCTCAAACCTGGAGATGAGTAGTTTCTTCACTGTCCAGCAAGAGAGCAGATCATAAAAATCACTCGTACACTGACATACACAGTGGCAAACAAGGAAACCCAGTTTGGAAGGCATATAAAGAATTCACAGTCTCAAATCAGGCAAGTCTGTGTATGCTGCAGAGGTACCAGAAGGATCCTGGTTTCTGTGAAATGCAGTGTATCAGCTCTACTGCTCTTCACCATCTGCTACTAAGTGAACCAGGCAGATATAATGATGCTGCCTCCAGAGGGAACTGTTGGCTGGCCCACCAGGAGGGGAGGGGAGCATTAGCAACAACCATCCATGAGAGGCAAAGGAAAAAGGGTAATGAAAAACATAAGATGAATATTCCAATTAAAGAACAGGTTTCAGTCAGTTCTCAGGGCATCCTACTCTCTACTCTGTCAAGAAAGCTATTTAGAAACGTGCTTCAATGCTGTGTTGTGCTCCTAAGATAAGTCTTCAAGAGCAATGTTTTTTAGTAATTTTAACAGCATTCATTTGAATTGGAAATCATGAAAGAGAGGTCTTACATTAAACTCTGCCAGACAAGCAGAGTGTATTCATCCATTTCACAAGAAGGTATATTGATTTGCTCTAGATAATACTAAAACAATGAACAATGTGCTAAGTCTGTTGAAGGCACATTGTAATAAATTAACCTGCTCCTTCCCAAGTGTGCATGGGCACACACAGATGTTCCATGTTAAATGCACAGCAGACAATTGCATATGCATACAAATGTCTGTGTTTGGGCACAGAAGAGTGAATAATGCACACTGTATTTTGAAAGCTGTAAATGGGGTATGACATCAAATAAGATTCTATTCAAGCAAACTAGCACAAATGAAAGTTCTCATCATCATCTTTTTCCTTTCTTTTCCTCTGTCTTAACTCTCTTCCTCAGCTCCCTCTAGTATGTGCAGGTAAATATTGCACTAGGAACTCCTATTCTGTTCTTTCTGTAGTAGATATAATTGTAAGTAACTGAATTAGTCTAAAACCCCAAATACATTAGGAAAGTCTTCTGGTGTACATTTTTTTTTCTGGTCACAGTTTTCCATGTCTACCTGGGTAATACATTTTCTTTCTGCAACTTCCAATAAATTTTCAAGTAGAGCAATAATCTCATATTTTGAAATACTGAAGTTTAAGAAGGAGCCAGCATGGCTTTGGAGCACATACTGAATTACAAAATATTACCATCTGCACATATCCTATAGGCAAATTATCTTTCTTTAACCTTAGGAGAACTTCTAGTATAGTAGAGTTAACTACTACTAAGCTGACAATAATATATACTTGAAGATCAACAAAAGAATACCGAGGTTTGGGGTTTATTTTCCTTTCCTTTACAATAAATGAAGTAAGTTAGAATTAAAGCTGCCATTAAACTACATTGCTATGTCTGTGTAATAGCACCAAAAGAGCTAATTTCTCTTACTGATCTGTGTTTTGCAGCAACTAAACACAAGGTGAATCATAATGAAGCAGAAATCTCTATTCTGAGTATCCTTTTTTTTTCTGGTGAATTTAATATTGCTTTAACTTCATTTTTGATCCATTATCTTATAAAACTCCCAAATCCATCATAGCAAACATTGAGACACCTTGGCTAAGTGCACCAGTCATCAGTGGCCTTGCTTTTCAAAGTCAGTTCTGATTTCATTCATCATTCTGAGAGCTTATGAAATAAAGAATAATTACATAAGTGTTTTGAAGTTCAAGTGTTTCTGCTCTGGGCATAAAATCTAGTGTTCTATTTTTATGTAAAAAATATCTTTAATGATACAACATATTCCACTTGGATATAGTTTCCTGGAAGCCCAGAATTGTGAGTGCAAATTGCAACAAGGTGTCTATAATTAGGGAAATTTTAGAAAATAAGCATTCATGAAATCTAAAATTGTGGGGCTTTGATTCAACTTTCAGTGACTTTATGTTTGTCAGGAACTGAACTCTTTCAAAATGACACAGAAATAATCAAACCCAGACATTAATGTGACTTCATAGGCTGAAGACAAGGTAAGTTCACAGGTAAGTCAGAAGGATACAGCTCATTGGTAAATTTAGTCATTGTAATCTCTCACATTACATATCTAAAGAGGTGAAATCTCTATTTATTTTCCTAGGCAAAAATACATGCTAGCATACCCAGTTTAACATATTGCTGTAGGTAAAACAGTTTGGAGAGATAATTGGACAGCAATAGTAACTGAAAAAACCCAGCTCCTTCCATTCTAATAGTCTTAAGCTGCCAAGTGAATACAAGCCTATTTCACAATGTTAGCAGAAACAATCGAACTCTGATGATAGGTGCAAATACTACAGGTCTGTCTCTAAACCAAATTAGAATCACAGACTACATGTCTACTCTTAGTACAGTAATAAACACCAGCAAGCAATCGTTACATCCAATTAGGCTGAGTACTTTCCTTAACTGGGTCATTTACCAGTCTCTCTTGCTCTTAAAAGTAGATTAAATGTGTAAACTTACATTTAATTACCTGTAACAGAACTCTTATGGGCAACATGTTGGAGTGTCCTTAATTTTGTTTTAAAATAAAATGAAAGGAAGAAGGTAGACCTAAAATATATACAAAAAAGGTCCAGCTATTTCCTCAAATAATCTTTTGATCCATGGGTTGGTAGTGGTAGTACAGATGCTTACAAGATGGAGCTCCTTTTGTGAGGTTTAACTTGTAAAATAAAGGAACAACTGTGAAACAGAATTCTGTACCGTCTCCTCCCCACCTCCACCCTCTCTAACTTTCTTTAGATCAGGGGCCAAAAAAAAAAAAAAAAAAAAAAGAGATAAAAAGAAAAGAGACAGGAAGAACTTAACAGAACATAGAAACCTGAACTCAAAACCTATAAATGTCTCTGGGCAGCTGTAAGGTAAGATGTAATGAGAAAAGTATTTGAAACCAGGCCGTATTGCTTAGGATGATTTTTAGCTCTCACCTGTCTCCAGAAGGTAAACCCCAAAAGGCTACAGGCTCTAAGTCTCTGTATCTTCTTCAGCACATCAATACATCTTCAAAAACCCTCAGTACAGCAATACTTTCTCCTGTTTTGTTCGACAGTAAAATAATGCTGTTGCTGTCCTTCACACAATGACACCACACTTGATAATGTACATCACAGAGATACTGCAGCTCCCCCACCCTATCAACACAGCACTGGCCAAAGCCACGAGGCAACGCGGGGCAGGGCACTGAGCCCCAGCTAGGAATCCTTCACACTTGCAGTGATGATGTGCTCCAAAGCCGGCACAGCTGATGCAGCCTGTCCCTTCTAAACAAGCAGAACGAGACCCCGCATTTGCAGGCTGGACTTCCAGCAGCCAGTTGTGGACGGCCACCCGGGCGCTCCTGGCACTTTCTGGGTGCGTGTTGAGCTGGCCTTGTTTTGCACATCAACACTTCCTCCCTCCCTGTGCACTGCGGGCCCGGTGCTGCAGCTATGCAGGGCTTGCCAGAAAAGGAAGAAATCTCTTTGTGCCATTCCATGGAGTTACAGCACAACAAGCAAGATTCAAGTCAGCCACAAGCTTTGGGAACTTTCCATCTAGTATTTTAATA
The DNA here is from genome assembly GCF_031753505.1 of Anomalospiza imberbis. Taxonomy (NCBI): domain Eukaryota; kingdom Metazoa; phylum Chordata; class Aves; order Passeriformes; family Viduidae; genus Anomalospiza; species Anomalospiza imberbis. Next base: position 14,428,064 of record NC_089688.1, read on the forward strand.
GTACACAACAACTGATGCTGTATTCTAATGAATTCTATATGTACCCAAGAAATCTTTATAACTACTAATGTAGAAGTTGCTTATTCTTTATTGCTATAATAAACAAATGACCCTAAACAAGTTACACAGAAGTTGTCATTTATAATGCTCTAGTAGGTCTGTGGTATGATACAAGTAATACAAATATTAATTGATTTCCATAATAAAAACCCCAATTAATGGGTCTCTTTAGCAGTGGATCTAAAATTCTCTTTGCAGTTTGCTAAGCAAAAGTGTTGATCAGGATGCAAAGTGCTGTCCCTCAGAGACAGCTAGTTCATTTTCAATAGAAACAGAAAAAGAATATGATGCCAAAGACTTCTAATCTCCTGTGGTTCTAGTCATAGTCCCATAGATACCCGTAGGGGAAATGACAGTGTGCAGACCCCATTTTCCTCTGTCCTAGGAGGTAAATGAGACTTGTCTTCCCCTTATAGCTCTCCTCAGATATACAAAGTGTACCATTATCTGGTCAAGAGCTTTTTGATTCAGAAGTCATATTTGTAGCCTCTCACTGAAGTGTGATTCATAGGATTAGAGTTAATAGGGGAAAGAAGGTTCATCTGAATCAACTTGTACACTCATATATGTCAACCATTAGCAATGATGTAAAATTAAACTCTATTTTTGCACACAGCATGTATCCTCTGAACCTACAACCGATTCTGTCTGCAATCTTGTTAATTCAACACCGCTCCTTTGAAATAACTCATGATTTATATCAGCACAAGATTGGACTCAGAACTCTGTATATAGTTACAACTATTGTAAGAAATGTAATAGCATTGACTAATGGCTCATGAACATCTTCTACAGGCAAAATTTGTTTTGTTTACTTTAACGAAGGTGTGGGGCACACTTAAATGTCATTATTTTCTATACCATCACTGCCAGTGCCAAGAGTTGAATTTCTACTTTATTTCTCATATTAAATAATTTTTAGCACAAGTAAACAGAACACTTTGCTTAAAAGATGGAGAAGCAAGAGGTCAACAGAAAATACTAGTTCTGCTTCAGTTTGTTGCTAATAAAACATTTTTTAAGATACATATATGTGCATATATATATGGAAAACCGCCCTAAAGAACAAGCTGCAGAATTTTTCTGGCATGTGTCACAATGTTTAAGGTTTAGAATGGCAATGAACTCTGTTGGAAAAGCCTTACGAGCACACAAGAGTATTGCCATTTGCCCGCCAGGCACTGATTTCAGAGGCAGCTGAAACTGCGCCCACTGAACTGCCAGGACTGCACTGCTCTGGCTCGGCATGGCTGCTGGAGACATAAGGAAGTGCTCAGAGCTCCAGCCTCTCCTCTGACTTCTGTCCCCTGTCCAGCCTCACACGGGGCTTGAGGACTCAGGAAAGGCAAGGGGTGTGAAGTCACAGGCACCAAAATCAAGAAAAGGTTCTGTGCTGCTACAACACAATGACTGTCTGGAAGTGCTATGAAGAGCTCAGATCAAAGTCAGTCCTGAAAACAGGAGACATGGATTACAATAAACAAAGCCCATAAATTGTACAATCCTGAGCAAAGGGTGACAAAACCACATCTGGCCTTGGGTATTAACAAATGTAAGTATCTCTCTCTGCACTGTAAATCCTACATGCATTGCTTTGGGCACTGTACATCTTACTTGATCCTGTAAAAATGTAAAAAAGCAAGCCGCGCTCCACCATTATTTTTTGAGCTGTGTGTAGGAATTAGAAATACAAACATACCTATTTCTATCTGTAAATAGGTAGCCAAGACCTGTGAACACACACAGATGATGAGAGCTGGAATGTCAATGTCCAGTGCAAGGAATACATCACAAAGGTGTGGCTGGGTTACAGGGACACGTTTTGCTCACACACACTCCTCAGCCTTCTGAAAAGTGGCTATGAGGACTGTGCAAAAATGAAACATCTCTCAGCTCAGAAACCAGACCATGTGTGCATTCACTGACCAACTCACCAACAGGAAACATGTATGCTTGTACTTCACTTTGTGGTATTCTACAGATGTATTTTAAACCACTGCACAGCTAGGCCACCAAAACACTGTCCTATGGGAGAATCTTCTGACAAGTATCAACCTATAAATCATGTCAATGCAATTCCTACTCCAAAGCTTATCAGGACATTGGCTAAAAACAAAACCAGACCAAAAAAAAAAAAAAAGAGAGAAAAAAACCACATTATAATTTGATTTTGAGTAGGACAAAAACTGTATTCTGCCTCACATTTTTCATACATTAAGCATATTGCCCTAGCGGGGTAAACACACCTGTCAAAACTTGCAAGCTTTCTTAGCTATACCTCAGTTTCAGAGTGGTGAACACAGAAATCACATCATTTAAATAAATGCCATGTTACATGACAGCTTTTTTTATGCTACACGATAATCTGAGAAGCATGGGTTGTCAGTGGAGGCAGAAATGGGCCCAAGGCACTTCCATTTCACTTGAGCATCAGTAAGACTGAAAAGAGAAGGAGTGAGCATTAGGTCACTACAGAGCAGCTCTGAAGGAGATTTTTCTTCTGGGAGAATTTATATTTAGCTTCATAAATAAAATCAGTCCATTGGAATGAGAGAGACAGCCTTCCCTAGATAGATTACTAAAAATAAGTTAATGTATATATCTGCTTCTCCTTGAAAAAAAAATTGTTCCTAGCTGAACATTGATGAGGTAGCTATACCACAGAAATTCTACAGCACTGCTGTTAAAAATTCAAATTACATGTAGAAATTTCAATTTTTCACCCTTTTATCTCAGAGCTCAGCTCCAGAATTTTACAATTTTTTTCTTCTCATTCTGTATTTGTAAGCTCCACGTTTCCTTTAATTAAGATCTCCCAAGACTACTTGTTCATTTTTGAAGAATAAAACATGCTTACTAAATCAATTTTATCAGACTTTAGCAGGTTATAAATCTACTTAGAAGATATCACTGCAGTGGAGGCCAAAATTTGTTGTAATGTCAATGAGAAAATATCCTACTCTTAAAATGCCACTTGAAACAGAGAAATTCTGCTGTTTCTAATGGAATTCTTTAAGGGTTGTACCAGTCTAAGATAAAAATCTGGCCCAAACTAAAGGAGCTTATTTTCCCCTATATTAGTTGCAGATAATTTTTTAGATAATTAAATAACCCAAACTATGATCTCTGTAGGATCAAGTTGTTGGTTTAAAAGTATTACCTAACCACTGACATAAGCTGGATGGTAAATCTATGACCTTTTAAAAATAATGCCATGCACATTTTGATGTAAATTATGCACCCCTGAATTTTTACAATTATTGACTTCACAGTGGATTAAATTCATTTCCACACAGTTACTGTAATATCAGCTTTGACAAAGAGTTTCTGGCAAGAGCTCTTGGATCATATGTTTGTGTATGAAGGCCTTTAAAGCATTGCAGTCCCATATGTGCACCCATAAAGGTAACCCAACAGGCTTTACAGGCCATGCACTGTTATTTAATGTAAACCCCAGTGCTTTAAAGTCAGGTTGCTTGACAAAATCAAAATAAGTAACCTAACAGAAAAATCAAAATTGTCCAGCCTCTCTCTCTGCAGAACATTGTCAGACTCCTATCACTGCCTGTCACTCTTCATTACTTTTCCTTAAAGTATTATTTCTGTAGTATTAATTTGCTGAATAATTTAAATTTAAGTGATTCCAAAATAATACCCAAAATGACACACATATCTTTTTAGAAGCAATAAAACATTTTAAGATTAATCAAACTTCAGTTGGTGCATACAGGTGAGTTCAACTCATGATCTCTGTAATATGTATTATTCTTGCATTGTCAAGATGACCCCCAAGATATGTTTTAGAAGTAAAAAAATCTTGCTCTGAAGAGTTTCCAATCTGAAAAGCAAAGTTGGTTAGCAAGTAAATAGATGTGTATAAGCAAAATATGGACACTCTGCTGATACAATTAAGTTATAAAAATTTTGAAGAAAGGCAAGAAGCAGATACTGCTTTAAAAACTGCAGAGATATGCAGGAAAAAAATTCTGGTTAGCCTACAGAGTGAGATCATTTGAACTGAAACTCAAAAATATGTGGAAAAAAAAAAGGAAAATACTTGTTATTTATTCCTTTAAGAAGCATTTCAATAGAAAACATATACTTAATGGCTATTTAGACAGTTTCAATGTTTTTTTTTTTGCCATATTTTCCTAGAGGAAATAAAACCAGATTTAAAAATGAAAGATGTTAACATTTTTTAAGAAAAACTTTCCTTTTTCTGTGGTAACAAAATTAATGCCTGTAACTCACAGCGTGCCGAATTCATCCTTTTACCAAGCTTCTACCTATCTTGGTCTAATCACTTTTCCTCTTTGCCCACATCCTTCAGCATCACCTGTTGATTCTTGTTGATTAAAGCAATGACTGAGGTGTCCACTGCTGACCAGGAGGCTAATTGTAGCCAGTGATCCTAGCACAATTTGGAGTTTTACACTAACACAAACTTAGAAGGCTTCATTCTTCTTCCACATAAATACAAATCTGATCTGCTCGCTGCTACTCAGTGGCAACAGTCGGGAGCAGACGGTGCCAGCAAGGAACAAAGTTGCTTGAAAGCAGACTAATGTTTGGAGCAGGATTTTCTGCTCAATGCACTTGCCAAACTCAGCTTTTGAGCCTGTATTGATTTATGCATCCAGTCTCTTATTTCCTTCCTGCTTTAATTCTTAAATACCTGTGCATTTGCACATTCAGGATAAAACAGGAGGAGTGGTGCTCTCCTCCTGTAGCTCTGAGCTTTCTGAGCAGGGCTCTGGTTCCCAGGGAGTCCAGCAGTGCCCCCTCCATGGAGAGGGGGCTGTCCCTCCCCACCAGTGTATCTGACTCCAGCAAAGGGTGTGCTTCAAGCCCATCCTAGTCCTAGAGTTTGCCTTGGCCTTAGAGAGCCAAACCTCCTTTCTCTTTTTTATCAACTTCTAACATACTTTAATGTTTGTATACATTTCCCTCAGCTATTTGAGATCACAGCTTCACATACTCTCATCTTCTAAAGCAGTGCAGTGTCTCCTCCAGAAGCCAACACACAACACATAGCCAGTACAGACATCTAATATGCTTTACTTCATCCTTCCAAACATCTGTTTTGACTGCACACACACAAGACCATTTTATGTTTTCTGTATGTTACTTTTCACAACAAAACAACTGTGCCTTGATTTCTGAAATGCTCAAGCTATCTAGACAAGCAGGAAATCAAAAACAATTCTTAGGTTCTTTTATAATATTTGGTTTTAGGCAAGTATAAAAATGTCAGTGCAAAAGGCAGATACTTATATTTCATGATGTGCCAGAAATTAAAAGAAAATTGCATTTTTAGCATTCTACTAACTAAAGTGTTTTATTGCTCACAAAAGGATTTTCATATTTTTGTAGCAATTTACAGCAGACAATAGGTATTGTAATCTAATCCACTGCAATTGTGTAATTTTTGACCAAATTGCTGTTGATAAATAATGCAAGTATTAAGTTATTAAATTTTTTACAATTAGGTGACTAAGAAAGCTGTTTATTGCCTTCCGTTATACCCTCTGTTAATAAGATCGTTGTTGCAGATGTTCATGTGTGCTGCATTGATGTTTAATGGTGCATGATGCTCTAGGTGGTTCCCATAACCTTGCTTTGTCTACTATGAGCTGACTCAATTGATATGATAATAGAGAAAAGAGGTCTGAAACAAGCTGGGCTGTACTGGCACAATTTGCATAACCTTTAAATTTGCCATCACTTGATAGCCAACTGCTCCTAAAAATTCTTATTCAGTTGTCAGCGACGACATTGTACTGTACAAACAGCATTCTGCAATTGGACAGGTGCGGAGGGAAGAGAGGGCATGCACAGTTTACTGCACTGCTATATTCTACCAAGAAATGTAATTATTATCAAATTTATAAAGCCAACAATTTGGAGTACAGTTCTGCAGTTCCATTTTTGATCAATTGCTATTAGACACAACGCATGGCCTGGCATCTTTTCAGGTTCATAGTACAGTATCACAGTGTCACATTACAAGGGACATAAATATTTGGTTCCATAGATTCCTCTCTGATTTAGCTTTAACTACTAATCACTGGGGCAGGCAGAAGCATCAGGATGGATTAGGAGGGCAGTGGGGGGCACAGGGTAGTGAACTAAAGCAAACAAAATCAGTGTATGCAGCCTCCCAAACTTTAAATCTGCTGTCAGACTACTCTGTGCATTCTTTTTGAACAAACAGTAGTGTTATATCACTGAGTAGGTATAGCCAAACATAACAATATAAAACCAGTCCATATTTGCCCTATTCCCTAAATCTGCTGTCTGTATATACTCTATGCCAGATCTGCTTACTTTACCGTCTTTATTATTCATAACAAAGAAAACAGTTATGGTGAAAATAAGACAGAGTCTACTTTCATTCACATGGGATCAACTACTTAACTACAGAAACATTATTTTTGGCATCCAAAGGTTTATATCTTAACTGCCACTTCACAGTCTATAATATGCTCAGGTGTGTCAAAGCCAGATCATTGGTATCAGACTGACATGCACAGCCTATGTTTCACATATGGCATTTAAATAATTTCCCTCTGCATTATCTCTAAAACCTACTGTGGAAACCACTGAGCCAAACTGATCATAAAATCTCACAATATTACTTTTAGACAAGTAACCATTTCAAAGCACTCCAATTAGCCTCCCACATGCCCTCAAAGTTCATTCTAGACATTTTGTCATCTTACATGAAATAAATTCCAAGTCCCCAAAGTCAGGCAAAGCAGGACCCATTCAAATCCCCTTTGTCTGCTTTTCCCACTATCGAGGATCTCTGCTCTGTCCCTCCTGGAGCTAAGAATTTGTCTTCCATTCAGCCATCTACTTCCCACAACTTTCATTGTCTGAAATTGGATGCTACAGCAGAGAAGCTTCTAATCAAAGGGTCAGTTCCTGCAGTTAATTTTCATCCAGGGACACCATACATACCCACATTTTACTCTCCTTCCATTCTGTGCAATTATTCTATAGAGACTATTTGAGCAGGTGAAGATTAGAGGCTTGAAAACATAAGTTCCATCATTTATGGCAAAAGCATGACACAGATAGCTACAATTTAAACTTTTCTACAATGTTCATTCAACTGTAATCACAAGATGGGAAATAAAATCTCTAAATTAAAGATGATGGGCTACCAGAGTCTGTAGGGCACCTTCTGAGTACAGACTCTCCTGTTCAAACTCCTCTGTGATGACTTGTTATGAAGTGAACTGCTGCCTAGTAAAAAACAGGCTAACACTGCCAAAATAATGGAAAAAATATCTCCCACAGAAGATAATCTGCCTAGGTGCCAGTGGTCAAAGGGTGCAGTTCTTTGTGCCCCTCACTTCTACCACACAAAGACCTCCAGGTAAAATGTGCTATCAAATCTTTCAGCTCACATGAAGTTTGCTTTTTCTATAACCTCTAGGTAAACTACAAAAATTGAATCACAGATTCCAGACAAGGTACAACACACAAAAGGACACATGAATCAGTATAATCCATTAATATTCATGAATGTTTTAAGTTCTCGATGACCATAATCAATAGCCAATGAAGCTAATGAGATCTTTCCATTGATTTCAAAAGACACAGGGTTGAGCCTCAGAGACAGCAACATCACATTCTCTCAAGCACTCCAGCTGATAACATGCACTTTGATAATTTGCCTCTTACATCTCAGAATTTCAGGAATAAACAAGAGATGCTATCTTATTTGAAACTGGTTTTGTGGAATGAGCAATATACCATTATAAAGGTCCATATGGAGCATTTAGTATCTTTAACTGAAGAGCAGTCAAGGCCACAGTAGTTACCCATGTTGCTAATGCCAGTATGAGATCCACAAATAAGATCTGTTATTTATTTAAGGAAACACAAAAAAGGCCTGAATGTGTCATCCTCCCAAAAGGCTGAGATTTTGTTTTGCTTTAACTTTCGTCGTGGAAAGCAGTGATTCTAACTCTTATGTCTTCTACCATATGTAAGCCCATCCAATATATTTAAACATTGATAAGTAGAGTTTTTAGTTCAAACTGGCCTTGACCTTGGGCAGTGTGACATTATCTGAAAACCATTAATGGTCTGAAACTAAAGGAAAAGCTCATTAATAAAAGCAAAACCATATAAAGGTACAAAGGCAAAACAAAAAAACCAACAATGCCAAAACAACAAAAAAGGAAGTTTTATTAAAACTATTGATCCTGACCTAGGGCACTACAGACATTGATCTTCCCACATCTCCACAGGAAAAAAACAACTTAAGCCAACAAATTATTGATCTATTATGAAACCTGCTGAACAAGCCATACATTTAATTTCTTACAATGAAACAAATAATCACACCAAATTAGGATACTGAGAAAATCTATTTCTCAAAAATTATTAGTAAAAAAATACTATTGGATTAATTTCATAAAATAGACATGATTCAAGCCTAACATGTTGGGAGGTGAGAAGTGTATGCACTGTAAACCTTTAAAGCACAGGTTTCAGATTTCAACTCATTAAAGCACATGTTTTTAAGGAGAAATGGCATGTGTCCAATACTGAATATTGCAGGAACATCAAATGACTGCACAGAAAAGGACAATGGTGAACTTTAAACTTAAAGCATAAATTTAATTAAAAGTGTCTAGGATTTTTATTTTCTATAAAACAGAATACTACAGATTTGGATTTTCTTCAGTTTTTTCAAAAACTCAGAAAGATATATTTAGACTGACATAACATTGTAGATGTAGGAACAGTTGCCGAAAAACTGAAAGTCACCAGAATTCCCTGTTTGGTGTACAGGGAGATGGGTGGGTAGGTAGGTGTCATTTTCAGGGATAACCTTGACAAAGTTGCATTAGTTACATGTGAAAGCACAATTGAAATTTGGAAGGCTGTTCCACTTCCAGTGCTTCCCAATTACTGATTCTGTTGTGTCACCATCCTCTTAGATGAGTTCTGTAATAAAATTGGTGGTTTTCAGCATATGGGATAATAGAGTTTGTTTCCCTTCTGTGGTTCTGTCCCTGTATTCTTTGCTCTTTGCTTTGCAGACATAATTCTACAGCATTATCAGCCAATGCTGAAGCTACTTCTATTCCAACTTTGGAACCAGAGTCTTTGTTGCTAGAAGGAAATTCAAAACAAAACACCATGTTTAATGCCTCATTCCCCCCCAAAAACACTGCAGTTTAGAGGTACTTTCTTTCCAGAAAGAGAATGCTTGTTTGGGATTTAATGGCCCTTGAATCAGTATGTTACTGTAAATTTGTTCAATTTTGCTCTCCAGAGTCAAGCAAGAAAGGCCTGAAGTGATTTAAGGGCTTGCCTTACCAAAACCTTCCTGCTTAAGTCCAGCTTCAATGCTAACTGTGTTTACCCGCTCTGGGGCAGCATCTCCTGCCTATCTATACCATTTCTGAGGGAGCAGTATAGCAGGCACCATCTTCTTGTGAGATATTTAAATTAATTTGGGATAGTAAAAACAAAAGTCAAGTGTGAAGAATGGCAAAAGTGTCCAAGATTAAAGGGCTATAGAATTCTTTGTCAATCAATGTAAAAAAGGTGCCCATTTAAAAAATGATCTAGCTTTAAATACACAATGATGGGCTCTAAAGCACAAATTACTACACCATAAAGAAATTTTGAAGTTATAATAATGAAAATGTCAGATAATGAAAATGTCTATGAAAATGTCAGATCAATCATAAGTGGCAGCCAGAAAAGCAAGTAAACTGTTAGGAACTATTAAGAGAGGAATACAGAACAAAGAAAAAAAACCAAAATTAAGCCACTTTGTAAATTCCTCAGGACTTGCAAGTTGAAGATTCTGGTCCCCCCATCACAAAGACTAAGCAGACCTGCAAAAAGATGCAGTGAAGGGTGGCTCAGGGTGTCAGAATTATGGTTCAAACACAGAAAAAGTAAACAGAATACAAAAAGAGTCTGGAAAAAGACTAGTGCAGGGGAGGTAAGCAAGAGTTCTTCAAAATTAAAAGTAAAAAGACCTTGTACATGAAATTATTATGGACTGACCAAGCAATACAAGCAGATGGAGGCAGACAGGAACACTCGTAAGTGTCTGAATCCAAACAAATAGGGGGTGTATTTCTTTACATGACACAGTCTCTGTGACACTCCTTATCACAAGACATGTATAATATAATCCCATTCTGGCCTATTCAGCACAAAGACAACATCTCTAGTTCACAAATCCCCAAGCAACATTTTGCTGGAGTGTAACATGGAACTATTACTCCAGATTTGCTCTGGTTTAACCCTCTTTCCCAAGTTCCCACTGCTGTACACTTGCAAACATCACATTAGAGACAGATCTTTGATCTGCTTCAGTCTTGCTTATATTCTTTCATTCTGTATTGCCACTCTAATATCATATAATTTCTACTACCTAAGCAGTGGATTTATCTATTCACAGTTATTTCTCCAAGAATCCTTTTTAGAATTACAGTATAAAAACTGAATTCCTAGCTCTGTGTATCTGTATCTGAGAAACAAGTGCAGAAATTCTTCCTTGAAAGAATAAATACAGCCTAGTTCTGAGGAATGGAGCAGGGGCCCATATTTATTGTCATTTAACGAACATGCATTTTTCCACAGCCTAAAGGGGCAATTTTTCTTCAGAATTGTAGAATGTAAACTCATTGTAGCACCTGAAAATGCAGCTAGGTTTGATACTCCTAACTACTAGTGATTATACATGAATAAGGGATTTCCCATCTTCACTCTCAATTTCTGGGCTAATTTGGTGTATTGACACAGCAGACTAGAGAAGACATCCTTTTCTTAAATCAGTATGAAATTACTGAAACACACACATGTGCCTATTTACATATGTGCATACACATTCTTTGAGGTGCAACAGTTGGCACACTTTTAAGTCCAGTCAAGATACCTGTATCCAGTAATTCAGGTTTTAATAACGTGTTTCGCCTGTCTAATAAAATGCTCAGTCTTCCACTCCCACGTAGCATAAAAGCATGAATGGTCTCAGTTATAAAAAGGTATTACCAGGCTTGCTATTCATTAATCCCTACCAACAAATGCTAATTATTAATTTAGATTTTGTGGTTTCATAAGACACAAAAAACCTGATTACTTTGGGCTTTCTGGCTCACTTGTTAAGCCATTAGGGGACTAAAATGTCCTTTTTTTTTTTTTTCTAAATCCACTTTTGTTTTTGAAATTATCCTTTCTACTTGTGAATATAAATGGATAGGGAAGAGAGAAAGTGTGTAATTGTGTGAAAAAGAGAGCTCGTGGTAATTAAACTCAGCTACTGTTTCCCTGGGTCCAAGGTACTACTCTGGTTTGTATAAATGCATAGGAAGCCTAGCTGATTAAAAAAAAAGGGCTAGTCAAGATTTTCCTGTCTGGAAGGCCCAGCATGAAAGCTGTAAGCAAGGAAAAAAATAACATCTTTTCATGTTTCTTAGAGAAGAACACATTATACTCAGGAACTTACAGAAGAGGAGCTGCAAACAGACCCACCATAAAATGTCAGCAGTGTTAACAGCATTAAATACTTCTGTGTCATATAGATACTTCTATGTTATATAGATGGGTTTACTGGGGACATGTTGGTCTGTGATTGCTGCACAACCTGACAAAGAAAACCTACTGACCTCTGTTTAGAGTGAGCTATGTGCTTGAACAACAGCCCTCTTTATTCCCCTCAAAAAGCATACCCCATCATGCTATTATGATCTAAGAATAGATCTTAAAATCTCTCACTCCATATCCAGAATTAAAGGAAGGGTTTGAAAAAATCTCCTAAAATACTTAAGATCTAACATATACTTATAAAGTAAAAGGATTTTCAAAATTCACAAAACATATTATCATTTGTCTTTATTTTAATTAAGATCAGGTTTTAGTTCTATCAAACATAGAAACTTTAAATTTATGAGCATATCTGCGTATATTACCCCAAGAACAGCTGTACTGGGTGCAACCAAGACCCATACAGCTCAGTCTTCTGTTTCAGATAACACGTGGAGGCAAATGCCTACTATTTCTTCAACAGGAAGAGCTTTGTAGGCAGGTTCCAAAATTTGGTAGCATTGCAATTTTATTGTGACATATTAACTTGGCTACACTGCACTGACTTTAATTTATGGACTAGATCAAACAACAATGATAACACATAAAATCTACAAAACTGTGTCTGCATGCACTATGGGGCAGGTGCTAATGAAGCTTTAAGACAAACCTCTCTCTTTTTACACATTTGCCCGGCCTGCTAATAGATCTCCTGAAATATCTCAAGCAATATGTCCCAAAAAAATGAAGATTTAAGTGGTTGGTAAGCCCAACCTGAGCTGGCTTTAATGCTTGTATCCTTAGAAAAATCCATTTTTACTGGCATAGTCTAGCAAATGAGGCTATTACAAACATGCCCTTAAATAGAGGTGGTCCTGCAAACATCAGAGGGAAAAAAGAATGGAAAATTCTATGTTCACCCCTGAACATGCCAGATTTCATCATTCATAACTTGAAAAATGCTGAAGTGATTTTCTTTAAATTTGGATTATTTTTCTTTTCTCTATTAAAGCTATAAAACAAGCTAAGTTTAAAGTTTGTAGCTTCAGCTGGTCTTGAATTATGCAAATATTTCAATATAAAAGCGTTTTCCATTGCTGAACTGATTTTGCTCAGACTTTCTGAAGATTTCCCTTTGAGCCAAGATCAGTCATAAAATGTATCTGACTAAAAGTAATTTGTTTAAAACTGTTATGTGCAACTCTGACAAACATATATGGCACACATATAGGTAGGACATATATGTTCCTGCCAGAGCTTGTGATTTTTGGTGCATTTCTTAAAAGCTTCAGCTGCTGAAATCAGGAGACTGCACATGTTCATTAACTTCCCCTGCTCCCTCTGCTTACATATTTCTTGTGGTTACAGCAGAAAGTCTTGAAAAGTGAAAAGCATCCTGTAAGCTTAGTCAAACCTCAAAACTCAGTCAAATCTGGAATCTCAGGCCTGCTAAGAGGGATATCATGGAAGAAGGCTGTGGTAGTTGGATCAGTCTTGATAGCCAAGTAATTCCCAGGACAGCTGAGGAGCATCCACACAAGAAATTAACCCAATACTGTTCCTCAAATAAACTTTTTTTGAGCAAGTCCATAGATCCCATTTTCAGCTACCAGTCCCATCCCCTAAGCATAATCCTCTGTGCTGAAAGTTTTTGTCACGGGTGTCTCTCACAGGCTGTTTTTTCCAAAAGAGTTTTATCAAAAATTCAGTCATGCTGGGGATCAATGATAGAGAAAATTACAATCTTCCTGTCCTGACCTTCCTTCCTTAAGGTGACTGAGAATGTCCAGCACCTCCAAATTTTTCAGTAAAAAGATAAAATTCAACATCACCAAAAAGTGCACTTCTGTCTGCCCAGAGGTGTTGCAGACATTCCCAGCCCTGGAAATGTTCAAGGTCAGGCTGGACAGGGCTTTGAGCAACTTGTTCCAGTTGAAGATGTCCTTTCCCATTGAGGGAGGCAGGACTAGGTGACCTTTAAAGGTTTCTTCCAACCCAAACCATTCTACAATTCGATGACACAGAGAGGAAAACCTCACACCACAATCATCTCCTTGTGCTCAGTGGAGTCATATTAGAAGGTGACAGTTAATTAAGTCAACACTTCATCTGCCACAGCTCCTGTATGCCAATCCTAAACACTCCTTCCCTTCCCTCTAAAACACACTGATCACACTCAGATTAAATTTGAGCTTTCCTCTTCCTTGCAATGACAGAGAACAGGAAGAAGTAGAGAGAAAAGGGGCCTTGGGGCTGGAGTACTGTGATGGAGCAGATATGAACAGACAGCAGAAAGACCCAATGCACTCCAGGATAAGGACAGAGAAATTTTTCCTCTGAAAACACAAATAATTCCGACAACCAAAGGAAGTGGGCTGACAAATGGGAATGGCTTAGATTGAGACTGCTGATGCAGTTTTTGCTTCTTACTGTTTCACTGATCTGCTCCAGCTGCATCGACCTCTAAGCTGTCTGTCAGTCCATACCTGACTTCCTACAGCTTGCGGTCTGTTTGAGGTAAGCCACCAGTATATTTGGTTGACATTAGAACAGTGTTGTATAAATTGCAGCAATTCCTAAGATGATTAAAAATCTTTGAAGTGTGGCTAGGCCAGATTTTTAGAGGAAGATGTTTTCTCAGCTGTCTCAGTCTGAGCCCTCTCTCTCATATGCAAGAACTATATTCTCCAATCTGTTTGGTCAATCTTTTCTTTTGGTAATAAGCTGTGCCCTCCTGCCCTATGCCCTGCTCCTAAAATACCTGTTGATACTTCCATTCTCTGGAATGCCCAGGAATCAAGAACTGTTGCCACAGTCCTCTCCACATGTAATGACCAGCTGTATCTGGACTTCTTCATAACACACACATACCTCTTCTGTACCCTAGAAAGTCCATGTCAAATTTTCAGCTTGTATCATTCTGTGCCCCTTCATGAATGGCCTGGCAATCTGCAAGAACCCCTTTTATCCATCTTATTTCCTCTCCTTCCAGCCAGAACTGTATCAAAGTATATCCCCTCATTATTTCCATAACCTGATCCTCATTTGACCTACACAAAACTCTTCAAAGAGGTGCAGCCTGCTCTTGCAACACAACCCACGGCTGCCTTGGCTTGGAACATCCCTAAGAGAGCCTTTGACAGAGCAAACAGAGCTCTGTCACAGATGTCCTCCCAGCCTCCGTGCTGCCTGCCTCATTTTGCCATGCATGGGGGCAGGGGGAAAGGGGAGGAGGATGATGGGGGTGGCCATCTGGCTGTGACTCTTCACAGAGCACAGCCTAATCCAAGCTAGACATAGCTGGCCCTCCTGGTTGCCAGGGCACTGCAGACTCATATCCAGCTTGCCATTGGCCAGGACCTTCAGGTCCCTTTCCACAGGACTCCTCTCCAGCCTCTCCTTCCCCAGTCTGTACACACAGCCAGGGTTGCCCCATCCCAGGTGTAGAATCCAGCACTTGCCCTTGTAAACTTCATACAGCTGGTGATTGCCCATTTCTCTAATCTGTCAAGGTCTCCCTGCAATCTGTCGAGGTCTCTGCATAAATATGTTGTTCAACAGAACAAACATATTGTTCTTATTATTGTTAACCTGGACCAAATATAAAGCAGAAGGTATGAACAAGCATACCCAAATCCATACCTGACTTTGCAAATACTATTTTAATCTAGGCACAAGCTCTTTGAGACTTTACTGTTCCCTCAGAAAGGCAAGACAAACAAGTGCACGCAGCCTGCTTTTACAAAAACTGTTCTCCCGTGCATTAGAAAAAAGATAATAATTTTATACTGGTAACTCCTAAATGTAGTAATTCTTTTAAAGATAATTTAGAATCTCTTATACATTCCACTGCAGGTTTTAAGTGTAGATCTAGTTAGCTCTGAAAAAAGTGTATTAGCAGCACTCTGCCATTCTGTGGTATCATCATATGCTAAACTAACGGACACATTTTCCTTCTTTCATTATTATTTTAATGTGAGGAGGTGGGAAAAAGATGGTCCACACCAAAGGAAAAGGGGGAAAACAATAACAAATTGGTATCTCTTTTGAGAATTGCCCCACAGGCCAAACATTTTTATGTTCTTAATCATTATTAAATGACTCAACATGACACACAGAGCCTGGCGAATGATTGCATCCTGACACAAGAACGAATTACAAATGAAATGAAAGATCAAGCTGTATTAGAGGACTGCCTCTGGGAAATGAAAATCTTTAATTCTCTTTTATTATTGACATTTATTTGGCTGCCATGAATAACAACATAGCAAAGAGATTCAGCTATGCTTGTGCACTGAATAGCTTATCCCACGGCTCAAAACTGCCTTAACATTTATCATGTTTGCTTTTGTAGCTGACACCACTGCATACAGTCTCTATGCATCTCACATTTATCATGCATATAAAGTGCATTCTCTAATTTAAGTTCATTTCATAGTGAACAAACAGCTAAGATTAGCAAGTGTCAGTCCTCAAATAAGCTCCCGGTTGTAAAAATACCAAAGAAGGGATTAATGGATTTGTTAACAACTCCAGTTTGAAGAATAAAAAAAGTACTCAGTGAAAATTAAATAAGAGCACAGGAGGGTTACACATAAGATTTAGGTTTACTACATTATTACTAGCTCATGTATAAAAACATTTTTATGCTGCTATTTTTCAGTCAAGTGTACAATACTCAAGTGGAATGCCTCCACATGGGCCATTCACATCAGGCAGTAACTTTCTGAAGGAACACTTCCATCATCATCAGTGCAATACACATACCCAGCTCTCAGTGACTGGTATCTATTCCCTTCAAACAGTTTGTAGCTAATAAAAATGGGGAAGCAGCAAACTGTTGAAGAAATAATTCAAACTGCTGCTAGGAATGATCTTTATAGCAGTGACATACCTGCTTAGTGCCTAGCCCTGAAGCCAATTCTGATTTTGAGGCAAATATTGTATGAGTAAGCACCAGTCCCCCAGGTGCAAAGCTTCCTCTACTTCAGTCGATTTCCAGAGGAATTCAACCCAGCCTAATAACTCACCTTGTGAAGGAATGAGCTACTAAAATGGCTCGCCACAGCACATGTTTTTAATAGCTTTATTTAGTCTAGAAGCATAGGTGGACAGAATTAAAGAGACTGTCAAAAGGTAGGCAGTCATGTTTATAATGCTTAAATCTGTGCGTCGTACATCATCAATTTAGGCAGCAGAAACTGCTTGTATCCCTGCTGGAACACCTTTTTCCCACATACTCTTTTGAGAATTGAAGAGCAGACGGCTGAGAAAAGCTAAAGTGAGACTTTCTGCTCGAAGCAAAAAAAGCCTGGAAATTCACTTAGTACTGAATTTCACTTCCTCCTCTTTGCAAATGTTTAAATATACTACACTGTTGCACAGCTGTTCTCAGCAGGCACAGTGTATTCTTGTTTGCAGCAAAGATGGCTACACAGATAAAATCTCAAGTCATAAAAATTTGAGTCAAACCAACTGCATCAATATTTTAAATCTATGTTATAAAAATGTTCAGAACTAAATTCTCAGGCATTCTTGTGAAACAAAAGCTTCTTAAATTCAGACTCTTGAAACAATTAAAAGCATAAAAGATGAGAAACACGGTGCAGCATCAAAAGGCAAATGCTCTTGACTACCATTTGAAAATTGCAAAACCACAACTTGTAATTGATTAGCTGGAATATTTACTGTGAGCAACAAGGGAGATGTGAAACACATACCTGTAGCCAACACAGTGTCATCTTTGCCTTGGGTGAAGACTACGATTCGCTGCCTTTTGGTGTTCACCTTCGGCAGGGCTTGTGTCTTCCGGGCTATCTCTTTAATGTCTTCAGTCTATTAAGAGCGAGAAAGAAAATTCTCGTTACAGCATACTGAAGTGGGAACTTTATTAGCAGATCAAAGATTTATTTTCTTACAGCTAGGTATAAAATAGACTTTACTGTCAGTAGAGGAAGATTTTTAAAAGGAGGAACACTTCATTCTCCTAAGGGTTTATGTAGTACTATGAGACCATTGTTTTTAATCTTGATAATGATAGTTCAGCTATTCCAACACTGCAAAACCGCAAAGCTAACAAAGGAATTACAGAGCATTTCTTAATGAGCAATTAGTGGGTTTTTTTGCTGCTGACTGGATTCTAACCATACCTATCATAAAATTAAAAATAAAATTGGTAAGAGAGTACTTTGGATAAACTCCAAGCCTGGTTTTCATCCAATTTAGCCAGGTTTTATATTATTGTAACACCTCTGACTTCAGCATGCTTACAAATACTTTCTCTAACTTCCCTACAGTAACTGATCCCATCAAGCAAACTGTGCACTGTACCCCTGAGAGAGTGTGCAGCCCAGCTCCCACCACTGAGATGCAGGGAAGCAAAGAGCAAAAGGTATATTCAGTGGGGCACAGAACATAACCAATTTTCTGAAGGAAGTCTCACCTGCAAAAGTTTCAGATATCTTTGCTTTAAAAGGATGTTGTACTTCACTGTGCATGTAGCTAGGAATAGAGAACCTGGCAGACTGAACCAAATCTCTCATTCATCCAGTGTCTTACACATCAACAAGTTTGGAATATTAAAATTAATGCAGTAAACTCCAACAACACCACTTGTCATTAGAATATTGTAATTTCTATTCTCACCATTGCCCTATGATCTGAAACAAAAGGGTTTCAATTTCTAATTTACTTGGTTTTCAAGCTAATCTGTAATAGGTATTTCTGTTATTTGTATTAACATCAAACCCTTTCATAATGCTATATAGGAAACTTTTGTTCTCAGATTTCTAGCTCAAGTCAGTAAGTTCTACAAATTAACTTTGGTGTAATCTATTTCTTGCCATAATTGAAAAATATAGTTTTTTTATTTTTCAAACATTAGGAAAGGAGAATGTATGACTGTAATTATTCTCTGTGCTATTTACTGTATCCCTCTTTGTTCACATCTGTGTTAAATATCACTGTGTTTTTTCCCAGTTTCTTCTTCGTACAAGGAACTGTAGTGAAACATAGTAATGGCCTAGCCTTGAATATATGAAAACATAATAATACTTTCTGCATTGCTTTGTGCACTGTTTGTTATGAATCCCAACTCACTTCTTAACACTATTACAGACAGAGACTATGCTCAGGCTAATATATTTACCAGCACCCCTTTATGTGAAAATACTTACCTTTTCTGCCACAGTTTCAGCCTCTCTCTAATTTCTTCCCTAACTTTGGGTAGTCAGTGAACCCATTGATTTATATACGTTTGGCAAACATGAAAACAGTTTCCCTTTATTTATTGGTCTCTTCGCCTCTTTTAAAAATTCTCTCAGACTTTTCATTTCCATATATGATACTCTCACTTGTGTTATTTCTTCCTTCCTCCTGCATAGACAGCTAATAAAGCTTTTATAAGGCAATGTCTGCTACTAGAGAAGAGAAGAACTGAAGACAGTAACAGGGGCCATCTTACGACTAATTCTCAGAAAGTAAGGAGTCTCCTAAAGATGCCAGAGGAAAAAATTGAAACTGTTGCTCTCCTGTTTTGAAATGTTTTTTTAAGAGGTTTTTGAACAGCAGGTATCAGCTGGTGGCACAAGCTCTTGAATATGGGATGGATGAATGGAGAATGCAGCCCTCAGCTTGGTAATACGTAGGCTTGCCAAAGCCTTGCCATAGGAAGGTTAACCTCAATTCTCAACTACTTCAGGCCTTGGTAATTAAGAGATTCACAAACTTGAAATTGCAATAAAGCATCATGAAGATCAAAGGAAACAGGGGAGAGGTGTTTAGTTTTTGCTAAGTAGGAAGTGGCTACTAGTGACTTTATTAGGCACATTTTCAGTGGTGTAAAGCAGGCACAGAAATGAAAGAGCTTGAATATATTTGTACAATGTATTTGCGGGCATGATGAATTTTAAAAGGAAAATGATGAAGTTATAATAGGAGAAAATGGCATGATCAAGAGACAATTTCTTCAGCTTAGTGAAGAATAAAGATTAACTTGGATGAAGAAAAGAGGACTCTGATGAAAGAGATTAGTGAAAAGAGATGGTAAGGTTGAAATAATGTGGACAGGGAAGAAAAGTAAAAAGCACATATGTTTTCAGGAAGAATGAAATATATAATAAGCATGTAACAGTAGAAGGAAAGTATTTAGGGTGAAAAGGTAATTTTTTTAAAAAAGCAGAAATTTCAAGACAGAGAGATTTGGACACTTCTGATTGTCCAGAATTTAAAAATAACTGAATAGTGTGTTCTGTGAAAATTAACTTGGCCATTTTTAGTCAGTTACTTCCCATACTAATTTTTTTCAAAGAGAATAAGATATAGCTCCAATGTGAGTGTTGAGGAGGTTTTAACTTTTGCACAGTTCCTTTTTGAAGCTAAAACTGTGACATTTTAGAATATGTGAATATTTACAGCTGAAGACTGCAGAGGTACTAATGCCTCTTACTTCATTGTCAGGCAAACATCATCAAATGTTGCCAACTCTGATTTCTGTTCTGAATAAATAGCCAAAATGCATAATATTTGTTTTGCAGTGATTTTTACCTGCCCCTTTACTGAGTCTTCCTTACACGTCCTGTGCCTATGGACATGGCTGAATGATAAGACTGTACAGGTTGTGGTCCTAAAGCCTCTATACACTCCCTGAATTCACAGGGTGCTCCCACAAACACATTTACATACTTGAATCTGATTTAACAAAGCTGACATGCAAATCTCACTGAAGCATGATATGCCTGTTGATGCTGCACCTGAAACACCTTGCAGGTGGCATTCACTGCAGCAGTAAGTGGGATACGTGCACGGGAAGGAAGCATACCAGATATCCCAGGATCACACAAACTGCATCCAGTCAGAACCACCATCAAACCATGTCTTCTGATTTCTGCCTCTGAACAGACACCCAAGAGCTGGGACTGCCACAGCCCTGACCTAAACAGGGATAAATCCTTCCAAAACAGTGCACTTGTGCAGTGTACCTCATTAACTTAAAGACCTAAAGCTGGTCCAGGGGATCAAAACTCTCTCTAATATGGTTCCCCAATGAATATGGACTTAGAGGAGACCTCTAACAAGAAAAGTTATTTTGCATGGGAGCTGCTACTAACCCTTAGATACTTACTGTCCCGGTCATTTCAATTTAGTTCCTGGGCTGACAGACAGAACTGAACCCTAAATTTTATGTTTAAAGTAGTATTTTGTTTTCCTCATTTCTACATAGAAGAAAAAGGAAGTTGCCTTTTTGTAAAAGCAAAACCTCATTAAAAAAACCTCATTTGTTATTTGAAAATTATTAGTAATGTTATTAAAATATACAGTGTATACATACATATATATATATATATATGTGTGTATATATATATATATATATAGTTTTAAAATGCCATAGAACATGATATTCCTAAAAAAAACCAAAAAAAACAAAAAAAAAAAACAACCCCACAGTGATGCTCAGGAAAAGACAACATCAGAAATAATGTCCTATTTTTGATTATTACAGGTAAGTGTTGGTCAGGGGATAAACTGAAGGAAATAATGGTCTTCAAACACAGTGACTGATTTTACAAAAATACTTTGTATTTCAGCAAAGTACAATGGAACACTAACTGTGGGAATGGTGCAGCATAAAAATTAAAATTCCTTTGAATGGAATTTCCCTTACAAAGAAAAAAACAGATTTGTGTCATGGAGGTGTTGTCTTTCACCTATAACAAGATTTCATTTCTTCAGAAAAGGTGCCTATTTTACTGAAGTTCTCTTAATTGTAACTTCTCTCTTTTTTTTCAAAAACTGTTTCAGATACATTGAACTCATTCCATGTGTAAACGATGAACTTAGTATACAAAGCTGTTGGAATTACTGTGAGGCAGAACAAAAAAACCATAAACAAACAAACAAACAACTAAACAAAAGAAGCTAGTCACCAATTGATTTTCTATGCTAAAAGATTTCTGATTAAAAAATAAAAGCCTTTCCAGGTGTCAATTCAAATGCAGCCACCAGTAACTTTTAATCACTTCTATGAAAAACATCCTCTTGATTTTTGCCCTGGTCAATCAAGTCCTTTCCTTTAATTTGCCATGCTTTACCAGTTTTCTATTCTCAATATAAAAATCAAGCTTTTGAGAGTTGCTGGGAATTTTTCTTGGTTTTAATTGAAAGGCTAACTGAAGCTCTTCAAGTTTTTTATAAGATGCTTTATTATCAGAGTGATTTTGGGGTTTTTTTTGCCTCCACAGCACAATAGGAAAACAAAACTGTGGACATTATCAAGTTTTACTCATCTCTGTCAGCAAACTTGAGGTGTGAGTCGTTGCCAAGCAAGGGAGTAATAAGAGATAAGATCATAATCATTGTGCACTTTACTGATATGCTGTAATCAAATGTGGCAGATTTAGGATGTTCAGGAGGAACTGTGCTAAAATCTCTAAGCATGCACTAATGGGAAGGTTAATATGATGGTAGTTAGCAGACACCAGTAAAAGCAGTTTGTCACTAGAGCTGAATTTAAACCAGGCACATTCGAAGTCTTTAGCTCAAGGGGGCAATAAAAATATAGAATGGGTAGACTTAATACACTGCTTCCTTTCTTTTTATTGTCTAGCTACCAGAGGGTACCAATAATTTCTTATGCTTCATATTTTGGAGGCATCTGTGAAATTCATTCATTAGCATAAACTCAAAGTGTATTTTTATGCCTAACAATACAGATTATACAAATGAAAATTGACAGTGATAAAAAGTCTTGATTTCTACAAAGCAGCCACGTGAATTTGGGAAACATAAAATGAAATGGGACAGCCCACAGTTTTAATAGCTAAAACAGTGATGGCATTGATGTACCTGCTGGTGTATGGTTCTAAAGAAATCTAAATTGTAGAACAAAAGCTGTCAGTCTTTCCCTCTTTTTTTATGTGCAACCAATCACACCCAGAAGTGGAACACTCTGTAAGCGATGTGGTTTGAATTGCGCGGCTTCTATTATTTATGCAAAATGGGTGCTGAGCAGTCAGACTCCTTTCTATTCTTTTACACTGCAAACAAATCAATTAAGGTGGGTCTTATTCCAGTGAAAAAAACAACATGTAAAAGGATTTATGTGTGTTCGGTTCTGCAATTTAGATTTCAGTAAGATCACTTACTATCTGCAAAATTAGCACAAGCCTTGTCACATTAATTATAGTATTTCAAAACTGCCTGTTTGAATTGGTTAGAGACCAATAGCTGATGGTTCTCCAGATTAAGCTAGCTGAATGTAGCCAATGGGAGGTACTAGTCAAATACATATGTTGAGAAGATGAAATCAAAAGCTCTGAAAATCACTGTAAAATCAACAGTATTTACTTCAAGAAAGTAGAGGATCAGACATTTTTAGAGCTCAGACAGAAAACACCAACTCGAATATGTTTTGAACCAATTTCCACACTAACTTTTCTAAAAAGCAGCTGTTTGTAGAAGCATGGTTTACATTAATCAGTACCTAACAATTTTATATACAACCTTTCTAAAATTCATTTGCATAATGATAATCCGCATATGGCAGGGTTTAAGTTATTTAAGCGGTGTTATATTTCACTATTTAGTGTTGCTTCACCACTGCTTTAGCAGTGAATCCTTCTGGAGTGTAATGCAGCTAATGAGGTAGCTTTTTAACTGAACAAACTGACAGGTCCCATATCTGCAGAGGCAGCTTGAAACCGTGCCCAACCTCTCGGCTTCCCAAGAGGCTTTTCAAAATTCAATAAATAACATCTGTAGGCGATGTTGGGTGCAGACCTAGCAGAGTGCGTCATAACACTGAGCTGGCAGAACAAAGAAACCATGACGACTGCCAAGTTTCCATGGCAACCGCTGCGAGGCTTGGAGAGTATAATAGCACATCAATCATTGTCCAAAAGAACTTCATTATCAGCAAGAAAAAAACCTTTAGGATCTGTTTAGTGTGCAATTGTGGGTTAACTCACCTCAAAGCCTTGCTCTCTAGCGAAAGTGGCAGCTTCCTGAAATAATAAAAAAAGAACAGTTAATTATAAAGTGCTAGATAATGAAGAAATAACACATTGTGAAACTCATTCAGCCAGTTTTCCTTTTACACGATTATCTCAATATAGCCATATACAGTTGTTCAATTCTGATAGTCGCACCAAAAGCTTCTCCCTCTTCCCTCCAGCCCAACAACAGTACAATGTCAACACATTCACAAGTTCAAATAAAGAAGGTACAATATGTTTTTTTCCAAGTGAGGAAAGTTACTTTTGCAGAGAGGACTTGAACTAGGAAACATCCCTTAGACATATTTTTAATTGAAATTTTATCATATCTCCATTTATGTATGGCACTTCTTGGGATACATGCTATCAAGCCATTTTAAAAAAATAATTTGTCATCTACAGTGCATTAAAAAACCAGGATCACTAAATGTGTTCAGACTCTTGTGGTAGAATCAGATGAACATTTAAAAATATTCTGATGTCTTAATCACTGCTTTAAGCAATTTAACTATGTTCTTTTACTGAAAGAACAGAGGAAACATCATGGTATCAGTATATCCTCATGTCTTATTTATATTAATTGGTGCAACTAAAAATCTGTTTAGAAATAAAAGCAAGGAGATGGAAGACAATAGCAATGTTTTTCCCTTACTCACTTTCTATCTTAACATTGGAAAGAAATATTGCAGAAAACTCTTGAAGTCTTTACGTTTTAACTTGCATTCTTCCAGATTATCTTTGCCAAGTAATATTAATAGAGGGATAATCTTGAGCCAAAATGGTGAGTTGATCTAACTAAACAGAAATAACTACTGTACCAAACCAATCCAGTGTGTCCACAAGAGGTTTTAGTGCTTCAGAAAACACATGGTTGTGGACCTACACGATCTGTCAATTTGGGGGCAATAGAAGAATCTGAAGTGGGTACAACTGATTATAACAACAGTAAGTTGAGGTTAATAAAATGTGATAAGCTGAAAAGCACAACTCCTCAGGCTGCTTCGCTGCAGAAACATAAGGCTGACCGGGTTACCCTTAGCTGATGTTGACAGAAAAACTGAATCATGGTCCTGACAATTGGGTGCGGGCAAGGTTAGCCACTTTGACAATTTACTTACAATTGAATCCCTTCTTGTACATCACACAGTCAATGACATTTGCTAGCCTGGCTGTCAAGAAGGAGTGTAGGGTTCAAAGATATCATGCAGTGTTTTCCTAAACCAGCATGTGATTAACAAAGCCTATGCTCATATGAAAAAAGGAGCCTTGCAAGCTTCCACTCTGTAGTGATGCACTTACAATGAACTGCAACACAATCAAGAAAGCCTCAAATGGGACCGTGACACAGAAAAAAAAAAAAATAAGAGAAATAAGGTTGTGATAAGGGGGAAGAGAATAAGAAAATTGACTAAAAATTATGTCTTGTAGCCAAATAATTTCTTTAACCTCAGAGTTTTGGTCATGGAATGGAAATCGGAAGTTACACTGATCTGTCCTAAGGGATTTCTTTAAAAATCCCAATACAGCAGGACACTAACATCTGTGTTAAACTATTGTCTGGCCAGGAAATTGGACACCGGTACATGAAATAAAAACTGTTCCAGTGAAGTGGTGCTTTCTTGTGTGGGAGATTTTGAGAGAATTCATCTTAATTTTCTGTACTGGGGCACCCATGCATAGCACATGTGTTTTGGAAGACCTGGCCCTTCCACAAGAAAGGATAAATGATTGCACATTTGTTAAAAAGTATCTCATCTTCGGATTCTCCTGTAAGAGCGTCATCTTTTAGCCTGGTCTGCTGCCCAGCTCCATGAATAATGGCAGCCAGCATAAAATCATAGATTTTCCTGCCGTTGACCTCTAATCTAAGGGTGCCTGAACACGCCAAAGAACAACAGCAATCTTAATTGTCTTCTCTCCTATCAACTAAACCTCAGAATTACTCCTGAGCAGCTTATTTCAGTAAGGATTGTGCCTACAGTCCCGTAAAAACCAGCCTCTCTTAGAAAGAGATCCCTTTAAGAATTAAGACCTTTCCAGTAAAAAAATTAATAAAGGTCAAAACACACATTTGGACGGTACAGATTAGTGCTTGTGAAACGCTGAGAAATGTGAGGCAGGCTCTGATTGCCAGGGACAGTTCAAAGTAAATTAACCAGATAAAAGCGATGAGAACCTTTTAGTATCTATTCACAATAACAGTGAGAACAGGAAACAAGCAGAACCCATCTGTGCAGCCCTAGGGCACCTCATACTGAGCTTCACGTCTCTAATAAAGTAGTCAGGTTAAAGTCTAAGTGGATGTAACATGTGGAGACTGCTTGGGTTACAGCGGCCAGCCGGGGCGTTCCCTGGTGCAGGTGATAATCAGTATGATAATCACTATATTTACAGGCTTTCCATTTTATATCTGACATTGAAAATCACGAAGAAGGAGGGATTAAGGAAATAAACAACCCACACAGAAGCTTTACCGCTCCCCAGAGAATGCAGCATTTTCATTCATGCGTGACATGCGACAACAGCAGAGCAAAACAGCGACAGAACAGAATTTTCTTAGGAGGCTTCATTTCACATCAGGAGTTCTTTCAGTTTTGATAAACTTTACACATTATTCATTCATTACTCCAACTCAGCATTTTCAGAGCTGTTTTCTGTTACTGCCTACAGAACATTTCATAAAACCCTCTCCCTACCTTATCACTGTTTCATACTAAATGTATTAAAAACTCACACTCCTTTTTCTATAAAGCCTTTTTACTAACTGTGACAGCAAATTTATTGTTGCACCACCTAAAGTAGAAATGAGATTTGTTTTTAGTTGTGAAATGTCATTTGGCTCATGCTGTTTGGGGGAAAAAATTCTTAGTACACTCCAGCTGACAAAACCTCTGTGCAATGCTACTTAATGGTAGTAACACAATGTCACCAAAGTTAACACACACCCTCTCTTTGCACAATAGTGAGCAGTTTACACAGGAAAGCGAGATTAATTAAGGAGATAACAATAAAAAAGACAACTTCCGTTAGTGCTGGCCTTGCTGTTATGTTAGAATTTGCTTGCTAGCTGAAAACTATTTCCATTCTTGCATGTATTTTATTGCTGTCTGAGCCCCAGCATTCAGTAAAAGGAACTGTCTACAATCTACACACAGGCTAATTTTAACGGGACTTGTTAAAATCCTGAGCCCTTTTATAAGCAGCAGTACAAACTACTTGTTTATAAGTAAACAGAAACATGCCCTCCAAACACAGAATCCATCAGCCTCTGCAATCCTAGCAGTAACATATAATCCTATGTTATCCCCCTGTGTTGGAATACTTTTATGACCATAGAGTTAGAATGGCTCAACTTTAATAATTGCATGATCAGTTTGCCGTGAGACACAGAAGGCCCACCACATATTGAATATTCTTGACACATCAAAATTTTTTTTTGTTGGTACCAAGGTTTTATGATTACTTGATCAAATTACAGCCAAATGGTAACAACATGCATAGGGGGTTAAAATTAATTCATGTAGGCCAACAAAAAACTCACACCATTGCACTAAACAGCATTTGAAACCATGTATTGCCAAAATTAGCTGACAAAGGCTGTTTCAAAAACACCAGCAACATTATTATCTACAATATGCATTTTAACCTTTGTATGGAAAAAAAAAGGAGCACTGAAAACTAAATTTGCATTTCATTGCTGAAATCAACATTATCTCATAAAGAAATGATAAAACAGCAGGACAGCAATGATACCCTTGCACACTGAATGCATTTCCCATAATTGCACAAAAAAAGCAAATGCAGGGGACACTGAAGATAATCTCTCCCCTGCCATCCTTCTTGGTAGGGAAAACATCTCACAGAATAACCTCAACTCACACATTACAGTACTACCCCCTGGATTTACTGCTTTTAATTGGAAGATTACGGAAAGATTTTGAGGGAGTTCCTACTTTATTAACTGTAAACATCCTGACTTGCCCAAAATATACCCTATTCACATTTCCAGGAATACCATCCTTTTCTCTGCCCAGCAGGTCTGTGACGCACAGGGCTCAGCCCAGCCCATGAATCAATGCAACCTCAAGCCTGCACACATGCAGAGCAAGTGTAACTGCAGAGGAAGGTCCTTGCAGAGTGCATAACAACAAAAAGAAATAAAAAAGTAAACTCACTCAACGAGAAACAATAAATGAACATGAGGACCACATACTTTGTGTCAGCCTTTGATGGGACAATTCCTACAATTCCATATTTGATTGTAATTTGAGTAGTACTTCCAACATTGTACCTTACAAGCCCTTCTAGACTGCTAAAATCTTCTAAAAATTACTCTTAAACATTTTCTTCATTTCTTAAATTCCAGAAGTATGGATTGTTAGTTTTCTTCTATTTACATTGTTTCCTTGAACACACTGAATGCTACGATTTTCTCGCTCGTAGTTCCCTTTTTCTTCAGTATAATAATTTACTACCATTCATCCCACTCCTGAATTCATCTCCATTCCTGGTGTATATTTGAATTCTTTGTATCATCCCTTGCTTTTCTACAGATTGTACTGTTTGTAGCAACAAAGTTACTTTCACAAATCTAACATTAAAGCCCTGTTCTCTAAAAGGAACGGGTGACAATTGAAATAAACAAATGAAGATATAGGGAAGATTTTTGTGGAAGTGATGCCCACTGATATCAACAACTTTGTTCTGTAGAAGACAGGCTCAGATAATCAAGGTTGGTTTAGTTTGATAATCTCCTTTCTTAGAGGTAGATGCTGAAGATTCCTATTTGTGAAACAGACATTTTTATCCATGATTTCCTAAAGGACAGCAGACTTGTAAAACAAAAACCAAACAAAATAATGTATTATTTGTCTCTCTGCATTATAGAGACATGAGTCTTTATTGTAATGTAATTACTAAGACTTGTAGTTCACTTTTCCTTAAGTAGGCGCATTTGTCCTTCTGTCTGTCCCTTCTATCATCTTTCCCTGTCCCTAACAAAGAGCTTTCTCCTACAATTCTGTGTTTTCAGAGCTATACCCTTGTTTTCTATATGTCATAGGTACTGAGAACCTCTGATTTCAGTGGCATCTGTTGTGCCCTGTAAATCCGAGTACGGGCCAAAAAAAAGATACTCTCTTTTGTTAAAATCTCCCTTCTTATTTTCTTAGAAGAAAAGTAATGAAGAATGAATTACCATGTGCCCTCCTTTTGGTATTTCCTTCCTAAAAAAATTGTCACAGTGCAGAAGATCAACTACTTTTTCAGAAAGAGACCTAGTGAGCTATGCCATGCCACGTTTTCTACTCTTCCAGCTTAAGGCCAGTTTATACTAAATATGACCCTGGAAATGGGGCTTAAGGCATGGAGAGGACAATGGATTTTCAATTGTTGCCTTTGAATTATAACAAAGACGTCATAAATATATCCACTAACTTCACAGCAGAGTTGGTGGGGTGCTCTGTCAAATCATCAGATATTTAATGCAGCCCATGAACGTGCTGATCTGTCTTTATACCACTTTTTCCTGTATAAGATTCACAAAGCCAAACTAAGGTAAATCTGATTTTATTCTCTGTCCCAATTTTAGGAAACTAATAGATTGATATACATACACAGAGAGATATCACAGCAAATCCACAGTTCTTAACATGGTAAATTAACAGCATACAAGAACTACAAGTACTTTCACGCGATGCAAATAGGGGTGATGTCAAAGCTGTGGTAATGACAATCATGACCTCCCTAAGGAATTAGAGGTAGATCCCACTAAAGACTCTGCTGATCAGTTGAAAACATGATTTCAACAAGTGGCTGCTATTATTCTACTACTTAAAATGAATGGATGAAAAGTCTACAGGACACAGTTCCAGCTGGATCACTAACCTTTAGTGCCACAGTACACTTATTTTAGTTAGTGGTAAGACACACGTGTTCATCTTCAATCAGTGCTAAATAGCTGTCAGTGGTTACTCCAAACACTGTAGATAGTCCTATCCAGCCTGTTATGCCATTGCAGTCTGATTTAGACAGGCATTACTTTAAGGTCAACTATTACTACATTTCACTGTCTTAAGGCAATACAAGCTCATATGCCTTTATTAAAAAATGGCCATTTTTAAAGGCATTAAAAGCTCAAAGGTATATATGATTTCATGCTTTTCCTTTTCCCCCTTTTTTTCCCAGCTGAGAAAGTTTGCAAATGTGTGGGGATGTTACACGGATGTAATGCTTCAGTATTATTTTTGTTTGACAACACAGAGGCCTAATCCTTGATTCAGTCAGTAGTGCAAATCTGTTCATGTTTCAGAGAAGATCAGTCAAAGTGGTCAGAGAATGGATGGACCCCGCACACAGCTTGAGAATCAACACTGAGAACTAGCAAGTATCCACCCCTCCCTGGTTATTACTGGAAAAAACACAGCTGGCATCAATTGGATGGGCAGATTATCATAAAGAAACACTGAGGGTTTTTTTACCCCACTTTCCTTTTCTTATGAACAGTACTAGACCCAAATTTTATTTTAATATAGCAAGAATTCATATAGTATCCTAAAATATTATTTCAGTTTGCTCCAGAAATACTAAAGACACTGGTAAATATATGCACACTGCCTTCACCCAGCAGCTGAAAATATAAAATAATAAGAATCAGTTCAAGTGAATAATCAGAATAAGTATAAATACTGTATGGGGTTAAAGTTGTAGTGTTCAGAGGGGGTCTTGGCAAAGTACCAGAGGGTTTTGTCTGAAAAAGCCTAGTGTGAAAAGAATTGAGAAAGAAACATATTTCCTGTCCTGCTTAGGTTCACCCTGGAGTGTTTGTATCACATACTATTCATTAATATTCCAGCTATTTATTCTCCTATTCAGGTTACTACCAGAACTACAGTTCCTGCCAGAATCTTCTGTGGAAAGAATCACCCTGAGTCAGAGCTTAATGCCATTACAGGATCTGCAGCGGCTGCAGCAGGGATGTGCCTCTGAGCCATTTTGAAATTTTATGATGGATAAACTGCTATTTCTTACATCTCTATCTTACACCCCTACCTAAAGAACTGAACTTCTTATGACTCTCTATGTGTCTCTCTCCTCACACATTACAAGCATCAAATTAGTGAACAATACTTCTTTAGACCATTTCTCTATAAAAATATGTTTCTACCTTAAAAAATGCATCATCATCAGAAGTGAGAAAGAAGAAAAAAAGACACCCCTTCCTTAAATATAACTGAATCAGGAGAACACAATAAAAATGAAAACAAAAATATAAATAGCTAGAAGATAAGAGTTTTATTTGTATATAAAAACAGAAGATGTGTGGGGTCTTCTGAAGTCTTTAATATTGTTCATTGAATGCTCCCAGTGTTACCTTTCTGGCTGGAGGATGACAAACAGAAATAAAAGATTGCATCATTTTCAATGAGGCCTTCTGTGATTGTAACCACTCAAACTAGCCTGAAATCAGACAAGACATTCTCATCTAGCAATTTCAGATGAAGAGAATAATCAGATCCTCTCTAAAAGTGCTAGGATCTAGCAGGATTCTCTCTAGTCCTGGTAAAAGGTTAATGTATTTTTAGCACTGGAATTGAGTTGTTTTATATACTTTGTTTAGGGTGATGTCGTGCACAGCCATTTAGAATTATAACTGAGGCTGTGGCATTGGGAACTCTGAAAAGCAATCATTGTGTCACACACTTCATGTGCTGGGCTTGCTCTGCTTGTTAACTCTAGCAAAAAAAAAAAAAAAGTTGCTTACTGCAATCTTCAGCAATAACAATATATTTTAAATTGATCTTCAAATTATGTATTTTACCCTTTCAGTGAATTTCAAACCCAGTTGACTTTAGTATTCTTACTGGAGTTTCTTGTGCTATTTAATGCAAATTCAATTATGTATTTATCTGTATTCAAGATATAAATACTCAAGATGAATTTTGTTTTCTGAAATTTGGAGTTTTAGCTAACTGTAGCTACCTCATGGAAGGAGAAACCTAGTTCTCAGTCTGTACCAGCAGTGCTCTCTCACAACATGGTCATTGCACAGAAAAACAACATTTCAGTTTGACCACAGTTAGATCACTGTGGTCCTGAGTGAAGAACATAAGCTCTAATTCCAGATGTAACTAGGGCACTATTTATCATCTTGGACAAGTTGCTAATTTCTTGGATCAATTTTTTAAAAAATCCATAGAAGTCAGAATTTAACTGCATTTGACCATTATTTATGGATGAAGGAGTTTGGTGAAGTTTATTTTCTATTAGAAGCCATCCTGAACTTAAGACAGGCTCAAACAAATCAGAGATTAAAAGAATAGTCAAATAATGAAATTAAAGGGATACGATTCCAACATATTTTAAAATGGTATTACAAAAGACATGCAGTGGTTGAGTTTGGGAGGGGCCTCTGCACATCATCTACAGAGTCCAACCCCACTCCTCAAGCAGGGTCAGCTAAAGCAGGCTGCCCAGGACCACTCGTTTTTGAATATTTCCAAGGATGGAATCTCCACAGCCTTTCTGGAAAATCTGTTGCAACACTTGATCACCATCACAGTAGAGTTTTTTTCTTATGCTTAAATGAAATCTCCTACAGCTGAATGGGAGCGTGTGCCTGTTGTCTCTTGTTTGTGTCACCTCCCACTGCTGTAAAGAGCCTGCCCCCATTTTATTAATTACCTCCTGTTAGTGTGCCTTGATAACATCTCCCTGATCATCCTCTTCTTCAGGCTCTCAGTCTCCCCCCCTCATACAACAGATGCTCCAACCCTCAATCATCTTTGTGGCCCTTTGGTGGCATCACTCCAGTATGTCTATGTCCTCCTCACGTTGGGAGCCCAGAACTGGACCCAACACTGCAGACACACTGCAGACACATCTCTTCAGGGCTGAGCAGAGGGGAGGCAATCTCTGCCCCCCCACCTGCTGGCAATGCCCTTCCTAATGCAGCCTGTGATGCTGTGCTCGTCCTTCCTTGTTGTGCAGGCACATCACGGCCTCACATCCTTTTTTTCCACTGAAATGCTGAGGTCCTCTTTTGCAAAGCTGCTTTCTACCCAACTGGTTCCTGGCTTCTCCTGGGACCAACATTCCTCCCCAGGTAAGAGGACCTTCCATTTCCATTTGCTGAACTTCATGAGATTCCCATCAAGCCATTTCTTCCCTCTGTCAAGGTCTTTAAATTTGATATTATACTATGATCTTTCTTGAAGAAGTGGGGTTCAAAATTCCCATGACAAATGAAACTACAAGCATACTGAGCATTCCATTTTACTTTTAAGACACCACACTTATGAAAAAAGAAAAAAGAAGAAAATGACAAAAACTAAGAGGCAAAAATAAAAAATATAATAAAGTGGTGTACAAATATGTATTTATTCCTACAGGAAAAAAAATTAAAATTAGATATTGTAATTATGGAAAATTACATTCCTGCATCAAAGATCAGTAATCTTTCACCTAATACATAACAATAGAGTTATGACAACAACTTATTTGTCAAAAGTGCATAGTTTAGCAATGCATTACTCCATGGATAACTGTATGCAGATCCCTTTCTTTCAGTGCGGTCATCTGCCCCAAGAGGCACTGGATATTCAGCAGTAATGCTGATATGCTGAACTCACAGTGCTTTTGCCTGCTGGGTATTTGACTTCCCTGTTAAACCAACTTTATGTACACACACACACATATATGCATTTTACAAATGCATATATAGAGCATGACAAAACAAAAGTGATCTCCTTCTCTAAAACTTCCTATGCTTCAGTTTTCCATAGGCACCCATTTTCCAAGCCCTTCATTGTTAAATCAGTGGTTTTCATAAGCAATTATATTCACTAGACCTCCAGTTAGGGAAAAACAAGGTGCCTGCAATGGAATCCCACCCAGTAAAATATAACAATTTCTTGGCACCTTCAC
The DNA here is from genome assembly GCF_031753505.1 of Anomalospiza imberbis. Lineage (NCBI taxonomy): Eukaryota > Metazoa > Chordata > Aves > Passeriformes > Viduidae > Anomalospiza > Anomalospiza imberbis. The sequence continues at coordinate 14,461,606 of NC_089688.1, forward strand.
CTCTTCTGAGCACTTGAAGGTCATGAGGACCTAGAGCTCTAATTTGAGATATACTGGTTATACCACCATTCATGTGAAATAGTACTGATAGATCTTTTTTTTACAATGAAGTTATTTTACCTTGTTAATATAGTTGCAATGACTTATTATCTGTTCCCCCTTCAAGATATCATTTGATATATTCACTAGTTATAAAATATTAAATTATAAATACACGTTTCTTTCAGCATAATGACTGAACTTGTTGTACAAGTCGCTGTGTTCATAAACTCACATAAAGAACTTTAAAAGCCAAGCTGAAAAATAAAATTTGGACTCAGTCCACACAGAAGAGAAATGACAGATTTGGTCAACATCTGAATAAATGAAAATTCTGAGTTTCAACTGTGCAATTCTTACAAGAACAGTTCTCTAAATCTCTGCTAAACAAAGACACTCTCCTAGTGGCTCCAGTTGTATATTCTAAAGGATCATAAAAATCTATCACAGTTTTCAATCAATAAAGTTTTGTAAACTTGGTATAGAATGATACAAAAAATTACCATTTCTGATTCCACCATATGTGCATTCTCCACATACTTCCAGACTCAAGGAAAATTTCTTTGAAGCCTCAGCTATACTTCAGAACAGTTACCATTTAACCTCTAATTCTGTGACTTTAAAATGCTACATTTATTTTAGGATTTGTCTCACAACTATTTTTTATTTACTGAGATAACAGACTGACATTAAATTTTAGTATCCATTTATATATTTGTTAAGCAGTACTATATGCTTAGTATATGTAAGCAAATGAACCTGAAATTGCACCTGATACCTTTCTTATTTTACACATGACAAGTGGAAGAGTACAAATTATTCTGAAGCTGAAATTAGTAGTCATAGTAATAGTAGTAGTAATTCAGTTTTGGACAGGTTATTTTTAGCTATGTACTTGCACAAGCCCTTCACTGCAGATATCTCACACCTCTGTGTGTTTTGAAGTATAAATAATCTATTTTTTCCTCTGCCTCTAGCATTACATTTGTGTTTAAATATAACAGAAGTTATTTCAAGCTATTTAGTTTGACTCACACTTTCCAACACAAAGGATTTCTGTGATTTCTTCCATGATGCTGTGTCTCTTCCATTTTATGCAAAATTTGAAAAGAGCTGTAGGGTCAGCTCAGTGCTGTTCTTCTGTTCAGACTGCATTCTGATTTGGGCTCTAGAAATTTACATCTTTCTCTTACATTGGTAATAAATGTTTTGGCCAAATACCAGATAACAAGGAATGAGAACATTCTAAAGCAGTAGTGCTATACTCTCAGAGCAGAAGTAGTGGCAATAACAGCACACCAGATGCTGCATTGGAGGTTTTTTTCTTTTAAAGACAGTTATTTATGGATTTAGGGAGATGAAGAAAAAATAGGCTGGGGCCTCTGAAAAGTGGCACAGATTTGTAGAATCTCCTTGGTTTGAGGTTTATTTTCTTTTCTAAAGAGCTACAAGGAATGTAGTGCTCACATAATATACTAAAATCTAATTATGTTATAAACAAGTCAGAACAGATATTCAGCACTAGCAAACATGTATACTACAACTTCCTAATTCCTTACCTCTTGTCAGATTTTTATATCATGCATGCTTCTCTTTCAGTCAGGTTAATCAACTCTTCTGAAGTGTGCTTAAAGAAGCCACATATGATATCTACTATGCCATGTTTTGAAAATCACCATGCTCTAAAGGCATTTTGATCCTAGGTTTAGACCATGAAAATGAACAGCTTATTTGGAGCCTGGATGGCTTACATGGCAAGCAGTGAACAGTTTGCAGAGGATACTGTGCTAAAAGTGTCACTTTAAAAAAATAATATTGAAGCAGTTCTTTACAAACATGGCACTTGTCCAAAGCACATATGGAACATAAATAGAACCATAAAATTTTATGCACCAGATTTGACCAAGGTCTTGAGTGCTAATTTATATTTTCTCCATTTTGCTGGAAGACTTGCTGCATTTGATAAAGCTACTGCATAAGGACTCTGTTCTCCTAAAATTTACACATCACACATCTGGACTTGGAAAAGGATTCTGAGTAAAAGAGCCAACTAATGCAGATCTTGTTTATGTTATGTGCAATTACTCTTGTGTCATGAATCTCCCTGGGATATCAGAATGTGCTGAAGACACTCAAACAATATATACTTCAAATAAAAGTGCAAAAGCCCGAGTGTTTCTGTCCCTATCAATGATCTTGGTGCACACAATCATGGAAGAAAATTAATGGTACTTGTATTTTCTAACACTATTGCACTTCATTTTTTATTAATTATTTGTATGCAATTAGAGCTGCCCTCAGCATCTGAAGATCTCTGTTTGGATTGTTTTTCTCTCACAACTCGCTCACTGCAGCCAAGGGAACTAAGTGATGGCAGTTGCAACACTCAATTCAGTTACATAAACACATCTTCCTTGCCAGATTCCCCTGCGGTGTTCCCATTTCATGAAGTCAGTCTGTAGCATTTAGTAATGTACTGTACCAGCAAGTTTCTTTTCATGTCACAAAAGATTAGGTTCTCTGCTCCTGGCAGCAGAGCAGCATGTGTGTGAGCATCACACACATGGAATCCACCTCACACCAGGTGGCTGCACCAGCAAGAGAACAGAGAAGAAATACAATACTTGACTAGCTACAGAACAAGAACTGGATGTCAGATTTTAGCAGGAGAAAGACAGCCTGCACCCAGAAAATAAGGCAGATTTATTCCTAAGCCTGTTGCAGTGTCAACAACGATGAGTGTACATTATACCTTCAACCATACACAAGATGCTTGTGCTTCAGTCTGTACTGAGTGCATTTGGCAGTAATGATAAATAATGGTCTGGCCAGACTGTCCCTGCAGATGTAAACAGAGTTACATTTTTTAACATCACAGCTGGAACTAACACACCTCTGACTATGAAAGCAGTATGTGGTAAAAGGGGTGACATAGACAGAGTGACCTAATCCATCACACAGCCCATCAGCTGCGGGGATGAGGGGCTTTCTGGACAGAGTTTCCCCCACACCTGCCCATCAGTGTGAAGCTGGGTGGCCACAGTCCATTGATTTGCCAGATCTTACCTTCCCCATGGACAGCTCGCTGCCAAAGGCTAGCTGGGAAATTAGTGGCTGTATGTCTCCACAAGGATCAGGCACAATACGAGTCTCTGGGCATCTTTAAAGCAGGCAGTGGAGCATCACAGAGGTCTCAGAACTACCTGAGCTACCAGGCTGAGCTGGAAATTCATGCACAGTCACACAGCTGAAGGTACTCTTGAAGCACCAGCAAATTGAATCATCTAGTTTTACAGGTTGCCTGTCCTGGGTCAGTTCAAATGTCATTGGTTGAAGAGTACACCTATGCACTTCAAGAATTACTTGTAAATTCCACTTGCTGCCTAGATAGATATAAAAACACTGAGGTTTTTGTTTTTTTTTTTTTTTTTTTTTTTCTGAGAAAGAAACATAGGAGAACAGAAAGAATCCAAATAAAAACTGAAGTAGTTGGAGTTACTTATTATTGGTTGAAGAATTACAACACAATGAAAGTGGCTTTTTTTTGATCCTTTTACACAATTCTCAGTCAGCACTGAAGCTGTGTAAAAAGGTTTCCTTCCTTCTTTCTAATTTAAGACTTCATTTTCCTTTGGGATCCTTGGATCAGATTAAAGAGTCTAAACAACAGCACTGCTATATGAAGCTGGAATCTGAACCACCTGGTCTACATGTCCAGCTCAAGGACTTAGGGAGGTTGGATCAAACTTCCTAGCTAAAGTGACTTCCTTACTCTTCTGTAAAACTCCTACAGATAAATGTAATACCTAACAGCACCATGTCCACATTCCTACCTAGCAAAGTGAGATTCTTTCTTTGTAAGAATTCTGACACTACACAATGCAAGGAAGACAAGATCAACCATTACATGAATATAGATCCATTTTACTTTCACATTTTCACAGGGAATTGCTAAAGGCTGGCTCCAAGTGTTGACAGGTTTGCTCAGTAATTCATGTGCCATGCTTCTCTTCAGTTAAACAAGAAAAAAACCACTTCTGTTCCAGCATAAGATTGTCCACAAGTGGACACAATACAAATCTGAGTTAAAGCTGTTGTGCTTAAAATGATGTGCTCTCTCAGTTCAGATTAATGTTTCCTTGTAGACCAGTTTTTATTAAAGGAGAATGACTGATATGGTGGATTAAGTCAGCAGCCCTGTAAACTGCTTTTCTTCAAGTACCCATATTAATAATTGTTATATGTATTGAGGTTAACTCACACTGCCTACACATGGGAAAATCTAGCTATAAAAAGGAGTGGTCTATTGCCCACAAGTCATATTGAGGTATCCACTACTGCCCCAGTGGTTAATGCTGACTTGGGAAATCTAGTACATGGCTTCTCAATTCTACTGGTTAGTGAGCTGCACGCCAAGGTATAGAAGCTACCACCTAAATTCTTCACAAATTTGCCATTTCTAAAGTAAAAGAAGCAGTAGGTAAAAATCACACCACTTTCTGTGATTCTATTTTATATAATACTAACAACCTGTAAATAGCCAAAGGATAGTTTTACTTAGTTAACACTTAAAATCAGATAAAATGTCTTCCTGAATAATACACACTATTTTCTTGAAACATTGCAGGTAAGTACCAATATTCCACAGAAGACAACAAGTTAAGTATGAACTATTGGAGTCTCTTTCAATAGGAGCCAGTGAAGCTTTTCTTGCAGCTTAGTGGCAAAGAATTTACAGTACTAGGGATGCTAACAACCCAACATCCATTTGCAACATAAAATGTTCTGTAAATCAGTGTGTTGCTGTTTGTTTAGAAAAGTGTGTGACACTCTCAACTTCCACTTTCAATACTTGTGCAGAAAATATTCACAGTTCAGGTGGCATGTGGGTATTTTGTATTTCAGAACTAGCAAAGAAGTCTGGAGACATGGTCATTGCTATGGTAACTATACTTTTGTAGTAAACACTGAAGTAAGTAGGTACATAAAACATGTATAAGTTGTCACTGTATAAGTTACTGTTGCCCTGGGGCTGCAATAATTTCCTTCCTTTAAAATCGTTAAATCTAGCCATAAATACTTGGTATCTCTCAGTGTCCTATAATTTCAATAAGATGACAGGGCTCTTCGTACATAATATAGTACAAATACACAAGCACATCAATTTATCAAAATAGGAACTTTCTGAAGAAGTAATTTATTGGCCTGTAAGTAGCAAAGTATGAACAGGCTTCTGGCCTGAATAAAGAAAACCACTTCCAGGTTTGCACTCAGGCAAGACTGAGCTGTTGTGGGTATAAAACGCTAAGGCAATTTCTCCATCATTGGGAAATATAGAGCCATTTCCAGGCAGAGAGCTCCACTGGATCTTCTCAAGTCTTTCCCTTATTCTTTATTTCCTCCTCTCCTCAAATTATCCACCAATGGCTGAGATGTGGAATTAAAAGACAGCTGGACCCTGCCTCCTTCAGCAAACAACAGTAATGTGCAGAAAAAGGTTTTGGTCCCCCTTTTGTGTTCTGCTCTTCAACATAAAGAATGTTTGACCTAAGGAGGTGCTCCTTTTGTCCCAGCAGAGCAATATAACACCATTGTTATGTCTTTCATACACAAACTTGTTTTGGAACAGTGAAGTGCAAGCTTAACACGCAGCTTAACCCAAGCTTCTCACACATAGTGACAATGAACTGATACTCAGAGAAAGGAAGCACAGTTGTCTTCCAATTTAGAGCAGGACTGTAACTCTGCTGAGCAAGGGACTGGTCTACCCATGGCACAGAATGAAGGCAGACACTGATAGGTCAAGTGGATCTCTTGGGATCATTTCCTTGGCTTACATTACATGTATGGCTTGGAAGTCTTATGCTTCAGAAACAAAGCGAATAGTGTTCCGTGACAGCTGCATTATATCATCATATCAAATGGATTAGGATGGCCATGGAGACTGGAAGGCCTAGCCAGCTATCAGTGATGAGGGTAGTACAGCTGAATAAGTCTTTTACAGAACATATACCAACATATGCCCAGTGACTAAACAAACATCAACAGACACCCTTTTAAACTAGAGAATCCTGCTGCTGCAAGAAAAAAAGAGAAAAGGTGCTAATTTTATGTATCATGAGAAAGCATTCACTTTAATGTATCATTAATGTTCTGGTCATCTCTCTAATGCCAATATTAAGTCCTGTTTTTCACTTAAAGCGGATATTTGACCTCTGTTTGCTGATACATATCATAACCTTACATGCTTTGAATATATTTTCTGAGTGTACAAGAACTTTATTTATTAATCTTTTGACAACTAGGTCCTTTACCACAGATACTCATTGGCTGTATCCCAAAGGGTTTACCAAATGTCATAAGTAATTATCATTTGCAATTTGACATTCTTGCTATATTCAAAGATGGAAATTTGTACACAAACTATTCACGATTACTTTACCTAATTGTATCTAGGACTAAAAGAGTGCAGGCAGCTCTAACATGGGATCACTGAAATAGTAGTTATCAGTCCTTGCCTCATGATTTTATAGACTGTAACAATTTATCTCTGGGAAAGAAGTTCAAGGACTGTTTTTTGGTTTCTTACTTTTAGATGGAGTGTCTCTAATTAACTACATCCCTAATCAAAAAAATCACATGGCCACATCCTCTCTTCTTAAAAATATCCCCCATATCTCTGCTGCCTTAGCTGCACTGTACAGAAGGAACCTGAAACAGAAGCTACAAGTCTAGAAAGGGACAATAGGGGGCAAGATCTCCATATTCCTCCAGCAGTAAATTCCTAGATCAACTCAGGCTGTAATGTGCAACTTCACACTAATACAGCTGCAAATCACCCCCTCACAGGCTTCATTCACCAGTGGTGCTCTCACTTCATTGTGATGTTTTGCTGATACAGAAGGCACACAAGTACAGGTTAACAGGCTGGTGCACTGTGGCTGTTTGTCCCATGCTTGGTTACATTTGGAAATCTGTTCTTATGAGTCAACACTGATAAAAAACAATTTAAGGTTGGTACCACTTGAGAAGAACAGAATTTTTGTATTGCTGTGTAATCCTTGGTCTTTTCTTTGGAGTTAATGTATGATGCTTTTAAAAAGCCATAATGATAATGATGATAATGATAACAACAACAAGGACACTATTAATAATTAATAATAATTACAATAAAAATAATAATCCAGGATGAAAATTTACATCAAGTCAATACAAGTAAAAATCACGGTATGAACTGATAACTTCAATATTAAGAACTGTAAGTATGCTGTAAGAATTTTGCAATCCACAGCTTGAACATAAACTCAGAAAACCCAGAGTTAGGCTGATATTGAAAAAAAATTCAACTAAATTAAG